>NC_137006.1:43231740-43241740 GCF_032717465.1 Coenobita brevimanus | reverse complement strand
ATTGTTTTATTGTTATTGTTTTATTGTTTTTATTGTTATTGTTTTATTGTTATTGTTTTATTGTTTTTATTGTTATTGTTTTATTGTTACTGTTTTATTGTTTTTATTGTTACTGTTTTATTGTTTTTATTGTTATTGTTTTATTGTTTTTATTATTACTGTTTTATTGTGTTATTGTTTTTATTGTTACTGTTTTATTGTTTTTATTATTACTGTTTTATTGTGTTATTGCTTTTATTATTACTGTTTTATTGTTTTTATTGTTACTGTTTTATTGCTTTTATTATTACTGTTTTATTGTTTTATTGTTTTTATTGTTACTGTTTTATTGTGTTATTGTTTTTATTGTTATTGCTTTATTGTTATTGTGTTATTGTTTTTATTGTTAGTTTTATTGTTTTTACTGTTATTGTCTTGTTTTATTGTTTTTATTGTTATTGTTTTATTGTTTTTATTGTTATTGTTTTGTTTTTGTTTTATTGTTTTTATTGTTATTGCTCTGTTGTTTTTATTGTCACAGTTTTTTTTTTAGTTTTATTGTTATTGTTTTATTTTTATTATTATTTTATTGTTATTGTTTTATTGTTTTTATTGTTCTTCTAACCTGAGCTAAAATTAACATCTCAAATCTGTCGTCACAATGAATATGCACTAGAATAGGATGCTAGTCACGAAGAAGTGCTACGGTCAGGCTATAAGGGCGAAAACCCGAGCCAAGTTAGAGTAAAAGGAGTATAGTTGTTCTTAAACCTCTTCAGTTCGAGTATTTATTTTTATTATTAATTTTTTGCGATTATTATTAAGGTTAAGAAATAGATAATACTGAGAGAGAGAGAGAGAGAGAGAGAGAGAGAGAGAGAGATTATTTTTATTAGTCAGGAAATACATATCGTACTGAAGGGGTTACTGAGAGAGAGAGAGAGAGAGAGAGAGAGAGAGAGAGAGAGAGAGAGAGAGAGAGAGAGAGAGAGAGAGAGAGAGAGAGAGAGAGAGAGAGAGAAAGAGAATTTTGTTACATTAAGATCAGTAAATACATCTCGTACTTAAGAGAGAGAGAGAGAGAGAGAGAGAGAGAGAGAGAGAAAGAGAATTTTGTTACATTAAGATCAGTAAATACATCTCGTACTTAAGAGAGAGAGAGAGAGAGAGAGAGAGAGAGAGAGAGAGAGAGAGAGAGAATTTTGTTACATTAAGATCAGTAAATACATCTCGTACTTAAGAGAGAGAGAGAGAGAGAGAGAGAGAGAGAGAGAGAGAGAGAGAATTTTGTTACATTAAGATCAGTAAATACATCTCGTACTTAAGAGAGAGAGAGAGAGAGAGAGAGAGAATTTTGTTACATTAAGATCAGTAAATACATCTCGTACTTAAGAGAGAGAGAGAGAGAGAGAGAGAGAGAGGTAATCCCCCGAAAATCCGATACAGGTCATTTGATTTTCTTTTCTTTCTTTTTTTTATTTGTGCAGATACAAAAACTAGACCATTCTTAATACAACTGCAAGGTCGAGAGAGAGAGAGAGAGAGAGAGAGAGAGAGAGAGAGAGAGAGAGAGAGAGAGAGAGAGAGAGAGGAACCATGAGAAAATGAGAAATCAGAACACACACACACACACACAAAGATAGATAGATAGATAGACAGATAGATACAGAGAGAGAGAGACAGACAGACAGAGAAATTATTTTTATTAAGGTCAGGAAATATATATCGTATTGAAGGGGTTACTGAGAGAGAGAGAGAGAGAGAGAGAGAGAGAGAGAGAGAGAGAGAGAGAGAGAGAGAGAGAAATTGAAGGGATTTAATTCCCGAGCTAGGCAACTATGGCCATATAACCCCGCTAGGTTACAGGAGTGAACTACCACTCCCGGCACGGCAGTCCCGGGCAGAGAGGGAGAGAGAGAGACTATATGTACCATAATGAGCAAACCTTCACCTCCACGTACAAGAAGGAAGGCGGTAAAAACTGGACTTATTCAGTAACCAAGCTTATCAGAGAGAGAAAGACACGAGGCGGGGTCTGACTAACCTCACCCCGCAACACAACACGATCCTACAGAGCATGGTGCGTTGCGGGGGCGGCCCAGGAAATGCTTAGAGCCTTTAGAGTCGTGTGTGTGTGTGTGTGTGTGTTGCGTGAACGGCCTAGGTAATGCTAATGAACGTTTTGAGCCGTGTGTGTTGCGGTGACAGCCCAGGCAAAGACTTAGAACCTTCAGTAATGTTGCAGGGGCGGCCCAGGATATACTTGGAGCATTTAGAGTTGTGTGTGTGTGTGTGTGTGTGTGTGTGTGTGTAATTCACCGGGTCGGTCAGGATCACCCGATGGTCGTGATCGTCAGCTTTTACCCTCCCGGAAGGGAGCTGAGAGCTCATATAGTCCGATCTAAGGGCAAGGCTGTGACCTTCACACATACACACACCCGTCCCCTTGCTCAAGGGGGACAGTAACCACCCACTTCGTCAGTGAAACTTTTCGCGACCTGAGCGAGGCACGAACTCCCGTCTACCAGATGGCAAGCGAGAACGTTACTACTGAGCCAGTGTGTGTGTGTGTGTGTGTGTTGCAGGAGCGGCCCCAGGCAAAAGCTTAAGAACCCTCAGTCATGTGTGTTGCAAGGACGGCCCAAACAAATATAAGTTGCGTCTGAGCTGCTCCTGCAACACAACAAAACCTCTAAGCATGTGTGTTGTGGGGACAGCCCAGGCAGTGACTCTTGGGAGGCCTGTTATTTCCATTATTACAAAGGGGAAAACTATACATCAACACACTATACTTTGAGCAATATTAATTTGTATAAAAAAAAAAAAAAGAACGCGAACAGCAACAGCACTCACTCTAAACCGGATCACTTGGGTAAAGATACCTATGCAAATGAGAGAGAGAGAGAGAGAGAGAGAGAGAGAGAGAGAGAGAGATCCCTTCCAGTAGACGGCGAATGTCAAATGATAGGGGGTAACAACACACTTGCCATTCACTGCAACACCCCTAAACCCCAAACCCGTTCTCAAAATTCGCTAACAATCTAATTACAAAAACGAACGACAGGAGAAAGTGCTCTGATTTCCTGAACATGACTAAAACTGATATATACAATCTCCAGGTAACTTCCATTTTTCTTGTCTCTTGACGTTTAAATGTCGCTAAACGGATCCTCGTACCTCTACATTTAGCGCAAAAACTCTTACTTGGCAGCTCTGGCGACCGGTTTGTTTTGTCTGCATTTTTACGATCTCCAGACACTTCTGTTCAATTTACGAAGAGATTATGGTAGTGAGAGAATTAATGATGGTTGTATCGAACCCTGTACCTCGAAAAATCATTTGTGGAAAGTAAAAATCATCCTGAATTCGTACCGAAGTTCTAGAAAGCGCTACACTTATCAAATGTATACCGTAGTTACACATACAAAAAGTTGCTATTCTTCGATCTTACATCTATCGGCACCATTCACTGTGCTACTCATTACCATACATATTTTGCTTGTATATATACATCATAGACTCACAACCTACGTCTTCCATAACCTCATATAGACGCTAACGAGTATAGCCTACCACTCAAGCCGTGCCGTAGACACTAACGGATATACCACTAAACCATGCCATACACCAGGGTGGGGAACGTCCGGCCTCCGGGCCGTATAAGGCCCGCGAGGCAATTCATGAATGCAATTTCATAAACTCATGAACGAATAATATATATATATATATATATATATATATATATAATATACTGGGCTACAGTTGATTTTAAGTTGATAATTTTGTATGGCTCGCGAATGTTAAAAATATCCTAATGGTCCTTAATAGGAGAAAGGTTCCCCACCCCTGCCAGAGACGCTAACGAATATACCACTCAAACCATGTAAAACACACACACACACACACACACACACACACACACACGAGTCTGTACCACTGAAAGACTCTATAAAGCCACTTAATAACCAAAAGTCTTGAAGCTGAGAGAGAGAGAGAGAGAGAGAATGGTCTGTTGATGTGTTTATGGTCGTCACTTACCAACCCCATTCAACCTGCACTGACACTACTCACTCCTGTATGCTAAACTCGTTTACATTTCATAGCACATACTATAGCTAATATTTATAGGACGTGTGACCACCTATGAATTTATAACCATTGTATAAAACTGTATTTGCTGAAGGTGTGTGTTCTTTTGTATAAGTGCTCTATATACCGTTACAACAATATTCAAAAAATCAAAAAGTACTGCACGGGACTGAAGCGCTTAATTGGCAACCCTGATCCACCTCCATTTTTTTTTTTTTTTTTTTCCCCCGCTGTAATGACCGCACTGAAACTTAACATAAACACTGTCCCGGCCGAGATTTGACTGCAGGCACTCGCGGTTCATAGACGCGCACGTTACCACTGGGCCAAAGAGAAACGCGGGGTTTTATACACCCCATTACACAGCCCTTCTCCCTTCACCGTCGTCTGCGCTAGTTATAAATAAGGGAAACAATGCAGATGAAAATAATTCCAGCAAAGTCACGTAGCCTACTGTTCTCTCTCTCTCTCTCTCTCTCTCTCTCGGTATGTGCACACTGGCTCATAAATGCTGTGGAATTAAAGTCAAACCAGTTTTTTAATTTCTGTGTAAATTTCGCGTGACTGTAAATTTCCTTGGCTCGTAACAGCTGTCAGAGAATGTACACAGGTGAAATTTGTATTATTATTATTATTATTATTACCGGTATTATTATTATTATTATTATTTATTATTATAATTACTATTATTATTATCACTACTACTACTACTACCGCCACCACAACTTCTAATATTACTACAATTATTATTATTATTATTATTATTATTATTATTACCACCACAACTACCACCACTACCATCATTACCACTACAACTACTACTCCTACCACTATCATTGCTATTATTATTATTATTATTATTATTATTATTACTGTTATTATTACTGTCTATAATCAAATGAAGTCGAGCGGAGAAAGTGTAACTGCCGGGTAGAAAGCCCCATCAGGCTAATAATCACTAATTTGATATGAACGAGTGACTGCTTCAGAAAAAAATAAATTACCTCTCTCTCTCTCTCTCTCTCTCTCTGTATTAACGATGTTGGCCTGAACAACTTCATTTCTAAATTTACAGACGACACAAAAATCGGCAACACTATATTAACTGAAGAAGACAGAATTAACCTTCAAAATGACCTTAACAAAATCGTCAGCTGGTCAGAAAAAATGGCAAATGCCCTTCAGTGTAAGTAAATGTCAGGTACTGCAATGTGGGAAGAAAAACAAAAGGTATGATTACGAAATGAAGGGCCAAATCATTAGCAAGTCCTCATTAGTTCGATCTGAAATGTTCGAATCAACGTATCTCTGCCGCCAATAAAGCCAACAGGGCCCTAGGCTTCATCAAAAGACATTTTACATAATTATAAAAGCAAAGATATTGTAATCCCACTATACAAAAGCATAGTCAGGCCACACTTAGAGTTTGCAGTGCAATTTTGGGCGCCTCATCTACTTAAAGATATAGAAATACTGGAAGCGGTCCAGCGTAGGGCTACCAAGTTAATCCCGTCCCTGAGGAATAAACCATACCTCGAGAGACTCAGGAATTAAACCTATTCTCTCTTAAAAAACGGACACTCAGGGGACAACTGATTGAATGTTTTAGATTCTAAAAGGCTTTAGTAATACTGATTCAAGCAAGCTATTCACAGTAATTGCCGAGACTGTAACTCGAGGAAATGGTATGAAGTTGCAAGCAAGAAGGGCTAATCTTGATACAACCAAAAACTTCTTCACTTACTCTGTTGTAAGTGAATGGAATAAACTCCCTGGGAATGTGATTGAGAGTGGTACCATAAATATATATAAAAAGAGACTGGACATGTATTTCGACTGGACATGTATCGTTTAGTTAGGATGGAGCAATTATTGCATATTCGCATCTGCATTCATCTGTCTATTAGTCAGACAATATTTTAGGGAATATACAGTATAATAGATAAACATTCTATTCATCTTAAAAAAAAAAAAAAAAAAAAAAAAAATTGCATGCATAGAGTAAGTATGTGGCTGTATGCCCAAATTTTCCTTTTCCATATTATTCTACTTTCTGCCGATCCTATAAAATTCCTTCAGGTTTTTCATTCCTGCAAGGTATTACTTCCTCTCTTGTTTCCTGTACGGCAAATGCCGGAGGGTCTGGAGGGTGGGGGAGAGAGCCTTCTGCTGTGCTATCCTTTTCTCCTGCTCCTATGCACTGTATTAATATTAAGGCACATTAGTATTAAGGCCGGACCACCTCGTAGGGACTGTAAAGTCTGTGTGGTCTGTGTATCTATGTAACTCTATGTAACTCTCTCAGGCTGAATAAAATCGTATGGCCATAACTGCAATATAATACTAGAGTTGTGCTAATCATGAGGAGCTTAATTCGGTCTTTGCTGAGTCACTGTGAATCGTTTCGTGAAGGTTGCCCATTTGCGGTTTATTAATGACCTTTTTTTAAGGGGGGGAGTGATAGCGAAAGGTATGGGTGGGTGGGTGCTGAGTCAGGAGAGAGAGAGAGAGAGAGAGAGAGAGAGAGAGAGAGAGAGAGAGAGAGCATCGTGGGACAGGTTCACATAAAAGTTCACACATCCGCCACTCTCCGGCCAACTCCGCCATTATGGATCAAAACCAATCTATGTAACAAAGGATTCTGGACCTTTTAGACCAATTTAATGCAGGGAGAGGTCACAGGGCAAGCCATGTGACCTGACCTGACCTGGCTGGCTCCTGAGGTGTCATAGGAGCCAGTGGAAATGAAGTGTTGGGGGGGACACTCGTATACAAAATGGCTGACGTGGCCCCATATTTCACTGCCCATGATAAGGGATTGTCTTCTCGCTTTCTCATCCACCTACCCAACCACTTACCTTTCTACCTACCTACCTACTTACCTACCTACCAACCTTCCTACCTACCGGCCCACCTCGTTACGTAACTACTGCTTACTGCTCACTTATCTTGCTATATACCTACCTACTTATCTACCTACTTTCCTATCGCCCTAGATGTTTCCCTACCTTCCTGCCTACCTACCTACCGGTCCACCTCGTTACGTAACTACTACTTACTGCTCACTTATCTGCTTAACTTTATACCTACCTACTTATCTACCTACTTTCCTATCGTCCTAGATGCTTCTCTACTGAACTACCTTCCAACCTACTTACATATCTACCTACCTGTCACTACCTACTTACAGAGCTACCGACCGTAACTACTACCTACTGCTCACTTATCTGCTTAACTTCATACCTACCTACTTATTCATCTTCCTACTTTCCTATCGTCCTATTCTCTACTGAACTACCAATCAACCTACTTACATATCTTCCTACCCAACTACCTACTTACAGAGCTACCGACCTATTTACTTACCGGCCTACCTACCTACGTATCTGTAACACTGGATTAACCCTCGAATATGGTGCTAGTCATGAAGAAGTGCTATGGAAAGGATGTTAAGCTGCTGAGTCGTCTTTTTGCCCTGCTGAGCTACGTGAAATAAGCTGCAAAAGGACGAAAATCTTGGCCAAGTTAGGGCAAAAGGAGTACAGCAATATCCTTTCCGTAGCACTTCTTCGTGACTAGCACCAAATTTAAGCGTTAGCCTCTTGTCACAGCCCGGATTTCAAGATGAGATGGTAATTTTAGGCTGAGAGAGAGAGAGAGAGAGAGAGAGAGAGAGAGAGAGAGAGAGAGTTCTAACCACATCCCTTGCTGCCTTCCCTGAGAGAGAGAGAGAGAGAGTTCTAACCACATCCCTTGCTGCCTTCCCTGAGAGAGAGAGAGAGAGAGAGAGAGAGAGAGAGAGAGAGAGAGAGAGAGAGAGAGAGAGAGATCTAAACACATCCCTTGCTGCCTTCCCTGAGAGAGAGAGAGAGAGAGAGGGAGAGAGAGAGAGAGAGAGAGAGAGAGAGAGAGAGAGGATATTATTGCATCCATGGTTATACGGTACTGTCATTTAAGCTCCCTAACACCTTTTCCTAAGCGATTTATTTTGCATTTTACAACTGTCCTGTTACATAAACTCTTCCGACGTCACCATCCTCTGCATAAATAACGTAGAAAAGGATATTAACCAGCCATATCCAAAACTAAATCGCTAAGGAAGAGGTATTAGGGAGCTTCCTTAACCAACAAGAGTAATGGACTCTCTCTCTCTCTCTCTCTCTCTCTCTCTCTGATCATGATACAGTTGTCTTTGCTGAGTCACTGGGATACATTTCGTGCAGCCTGCCCATTTGCGACTTATTTATTCTTTTTTGGGGGGTGCGTGACAGCGAAAGGCATGGGTGAGTGGGTGCTGAGTCAGAGAGAGTGAGAGAGAGAGAGAGAATAGCTAAATAAAGTGAGAAATAGGAATATCCCTTGGTATTTGAGAGAGAGAGAGAGAGAGAAAGAGAGAGAGAGACAGGTTCACCATTCCAGTTGACTCCCACGTCCGCCACGGCCAACTCCATTATGGATCAAAATCAACTCACGTAACATAGGATTTTGAACCTTCTAGATCAACGGTAACGAAACTGGTAATTTTTCCCTCTTCATGGAGGTAAAATCGGTTAAAACATGACGATACGATTTTTCTTTTTATATTACGTGATAGAAAGCGTTAGGAGAAATATATTGAGGTGGTTTGGCCATGTGGAGAGGGTGGAGAGCGAGAGACTAACAAGGAGTGTGTATGTGAATGAGGTGGAAAGGGGGAGAGTGAGGGGGAGGGCGAGGATGAGAGAGCGAAAGACTAACGAGGAGTGTATGTTAGAGAGGTGGAGGGAGGGAGAGGGAGGGGAAGGCCAAGGATGAGGTGGAGAGGATGGAGAGCGAGAGACTAACGAGGAGTGTCTGAGTGAGGTGGAAAGGGGGAGAGGGTGGGGGAGGCCGAGGATGAGGTGGAGGATGGAGCGAGAGACTAACGAGGAGAGCGTATGTGAGTGAGGTGGAGGGAGGGAGAGGGAGGGGAAGGCCAAGGATGAGGTGGAGAGGATGGAGAGCGAGAGACTAACGAGGAGTGTCTGAGTGAGGTGGAAAGGGGGAGAGGGTGGGGAAGGCCGAGGATGAGGTGGAGGATGGAGAGCGAGAGACTAACGAGGAGAGTGTATGTGAGTGAGGTGGAAGGAGGGAGAGGGAAGGGGAGGCCAAGGATGAGGTGGAGAGGATGGAGAGCGAGAGACTAACGAGGAGAGTGTATGTGAGTGAGGTGGACAGGGGGAGAGGGAGGGGGAGGCCGAGGATGAGATGGAAGATGGAGAGCGAAAGACTAACAAGGAGAGTGTGTGTGAGTGAGGTGAAGGGAGAGGGAGGGGAAGGCCAAAGATGAGGTGGAGAGGATGGAGCGAGACTAACGAGGAGAGTGTCTGTGAGTGAGGTGGAAGGAGGGAGAGGGAAGGGAAGGCCAAGGATGAGGTGGAAGGATGAAGTAGAGAGGTATATGAGACGGGATGTGAGCTGGGGAGAGCGCAGCGAAATGGCGGGGGACGGGGGGACATGGAGGCGATTTGTTTGTGGCCACCCCTTACGGGATTAAGGCGTCTGGCAATCGATAGAAAGACAGATAGACAATAAAAAAGCTTATCATGAGCAGAATTTTACTACTTACTGGAAAAAGCTTAGTAATAAAAACACTATTATTTATACAGAAAGCAGAGAGAGAGAAAGAGAGAAGGGGAGAGGATGATACTGTATTTATAAAAAGAGAAATGAACATTTTTAAAGATGAAGAGAGAGAGGGAGAGAGAGAGAGAGAGAGAGAGAGAGAGAGAGAGAGAGAGAGAGAGAGAGAGAGAGAGAGAGAGAGAGAGAGGAAAGTTTAGAAAAATAATTGATATATATAAAGGGAAAATGTTCAAAACGAGAGAGAGAGAGAGAGAGAGAGAGAGACAGAGAGACAGAGACAGAGAATGCGTTGCGTGTTTCCTCTGCGCTGCACATCGAATACTGCAGA
>NC_137006.1:43219240-43226740 GCF_032717465.1 Coenobita brevimanus | reverse complement strand
AATGTGGTGTGGTGTGGTTAAAATGTAGTTAATGTGGTGTGGTGTGGTTAAAATGTGGTTAATGTAGTGTGGTCTGGCTAATGTGGTGAGGTTCATGTGGTGTGATTAAAATGTGGTTAATGTGGTGTGATTAAAATGTGGTTAAAATGTGGCTAATGTGGTGTGGTGTGGTAAAAATGTGGTTAATGTGGTAAAGATAGGGGAACAGTCACATCATCAGCCACACCTTAAAGAACAACGTACCAGTGCACACACACACACACACACACACACACACCGCTCGCTGGTGCAGTGGTAACGTTCTCGCTTGCCATCTGGTAGACCGGAGTTCGCGCCTCGCTCAGGTTGCGGAAAGTTTCACTGACGAAGTGGGTGGTTACTGTCCCCCTTGAGCAAGGGAATGGGTGTGTGCGTGTGTGAAGGTCACAGCCTTGCCCTTAGATCGGACTATATGAGCTCTCAGCACCCTTCCGGGAGGGTAAAAGCTGACGATCACGACCATCAAGTGATCCTGACCGACCCGGTGAATTACACACAAAGAGTATAATATAAACACACACACACACACACACAAAGAGTATAATATAAACACACACACACACACAGAAAGAGCATAGTATAAACACACACACACACACACACACACATACCTTTCCTAATTCCCATATTCTTTTCTTTCTCTTTACTCTTGTTTTTTTTTTTTTTCAATTAAGGTGCCTTCCATTACCTGTCGTCTAAGATATATGGGAGTTTGTTTGTTTTTTCATTTTATATACTCGTTTGTCACCCCTCAGCCAAAAAAGAGAGAGAGAAAAAAATAGCTCACCATTATTTATCTACCGTACTCTCTCTCTCTCTCTCTCTCTCTCTTCCTCCGGCTTTCTTCCTCATCGTTATTATTATTATTATTATTATTATTATTATTACTCTTATTATTGATATTATTAGTCTCTCTCTCTCTCTCTCTCTCTCTCTCTCTCTCTTATGCATCTCCTTCTGGGAATAGACTAAGCAGCCCGTTCCCGAGGCCCTGTAGTTCTTTTTACGCGCAACAGATGGCCCCACACACCATTACAAGTGAAGGGGTGAGCGTGCAAGTTTTGATCCCCCCCCCTCCTTACTCTAGTTATGGTACGCATTGAGTGTCACCTATCCATTTATCTCACAGGACTCTCTCTCTCTCTCTCTCTCTCTCTCTCTCCAGTTCCGCATTTCATCATGAGACCATTTCGGTTACGCATTTTACATGACCTATTTCTCTCTCTCTCTCTCTCTCTCTCTCTCTCTCTCTCTTTCTCTCTCTCTCTCTCTCTCTGGTTACGCTTTTCACGCAGCGACCTTTCAAAATACGCAATGTAAGACCTCTCTCTCTCTCTCTCTCTCTCTCGTTACGCTTTTCACGATGCGACCCTTCATGTTACGCATTTCATACCTCTCTCTCTCTCTCTAGAAGTGAATGGGCGTTATGTACCCTTGCGTAAGAGAAACAGAAAACGGAGTCAAATCAACGCAGAATTTCAGGGCACACTCACCCATCCAATTACCGCGGCCTATTAACGCGAAAACGTAGTGGTAGACGTATGAGTAGCATAATAACCTACTCCTATACCCTAAACCGCTATTATCCCTCCAATTTTAACGTAGACAGTAGAGGTAGACGTATCTAT
This sequence comes from Coenobita brevimanus, assembly GCF_032717465.1. NCBI lineage: Eukaryota > Metazoa > Arthropoda > Malacostraca > Decapoda > Coenobitidae > Coenobita > Coenobita brevimanus. The sequence goes on along the minus strand of NC_137006.1, from coordinate 43,225,073 downwards.
CTATCTATTGCCAGACGCCATAATCCCGTAAGGGGTGGCCATTTGACTTTGAGTTATTCGTTTTACGGGGAGGGGCACTAACCCTCCACCAACCCACCTGCTGACACAGGTAGCATGTATGGTTTGATTATATGGTTACCACCCAGCGCTGTAAATGGTTTCTTGGCTTACAGGAAACCATTTGGCTTGTCACTCAATGTAAAGCCACCTGTGAAGGAAAGGAAGGCAGTAAGAAGTGACAGGAAAGATGGGAGAAATAGGAAGAGAGGAGGGCAGGCACAGAAAAAGAATGATAAAGGTGAAGGAAGAAGTAGGCAGCACTACACCGAGTGAGTGGATGATGGTAAGAAATAGGAAGAGAGGAGGACAGACACAGAAAAAGAATGATAAAGGCTAAGGAAGAAGTAGGCAGCACTACATCGAGTGAGTGGATAATGATGAGAAATAGGAAGAGAGGAGGACAGACTCAGAAAAAGAATGATAAAGGTGAAGGAAGAAGTACGGTAGGCAGCGCTACATCAAGTGAGTGGACGATGGACGCCACCACCTACTAAGCAACATAATAATCTACCCCTGTACCCTAGAGAGCTGTGAATGTAACGAAATCTGGGTTGGGTGAAGGAAAGTATCGATATAAAAACGACGATCACTACATATTCAATAATGACCACCCTTTACTAAACTACCAACCAAAGTAAGGGGTAGAAGGTAGAAGTAGACGCATAAGAAGCCAAATAATCTATTCCTGTACCCTAAGTAGCATAATAATCTACTCCTGTACCCTAAGTAGCATAATAATCTACTCCTGTACCCTAAGTAGCATTATAATCTACTCCTGTAAACTAGAGCGCTCTGAATGTAAACAAATCGCGACTGGTTGAAGGGAGAGTCGGGGAAGAAAAAAATATTACACATTCCTTTGCTTACTACTATTTTACCGCCTTAAGTACGGGTAGACAGTAGAAGTAGAGGCGTAGATAGCATAATAATCTACTCCTGGAACCTTTAACAACCTGAATATAACATCATTTTGGTCAGGACCGGCGAAAATAGAGAGAAACAACAGAAAAACACATGAACGTTCCCAAATCACCCTCCCTTCACCTTTGTCTAGAGAGGGAGCGAACCTAGCGACTTCTGCTTTCACTGAGGAGCTAAGTGGATCGGCTAGCAATTATGGCTGGAAGTTAGCTGTGGCGAGGGGCAAGCTATACTCGCCCCTGTTGAGTTGGATGGAGCTCCCGGGGAAAGCTATAAACGAAAGCTAAAGTGATGGTGAATTTGAAGAAGTTTGGTGTGTGTGTGTGTGTGTGTGTGTGTGTGTGTGTGTGTGTGTGTGTGTGTGTGTGTGTGAGAGACAGACAGACAGACAGACAGACAGACACAGACAGAGAGATGCCTGGCTGCCTGTCACTGTCTGTCCGTGTGTGTGTGTGTGTGTGTGTGTGTGTGTGTGTGTGTGTGTGTGTGTGTGTGTGTCAGCTATATTACTCAGTTTTAATCCGACTTAGACCAAACTTTGTGGAAAGGTTGAGGATCAGACAAGGATAAGGTTATTGTGCTTTGAAAACAATCGCTCAAAGGTCAAGGTCACACGGTAGGGTCAAATATCCAACCCCCTGACTGACCGTAGGGCGAGGGTACTGCTCTCTCTCTCTCTCTCTCTCTCTTTCAGACGTCTAGACAGGCAAGAGAATTCCTATACCCCGTTTTCTTTCACTACAAGGGTATACTCTTTTAACTCTCACTTGGCCCAGATTTTCGTCTTTTTGCAGCTTATGTCACGTAGCTCAGTGGCAGAAAAACACATTGCTTTGCTTTTACATCCTTTCCATAGCACTTCTTCGTGACTAGCATCAGATTCTAGCGCTAATCCATTCTTACAACTCAGCATTTATGATGGAGGTGGCAATTTTAGGCCAAGTTGGAGTGAAAAGAGTACGGTATATGCGTAAAACTGCCATCTCTCCATCGCGAATGCTGAGGTGTAAGAACAGATTAGGCTAACACTAGAATGTGGTGCTAGTCACGAAGAAGTGCTACTGGAAGGATGCAGGACCGTAGAAACGATTTAAACTGCCAGTGAGACGGGAAATAAGCCTTTGGTTCCTTCTTCCTCGCATGAAAAAAAAAATCTTGCCTATACTCTTTTTACTCTAACTTGGCCTAAAATTCCCAACTCTCTCACTCGAAAGCCGGGATATTAACACTAGAATACGGCTCTAGTCACGAAGAAGTGCTATAGAAAGGACGTAAGGCCCTTAGTGCTGTCTTTTTCAACCAATAAGCTACATGAAATCAAAAGGACGAAAATCTGGGCCAAGTTAGAGTGGAAAGAGTATAGCCTAGTTAATGACAATAGGCTACAATGAAGGAAGGCTACAGTACTCTATTAATCTATCTATGTCTGTCTATCTATCTATATCTATTGCCAGACGCCTTAACTCCAAAACTATTTTATACAGCTGAAGTAATAATTCGCTCACTGGATGGCTTTAGGAAATATAAAAGGTAATAATCTTAAGGTGGATGGGAGAAATGGTGGGTACAGGATGATTGTGCACATTTTAGCAGGCAAAAAAAATGAGAAATGTGTAATTCTTGTGTGTGTGTGTGTGTGTGTGTGTGTGTGTGTGTGTGTGTGTGTGTGTGTGTGTGTGTGAGAGAGAGAGAGAGAGAGAGAGAGAATTGCGTAACCGAAGAAGTCGCAGCGTGAAAAGTGTAACGAGTCATGATAATGAGTAACTAGGTAGGTTACAGGAGCTACGAAATGAGAGAGAGAGAGAGAGAGAATAATGGTAAAAAGACGTCCACAGACTGAAGGGGTAACTTAAACAGGTGACTATCGTACTGTAAATGACTTGCGTTTTTACACCTTAGATTACACAGGATTGTAAATGAGTTCTGGTGCCTTCAACATTGCTTTTTGTACTAAATTACAGTGTATCGTAAAATGATTTGGTGGTAGGTGCAGGCGGCCATCATCCACTCACTTGATGTGGTGCTGCCAACTTCTTCCTTCACCTTTATCATTCTTTTTCTGTGTCTGCCCTCCTCTCTTCCTATTTCTCACCATCATCCACTCACTCGATATAGTGCTGCCTACTTCTTCCATCACCTTTATCATTCTTTTTCTGTCTGCCCTCCTCTCTTCCTATTTCTCACCATCATTCACTCACTTGATGTGGTGCTGCCTACTTCTTCCTTCACCTTTACCATTCTTTTTGTGTCTCCCTTCCTCTCTTCCTATTTCTCACCATCATCCACTCACTTGATGTACTGCTGCCTACTTCTTCCTTCACCTTTATCATTCTTTCTCTGTGTCTGCCCACCTCTCTTCCTGTTTCTCCCATCTTTCCTGTCAGTTTTTATTACTCTCCTTTCCTTTTCAGGTGGTTTTACATTGAGTGACAAGCTTAATGCCAGGAAACCATTTACAGCGCTGGGTGGTAACCATATAACCAACCCTTATGTGTTCCGTACGTGTCAAAAAGTAGGTTGGCAGGGGGTTAGTGCTCCTCCCCGTAAAACAACTAACTCACAGTCAATCAGCCACTCAGCACGGGATTGTGGCGTCTGGCTATGGACAAAGAGACAGTAAATTGAGTTTATTGTTCCTAAGACAATGAGATATCGTAACATGAAACTTCTTATGCCCTTAATATTAGTCTTATTTACTTCTATTGTATGCAGTATCGTAAACTGAGTTCTTAAATAATACAGTATCGTAAATTGAGTTTAGATAATGCAGTATCGTAAAATGAGTTCTTACGTAATCCAGTATCGTAAAATGAGTTCTTACGTGATGCAGTATCGTAAAATGAGTTCTTACGTAATGCAGTATCGTAAAATGAGTTCTTACGTAATGCAGTATCGTAAAATGAGTTCTTACGTAATGCACCATCGTAAAATGAGTCCTAAGGTAATACAGTATCGTAAAATGAGTTCTTACGTAATGCAGTATCGTAAAATAAGTGTTCTGGTGTCTTTAATAGTACTTTTTTTACGCCTTATACTGTATCGTAAAATGAGTTCTTACGTAATCCAGCATCGTAAATTGAGTTCTTACGTGATGCAGTATCGTAAAATGAGAGTCTGGTGATTGAGGAAATTGTCTGTCTTTTCAATACCCGTGTCTGGATAATGGTGAGTCTGTATTTGTGTCAATCAGTCTTTTCAATGCAAGATGGCACTTTCTCCTTCAAGATGGTAGTAGTAGAAAAAAAAGGAAAGAAAAAGTAGTAGTAGTAGCAGTAGTAGTAGTTGTAGAAGTAGTAGTAGTAGTAGTAGTAGTAGTAGTAGAAGAAGAAGACGAAGTAGTAGTAGTAGTGGCGGTGGTGGTGGTGTTAGTTGTAGTAGTGGTGGTGGTGCTGAAGGTAGTAGAGGTGGTAGTAGTAGTAGTAGTAGTAGTAGTAGTAGTAGCACCAGTAGTAGTAGTAGTAGCAGTTGTTGTTGTTGTTGTTGCAGTAGTAGTAGTAGTAGTAGTCGTAAGAAAAATAGGGAGGAAAATGGGGAACGCGTGAAAGGGTGAAGTAGGTCAGAGAGAAAGCAGACAAATAATAGGGAGCACACGCCAGCACACACACAAAATTATAAAACACACAGAAGCAAGAGAGAGAGAGTGGAAAGGACGGAAAGACGTGTGTGCGTGTGTGTGTGTGAGAAAGAGAGAGAGAGAGAGAGAGAGAGAGAATGCCATCGTTCTGAAGGAGTGAATGAGTAGATTTGAAGACATTCAGGAATTATTTGGTGTGTGTGTGTGTGTGTGTGTGTGTGTGTGTGTGTGAGAGAGAGAGAGAGAGAGAGAGAGAGAGACCAGTTCCATGGAAGATTAATGCCTTAGCCTTGAAAATAACCTGAAAAGTTAGTTTCATTCAAAAAAAAAAAAAAAAAAAAAAAAAACGAAAATTGAAGCCAGTTTTTGCCGAACCGAAAACGCCTTGTTGGATGGACGAAATATTTTGAATTCTCCCCATTTATTTATTAATTTATTTCTATTTTCCCCTACCATAGAGTAATTTATTTCTATTTTCCCCTACCATAGAGTAATTTATTTCTATTTTCCCCTACCATAGAGTAATTTATTTCTATTTTCCCCTACCATATAGTAATTTATTTCTATTTTCCCCTACCATACAGTAATTTATTTCTATTTTCCCCTACCATATAGTAATTTATTTCTATTTTCCCCTACCATAGAGTAATTTATTTCTATTTTCCCCTACCATTTATTTATCTATTTCTCTTTCCCCTACCATTTATTTATCTATTTCTACTTTCCCCTACCATTTATTTATCTATTTCTACTTTCCCCTACCATTTATTTATCTATTTCTACTTTCCCTACCATTTATTTATCTATTTCTCTTCCTCCTACCATTTATTTATCTATTTCTCTTTCCCCTACCATTTATTTATCTATTTCTCTTCCTCCTACCATTTATTTATCTATTTCTCTTCCCCTACCATTTATTTATCTATTTCTGTTTTCCCCTACCATTTATTTATCTATTTCTCTTTCCCCTACCATTTATTTATCTATTTCTCTTCCTCCTACCATTTATTTATCTATTTCTCTTCCTCCTACTATTTATTTATCTATTTCTCTTCCTCCTACCATTTATTTATCTATTTCTACTTTCCCTACCATTTCTTTATCTATTTCTCTTCCTTCTACCATTTCTTTATCTATTTCTCTTCCTCCTACCATTTATTTATCTATTTCTACTTTCCCCTACCATTTATTTATCTATTTCTACTTTCCCCTACCATTTATTTATCTATTTCTATTCCTCCTACCATTTATTTATCTATTTCTACTTTCCCTACCATT
>NC_137006.1:43161740-43214240 GCF_032717465.1 Coenobita brevimanus | reverse complement strand
CTTATCACGAAGAAGTGCTATGGCGAGGATGAAGAGCCGTAGTATATTGCTATTCTGACAATGAATTGCAACAAGATATACATTAGAATATGGTGCTAGTCACGAGGAGGTGCTATGGAAAGGATAAAATGCTGTAGTATAGCGTTATTCTTCCACTGAGTAATGAGGAAATATGCAAAAGAACGAAAATCAATGTTAAAGTGAAAGAACTGTAAAAGAAAACGAAATTGCATCCCAGGTACCGTACCGAACTGACCAAACCAGAAGCAACTGATGAAAAAGATGTTTGTCCACTTGTTAATAAGGGATTTGAGTTCAGGAAGTAATGGATATTGGTTCACGATTAAAAATTCACCCAGACCCGTTTTCCCGCCAGTAGAGGCAGACGCTCTTGCAAAATATACAATCATTTCTCACCAACCGACAGAGTATCCTTTCTTCTCAGGCGCTTTTGTTGTAAGCTTCGTATTGCTGTCACGTAAAAATTGTTCACGTTGCACCTTCCATTGCCAGAAGAAACGTGTTGGTGAATATTTGTTTATGCCTCTACATCATAAGCATCATCATCATCATCATCATCCGGACCTCCTTTCCCACTCTAGGACAGGGTAATGAGTATTAATGTCCAGACAGCCCAGATTTGCCCAATCCAAAAGGCCACTCTTCCATTCACTCGTCATTCAAGCCCCCGGAATCCTGGCTCTATCTGATACGCCAAAAACATTCACCACGTTCTATAGCTTCACACAAACGTATCCGATAGGGTCAATCCGAACTCTGTCACGTTAAAAAGCGGTGTCAAATCCCTGATCATGCACTTCTCCTACATTCATCCAGCCTGCTCGATCTCTTGTCAGTTCCCTAGCCTCACCGACTTCCAAACCTCTCTTCCTCACACACTCATCCACCATATCCCTCCACCTTCTCCTTGGCCTCCCTCGCCTCCTCCCTCCTTCAAATTCGCTCAGGTACCTTTTTCACCACTATTGTTATCCATTCTCTCCACATGACCATACCATCTGGTGTCCACAGACTTCCTCACTCCACATCTTTCACGAATCACATTATTTCGTATCCTATCCACTCTCTGTACTCCACATACATTCCTCAGCAGTCCCATCTCCACCGCTCTCACTCGTGACTTTTCATTTTCATACCACACCATAGTCTCACATCCATATGTTAAAGTTGGCACTAACACTCCTTCATGTAAGCCTCGTGCAGCTGCAACACTCAGGCCTCTGTTTTTTATCAAGGTCTTCATTGCACCAGCTACTTTTCTTCCTTGTGTCACTCTACTTTCCACTTCTTTTGAACATTTTCCTCTCTTTTCTATCACTGTACCCAGGTATTTGAACTCTCACCATTTCCAGTCTGTCTCCATTCACTGTAACCACACCGCGAGTCACCTTCTCTCTCAATAACCATCACTTTACTCTTTTCTACATTTATTCTCAAGGCACGACGCTTACAGACATCAGCAAAACTTTGCACTAGCCTACCAAGTTCTTGTCCGGTATTTGCAAGTAGTACTTCATCATCAGCATACAACAAATTTGAGATATTCCATCCATCACCATTCATTACCAACGCCATCCCTCTCTCCATTACTCGTGTTTTTACTTCTCTCATCACCCCATCCATATATATATTGAACAACCATGGGGACATCACACAACCTTGTCGCACGCCCACATCGATCGTGAACCATTCACTCAGATGCCCATTTACCCTTACACATGCTTCACTATCCATCATAAAAACTCTTGACGGCACCTAGCAGCTTGCCATCTACACAGTGCATGCGCAGAACCTTCCACAATCCTTCTCTGTCTACTTTGTCGTATGCTTTTTCCAGATCCATGAGTGCCATAATCCCTTATACAGTAGTCCTTCTCACAAGCCTTCTCCACTGTCTCTGCAAATATTTGATCCACACATCCTCTGCCACTCCTAAAGCCACCCTGTTCATCATACACCAGGACTTCTGATATCTCTTACTTTCTCTATAATAATTCTTTCATATATCTTCCCTACCACAATCGATAACTTATGCCACGATAATTTATGCCTTTACACCCCGCCAAAAACTACCAGGTTCCCGGTGGATGTGAAAATATGCAAAATGTGGCGCGTCAACTCGAAATCATTGAAAGGTGTGCTTTTGGAGTGACGTACATGAGATATAAAAAAATAAGTAAAAAAATAAATCCTGTGGCCTCTCCAGCCTTTCTTTCTAGGCACCCTGGAAATCAGTGTGGCGAATCCGCAGCAAAACTACACTGATGACATCTCTTGGCTTCAGATCAGTGTCATAAGCGCCGTTGCCTACAGGTCCACCAAAGGTTTTCAAAATTCGTGCAGAGAGAGGCGGGAGAGGCAACAGGACTTAGTGTCGAGGGAAAGTTGATAATATGGATGTTTTCGTAATGGTTCTCACACTTAGATGTCGAGTTCCTTTCACCCAGAAGAAGCATGAGGCGATATTGTAAAAGCCGCGATGTAGGATGTTTGTGTAGACCAGGAGATCGTTGCTATGGTAAGGTGACGTCATAACCGGCGCTCTATTGACATACACAAGGAGAGATGTTTTTAGATTTCGACCACATATTTTAAAATGCATGGTGCTTTTTGGTGAGAGTACTTTTTTTTTTTTTTTTTTTTAATGCAAGGAAGGAACCAAAGGCCAGGAGCCCGCAAATCGTTCCCTCCAAGAAAATACAAAAACAAGATAACAGAGCCAAATTCAAGATTCAGTTCGAGATGCCTGGAGACACTGCCTTTGAAAGACTGGAGATCATAGGCAGTAGGCAATACAGACAGAGGGAGACAGTTCCAGAGTTGACCCGATGCATACATGAAGGACTGGGAGTAACGGTTAACTCTTGTATTAGGGAGTTGGAGAGAAAAGGGGTGAGAGTTTGTTGCTAGGCAGGCTACGTTTATGTGTTGGGAATGAGCACAGAATGAAATATGTCACTGCAACATTCCCTTTTATGGAAGAAGAAAATAAAAATAAATATACTGCTCATTTTCTCATATCATGGGTGTACGTTTGACTGTTAAGAAAAAAAGGAAGTTTGTAAACTGGTAAATGAGACATCAGTAAATCTCTCTCTCTCTCTCTCTCTCTCTCTCTCTCTCTCTCTCTCTCTCTAATGTGGAATCGAGCGCTACAAAATTTATCGTCATGGATGTACCGTACGTTTGCCTAAAAAATAAGCTTGCAAACTGATAAATGAGAAATGAGCAATTAAACTTGACATTATTATTTACGAATGAAGCTCAGAAGTGTAGACTCGAATGCTACATATTTTATCACGTCACGGATGTTTGAATGAGTAAGAGAAATATACCTAGAAAATTATACTCTGTTCACTTTAACTGGGCGTAAACTTGCCATATTATTCACTGCTGCACTGTAACTGTACATTAACACTAGAATATGGTGTCAGTCACGAAGAAGTGCCATGGCGGGGATATAGAACCTTCGGGATGTGAGATACAAAAGGACGAATATTTTTGCCAACTTAAAATGAATGCACTCTAGTTAACGTGATGGAATAGCAGTTTATTTATTTATTTATTTATTTTCAGAGGAAATTTTAAAACAAGATCACAGTGCTGTAACTTTTATCCAGTCTTGAATGTGTACGTAAGAAAAATGGAACTGGAATTCTTTTAAAAGAGAACGGACACTCAAATTAAGAAAAAATAATCCATTAACCAGAAAACAGGTCTCCTCCGATCATTTTGAAAAATCTATTAAAACTGGTTAAAATCACAGAACAATAATTTAACCAAGGATTTTTTTTTTTTAAAGAAACCAAAATAAATCTATAAATAAAAATCGAATGCTGTATTTTCTGGCCTGCCATGGATGTGTATGTTTGACCATGTAAGGAAAATGAAACTCAAATTTGGTTTTATGTCAAAGAGCAGCTAATATACGATTTTTTGGAGAGAGAGAGAGAGAGAGAGAGAGAGAGAGAGAGAGAGGGGGGGGAGGATGATACTGTATTTTTAAAAAGAGAAAGGAACATTTTTAAAGATTGAGAGAGAGAGAGAGAGAGAGAGAGAGAGAGAAAGAAAGAAAGAAAGATGATACTGAATATATAAAAAGAGAAAGGAATACATTTAAGGATCGAGAGAGAGAGAGAGAGAGAGAAAGAGAGAGAGAGAGAGAGAGAGGATGAAAGTGATACCGTATTTATAAAGAGAAAGGAACACATCTAAGGAGATAGATAGATAGATAGATGGACAGATATGTAGATAGATAGACAGCGAGGGGAGTTGATACTTGCTAAAAAGGAAAGGAAAGTTTAAGGATAGTGTGTGTGTGTGTGTGTGTGTGTGTGTGTGTGTATGAGGGAGAGAGAGAGAGAGAGATGGAGGTACCCCAAAAGAGAAAGGAAGTAATTACGAGGTACTTTCAAGACTGACGCGGTAGGTACTGTAGGCAGGCAAACAGTAGGTAGGTAGGTAGGTAAGCAGGTGGATAAGTAGGTAGGTATGTAGGTAGGTTAGTAGGTAAGTAGGTAGATAGGTAGGTAAGTAGGTAGGCAGGTAGGTAAGTAGGTAGGTAGGTAAACAGGTAGGTAGGTAGGTGGGTCGGTTTTAGCAGTGAAAGGATGTGCAATTAAAATTCTACAACCTTTTTTTTTTTTAATGTCATTTACAGGACACCAAGATGATTTTTCAAAGCTTTATTAATTTTTATTCGAGATGGAGGGGTGAGATATAGGCTCAAATTCTCCCTATCACCTCTTCCTTAGCGATTTATTTTTGGATACCGGTGGCTAATATCCTTGTGTACGTTGTTTATGCAGGGTATGGCGACATTGGAAGGATTTATGTAACGTAGAACAGGTCAGTAAAGTGTAATAAACAAGATAAATCGCCTAGGAAAGGGTGTTAGGGAGCTTCCTTAACTAAATAGAATACGGACCATAAAGCTTTCGTTAATCCCTTCCTTAGGAGAGGTAATGCTTGTCTGCGCCAAAAAGTCTTTTCGGCAAAAAATAATAATTAATAAATAAAAAGGGAAAAAGAAAAAGAAAAGAAAAAAAGAAATAATGTTTGAGGATGACAACATAGAACGTCGTTGTGGTGTAGAGGTTAGTAAAGACAGGTTTGCATTTCTTTACTTCTTCGGAATCCTAATGAGAGAGAGAGAAAGAGAGAGAGAGAGAGAGAGAATGGGGGGGGGGAGCAGACAGGATTCTCAAGCTTCCAAAACTGTACACTGCAGGACATCTATATGCTTATTGATATAGGAAATCAATAATCTTTTCCTCAGCTTTTTATTTTGCCTATTACACCTTAACATCCTCTTTTATGGTACTCATGGAAACAACAAAAACTCTACAAAGACATTAAAAAAAACATGAAATAATAAACTGTACTACGCAAAATAAATCGCTGAGGAAGGCGTGCTATGAAGCCTCCTATATAAACAAATGTATGGGTTATACAAACGGCGAAAGCGATACCCGATACCGCCAGAGTGAAGGGCCAGGCGAAACTGTGGACCGGATCTTAGGCAACCTTGATTTATTAACTTTCACACTCGATACACACGCACGCAGGTTCTGTTTTAACCGCATGTCACGTCGCTGGAGAGAGATTTGCTGTCGCGCTCCAGGCAGAAATATTTCAATGCTGCTTTCCCTTCGACAAAGTGAATTTTCGAATAATAACAAAAGTGAACTCACTTATAACTGCATTCGGTCACGCTCTTGAGTTCATGCACGGTGTAACAGAAATACTATATTGTCTTTTTCAAGCATGACTCGGAGATTCTGTATTTATTCCAGACCAACAGCTGGCAACTCCAAGTCCATTCTCTTCACCGTTACATCGTGATGGTCACCTTTTCGAAATGGTCTCCAGTCTCCATAGCAGAGGTGGACAAATAACGAACTTCATATAGGCTAATGTGCTTGCACTGAACTATTTCTTATTTCTGAAAGACAATTTACTTTTAGCTAGTAAGTCTAGAAATCTGTTATTACACATCATTCCTTTTGTAAAACATGCACCGGCCCCTTGCACATGAAGATAATAAAGCAGACTTGTTGCAGTTTGTGTTGTTTCCCGGAAGTCTGGCCAAAATATGCGAAACTTTTCCTGTTACCATAATCAACGAAATGCTGAACTGTGACTGCAGAATATATATTTTTATACTTCGTCGTTCGCGCGTCAGTATTACTTGCTGTGTTATGTATAAACCTTAGTCAAATCTGCAATTTGGCACTGCATTGTAGAGAAATCAGATAGAAATTATTATGCCTCGGTAGGGGTTGCAGTAGATTTAAGAGATAGTTGCTGTATATTTATTTGCATTTATACAGTATATTGATCTCCTACAAGTAAAATACAAGTTCATTTCTAGCACTTCAAGTGAAACTGATGGAAACTTAAGGGAAAAGTACCTTAACCTGGGTGTCCCCTCCCTAATGGTGTGGTTCCTTCTTCGACTATCTTACTGATCAAGTCCGTAGCCAGGGGGTGGGGTCGAGAGGGTCGGACGCCCCCCCTCCCCACCTGCCTAAACGTTCACTTTCTCGTTTTTTTTTTTTTTTTTATTAGCACAGAAAGAGTCATTCTCCGTTGTTCAGAAGTTTTGTGCAGCCTCTCAGTGTCCCTTATGCACACACCCAGATCCCCATAGCAAGCATGCAGCAGACCTTTGACCAGCCAGCTACTATGCGAGTCCAGATTCAGCAGAAAATGACCCCCCCTGCCCCCACCTTTGAAAAGTCTGGCTACGGGCCTGTTCATATATAGTATTTCAAGAGACCGTTTATTTTTTTTATTTTTTTACTCTGGATAACACCGAACACTTTTGCTTGTCATTAATCTGAGCTTCACATCCAACCCTGTCCACTCCTACACTGATGACTCCACCCTTCACCTTTCCAGTTCACAGCGCCCATCACAGCAATTATTTCAGCAGTCACAGGATGAGGTTATGGCACACCTCATTCCTGACCTGGCACATATTTCCGATTGGGGTCAAGGAAACATCTTTATCTTTAGTGTATCTAAATCTGGTCCAGTATCTTTCGACCTGCCAAATCCTTTAATATTCAACATTCATTCATTCTTCTTTCTTTTTTTTTTTACTATTCTTGGAGTTTCATTCTCTCAGGACCTGTCATGGAAAGATCACATTAATCTCCCATGAGGTCGGGTGTGCAAATCCAACTCCGTGCCTTCTTCACTTCCACATAGTTACTGATTTTGTACAGGGGTTTTATTTGCCCTTGTGTAAGGCCTGCTCACACATCTTTTCTAAACAGGGTAGAAGGCAGTTATTCATCTCACTTTCCCCTTCTTCACTCCTTTCAACGCTCTTCGATGTTCACCTCTTTACTATCGCTACTTCAATGGTCACTGCTCTTCTAAACTGTTTGCGTCATTCTCTACTACGAAGGGAACGTAGCGCTCGTCTAGAAGCGCACTCGTCCCTTCTCTGTCAACTCTAATGCAAGACTTAACTGTCACTCATATAAATTATGGAACAGGTTAACTCAAACTGTCTTCCTCAGTCTAGTTTTCCTGTCTATGAACTCATTTAAATGCAATGTGTCCAGGCATCTCGAAATGAATGCATCTTGATTTTTTTTCTAACAAGGAACAACTTTGAAGGTTTCTAGCCTTTGGTTCCATTAAAAAAAAAAAAAAAAGGAAATCTAAATACACACTTCCTGTAGTATGGAATATTATATTTGTACAGTACAGAAAGTTACATTTGAAAACAAATAATTTTACCTTAAATGAATATAATTATTTATCTACTTGAAGCTCTAAATCATTGTGGCCTATACATGGGCACAAATTGCATCATCGAGATAATATCCCCTAAATGTGTTAGCTCTTCTGTGCAGTTATAAATGTTATAATTAATGGTCACCTGGCTATTTAGATGGTTACTGAGAATGAACTACCTTTAGAAAGTTTGCATTGTCTCTAAGGAAAATAAGTAACTCCTCCATTCCAATGATGTTAGCTTCATTACACTCCTGCCATCAACAAACGACCTTACTCAGTTTAGGAGACATGTTTCACACTGAAGTTAAATAAAGCCTTCATTTACTCTTTCAATACAAGAGGTCTCGCGTAAACTGAATGATATCATTTGTTGTTTTCAAGAATAATATGAAGTATGACATCACTGGATTGAAGGGTGTGAATAGAATCTCTGCTCCCTAACGCCTCACTTCCCCACATCACACAAACCACAGAAAACAACATACACGACACAAAAGCTGCTAAATTACAGTAGAACTCCAAGTAGCCACATACATTTGCTCCCATGGCATTGTCACACTACATGAAGTATGGATAATCAAATGCTGTACTGCGTATGTTGCCACTTTCCTTTATTCTGGATGTTCTACTCGTATTAATGGTAACTAACAAAAATTACGCATAATCAAGAAAAACAGAGGGTAAAATTTCTATGTAGAGTCTGAGGCATACAGTAAATTACCTGACAGTCCACCTTTTACTTCTCACTGCTCTGCTGACAAATATCCTCCAGAGAGAAGTTTGGTACCGGAAAGTCCTCTACCCATAAGACTTATATGATGAACTGAGCATGAAGGTGAGACATGGAGTAAGTGTAAAATTGAACTGATGGACTATCTGGAAAACTTATAACTCTGTCTCTACAAGGGAAACTACACTGAAAGTAATGGTTGCTGGTTCAGGGTATGGCAATCGGATATCTGGGTAACTGAACTTCTACTGTATTAAAATAATGGATCACAGTGAACATGAGTTTAAAATTCTGCTACGCCACACTTGAAGGAAATAAACATGGTCACACAAGCCACCACTTCCACCAAACAAACTGAACCCCACAGTACTGAACTGAGCACTTGCACATTTGGTTCACACACGGGTTGCACTTCTTTACTGAACAAAGCAGTACAAACTTGCTCAATTCTAAAATCTACTACTGTATAATAGCTGTAAAAGGTTGATTTTGTATTTGCATGAGCTTGGTGCCTGTTTCTACACTCCTCCAGTAAAATACAATATACTCGGTTATGATATGCTGGACTAGTGCCACCTAACAATCTACAACTATCATCCCATGTTAAACTATCAATCAGTTAAATAAGCAACACATACATCTCAATAGGTGATGAAATAAGAACATCATCATCAAACTTCCAGCAATACGATATATCCACTACATTATTTGTGCCTCATAATACACTGTTCACAGCATCAACGTCTGCATTAGGCTCCATTTTGGAACATAAAAAGTTTGCTGTTACTGGTACACGAGTCAATTCTTGGCTAAAAGGACTTCATTTATACTGCCTTAATAAAAAAAAAAAATCTATTACTGTACAGGCATAGGGTAGCAGGCTTGTTACACAGAGGGGTTAGTGAGATAAATGATGATAACCTGTCTTTTTTAATACTGAACCCTGATTGTAGTAGGTAGGTAAAGTCTGTGGCTGTTTGTAAAATGAACATAAACTGTTCCCTATGTGTATTTTATCACTGCCAGAAGACCAAAGAGCTGGTATAAAGCTTAAACGTTTTAATACCAGAGGATAAAATGAAGTACAGGTGGAGGTAGGTTGAGATGGAATGATGGTGAGAGTGTGTGTTGTGTCAGGACAAGACAGTGTGGGGTTCTTTGTGTTGCAGCCAGCACAGGTCTCGCAAAACACTGTACACTACATACAGGCGGTCCTTATTACAAGTCAGATGTAACCATAAATATCAACTTCTTTCATAAATCTGGCACTGCACATTTGAGGAATATGGTAAATCGGGTTTACAGGTAGCCATGGAACTAAACAGGCAATCTTTCTAGGTTACAACTGATAAGGATACAATAAGAACATAAAAACAGGTGACTTAGCTATAACAAGGACATCCTGTACAGTTACGTTACCTCACTTCTCATACCACAAGTAACTCAAGGAAGGAAACTCATACAACTCACACAATCACTGTATCAAGGAATAATGATCTACAGACAATCAGCTGGGATCCAACCATCATTCATACACACACAAACACACTCTATTGTCTTCTCATATGTACCAACAGGAAAACCTCCACAGAACATACTAGACCAAGCTAAAAACTGAGATGCTGACTGAGCGTGTACATGGATACAGCCAGTATAGAAAATAATGATACGGAAAAATAGACTACTTTGTTTATCAATAGATGACAAATAGAAATATGTGATCAATCTCCTAACACTGTTACAGTAGGTCCACCAGGTTTTCTTTGAGGGTATTTTACAGGTTCTACATTGGCTCCAAAAGCTGTATGGCAAATAAGTTATGCAAAGCTATACTTGACAAACCCTCGGAATTATGTTTCACTTCTCACTGCATGGTATGCCGGTAAGGTTCGTATTCTCCAGGGAATCGGAGGCCTTCTAGCACTACTTCCTCAGTGGTATATTTTGCTATGCCTTGCTAATTCTCTGGTATTTCACTGACATTGCATAAATAACACATAAGAGAATATTAACGTGTCATATACAGAACTAAACTGGCAAGGAAGAGGTGCTGAAAAACCTCTTATGCTCGAGAGAATATTGGTTTAAAAGTCACAGTCCAGCTATTTGTCGTTACATGTACAATCATTACATAACAGCAGTCATCCCGGGACTCCACGTTGCTCGGGCGTGTAATGCTATGCTACAGTGGCGTGCTATATTGGCCACATACGCACTTGGTCTTGGTCTTGGTCTGAGCGGCACCCCTGTGGACTGCTTAGGACGAGGTGAAGAGCGGGGTCATAGCTGCAACAGAGACACTCTTTAGTCAGCCTGGATAGTGCAGCAAGGACTGGGAAGAAGGGGGGGAAGCACTGGGGACTAAATAGGGTGGGGAGAGGCCATGGAGGGGGGGAGAGGTAGGGGGCTATGTCAAAGTAGCCTACTGATGTCACTGTTAGCTCTGACCATATAGTTCAATTAGGTAAAACTAAGGATATGACAGATTATAGTGATAGGTAAATTTAGGTTAGTTTTAGGTAAATTTGGAGTTTAGACATGATACACCTGTGTTTTCTATGGCAGGGTACAGGTACAGCACACTCGTTGACAGCAGGGTCCAGTGAGGTAGGCAGAATATAGTAAAGATGGTGACATGGAGGCAAGATAAGGTGAAGCTATTTAGATTAGGGTTGGGTAGGCTAAGAAAGGGTACAGTGAGGTAGGGTAGGGTAGGGTAGGGTAGGGTAGGGTAGGGCAGGGCAGGTTATGGGAGGGCAGAGCAAGGTACATCAGAGAAAGGGAAGATGAGGCATGGTTCCGAACAATTAGAAAGGGAAGGGTGCGGTGAGAAAGTGATGGAAAAGGTATGGTTGAATGGCTGAACGAAAGGAATGGAAAGGGGAGGGGAAGGGAAGGGAAGGGAAGGGAAGGGAAGGGAAGGGGAGGGAAGGGAAGGGGAGGGAAGGGAAGGGAAGGGGAGGGGTGGGGAGGGGAGGGAAGGGAAGGGGAGGGGTGGGGAGGGAAGGGAAGGGAAGGGAAGGAAATGGAAGAGATGGTTAGTACAGTACAAAAGGGAAGGAAAATTAGAGTAGGCATGTGATGGGTAGAATACAACTGCAGCTTGGACAATGAAGCAGCATGGGTCTGGAAGAATATGGGAGACTGGAGGAGGGTAAAACAGGGGCAGAAAAACACAGACGAGTACAGTGACGCCTGGCAGGACACCAAAATATGTAATATGGAACAAAAACTGCAGGGAAGGAAGTACAATGGTTCAATAAGAGATAAGATGAACAATAGAACCAAGAAGGATGAAATATGGAACAAAACTGTACAGGAGACATTACAATAGTTCAGTATGATGAACAACAGAGCCAGTACAGGTGAATGACAGATGGGGATGGAAAGCCGGCAGTAAAAGATAGAGAGTAATTTATGATGTATGCGAGGAATCAGAGAACCAACTGCAGGTCTGTCAAGTCATACAAGCTTATAGATATACAGGCAGGGCATACAGGAAGGCAGGAAAGTTGGCAGAGAGCAAGGTAGGGAGGCAGGCAAAAAGGGAGGTGGGAAGCATGTGGGGCAAAGGAGAGAGGCAGAATTCCCAAAGAATGAAAGCAGGTCATCTGAGGGAGGGAGGCATGATGAAAGGGAGAGAGGAGTGGGAGGCAGAGAGAGGGAGGAAGGGAGGCAGACAGGTAGTGAGTTACGGAAAAAGAGAAGAAGATGGGAGAAGATGCAGAACGGAAAAGAGGCGAGCAGGGATGGAGGAGGGAAAGGAGGCAGCCAGAGACAGGGAAAGGAAAGGAGGCAGCTATGTAAGGGATGAGGAATGAAGGGAAGTGAGGCAATACAGAGGGAAGAAATAATCAATGAGAGAGGGCTGGATGGGATGGAGGGAAGATGGAGAGATGCAGGTAAGATGGAAGGGAGGAAGGAGGGAATGAGTCAGGCATGGAAAGGGGAGAAGGGAAGGACAGGAGGCAGGCAGGGTGTTAGGTAGGTACAGTACAGCTGACTTCTGCCATTAATTTACAACATTCACTACATACAAAAAAGGTGAATGAGACTCCATTTCTGAAGCATCAAATTATATTCTCCATATATGGGGTTTGGTTTAGCTACTTACCGGAAATTTAGCTCAGCTCCAAATATCTTTCAAATTTTCTCAGCCAATGGCTAAAAAAATTAAGGGCCAAATTATACAAGGCCATTTTCTGAAAAGGCAAGAAGAGAAATTTTGAATTACAAGCTTTGGGGAAAAAGTAATAAGAATACAAAGCACAAATCCCGACATCTCCGTGCCAGCACCATCCCTTGGCAACACGGTGGCTCTGAGGGTCACTCTACCACAACCGTTGACAGAGCTGCGATCATCCAACATTAAGAATGATATAAACCTGAATCACTCAATGGCAAAACCCTCAGTCGTATGGTGTCTTCAGTATTTCTTCTTGCTACCATCTGTCTATACTGAGTTTCCTCAACTGTCAAGGTTTTCAGGTTTCTGGGTTTTATCCATCACTAGAAGACAAGTATAAAGCTTAACTTCATAGCCAAAGCAACAGGTGGTCCAAGCCATCATACTGGGTCACTCACTGACCTTAAACTACAACCAAGATGCACACAGGACTGACCAGCCATCCTGTGTCTTCCTACTTCCAAACTTATGTACTGATGGCCTGTAGTCCACCAGGTTTACATCAGAAGGAGCCTGGGGACACAATTCCTCGGCACCATTCCTGAACAGTTTCCAGTTTGTGACTTTTTTACCTGAATGGCTTGGTTTACTGCACTCCCCATGTCACTCAAGCACCATGTGAAGTGCATGAATGGTAACATCTGTGTATGAACACCTGAAGAAGTATACAGATGAAAGCAATAACTGGTATCCCCCAAGCACACAAAATCATGGTCCAGTGATGTCTGCCAACTTCCACTGTCTTCCCCATCATTTCACTGTGAACTCACACCCAATTCTCGTCATCTTTTCTCATTTGTTTTGCTTAGAGTGAATGGGCTCTTCTCCAGCCCTGGCTCTGTATGCTGGAGGAAGACACTAACTGCTTTCAAATGTACAGGATAGTGATGCTGTTATCTGCCACCAGATGTCAAGACTTGTGCTTTGGTTTTTTTTCTACCATGCATCTTTTATGGACACCAAAAAATCACTATAGCCAAATCATTCAAACTACAAGAAATCAATAAAGGGTATGGAGTCTCACTCAAAAATTGTTAAAGGTGTGTACATTTTAAAAGAGAAGCTTTAAATCAAATGTTAATCAGTATTATGGTGCAAAACTTGTGTGAAATCAACATTACAATACTGTTATCTCTCCTCAAATATACTGCAACAACCCCAAAGAAGCAGTGAAGACAGTGACTATGATACAGTATTCCTAAACTACTCTGGGTGCTGTTTATCTTAATGTGTAGACATCTTTACTATTCTTATCTTAAAAGTTTATGCACACTTTTCCACTCTACTATAAATTGGCCTGCTCTGGTCTGTTCGTATATCCCAAGATTACTTACCATACTTATGCTTTAATGTACCAACTGCATCCTTCCTCTCCTTTATCCTTACCACATCTTCACCGGCTCTCTGGACGGCTCTCTTCCAATACCCCCAAATCGGCCCAAATTTATCAATCCCCAGCCACTAACTTACCATACCCAGCCCTCAGGAACCAAACCATCCTAACACATAATACCCTGGCCTGTCCTACTGAGCCCTCTCCATTCCTAACCTACCACACTATTGCATACCCTACCTATTCTGTTTTATCAACCCCTATCCTACCGTACCCTGATCCAACCTAACCTCTACTATGCCCCTCCACAACCCACTCCAGTCCAAAGCATGCTACTAATTTATAAAACGATTTTACCCGAATGCTACTTCCTCCACCTTAACACACCCTACAGTCCAAACCAAACTTACACCAGTCTACCAATTGCCAACTCACCTATAAGCGCCTCTGATGCAAAGTATTTGACGTCTGTGTCGGGATCCTCGTTTAGCCGGTCCAAAACTGACTTGACTTGTGTGTTGAGTGACCTGGGTTGTAGAAAAGTTGTATGAGGATGGGTTTGGCTGTTATAAAGCCCACATGAGCCTGGGATTACAACAGCAACAATGAAAACAAGCTGATATGTGAAAATGCAGTGTGTGATGCGTAGAAACACAACTGATAATGTGTCAACAATTATGCATAAGGTACCTAACTCAGGACTCATGGTGTAGATAAGAAGCGAAATTACTTGACCAATATGCATTATAATAGTGAAGAGCTGTAAAGAGGACAATATATATTCAAACACCATATCATTTTGTAGCTAAAAGTGCATGTAAACTAATACTGACTTTACATACTGTGTGAACTGAATGGAAATTTTATCATCTGTACTGTAACATTTCCTTTTCATATCACCATCAGCTTCAAGGCCGATATCCAATCCTTTACTATTCTGTACCATGATATCTTAACCATGGGCCCCTAAACCTCAGAGGGAACATGTATTATCATTAATGTTTTAGTTAATATACAATACTTCAGTCTCCTCTCTTTAAATCAGGTATTCTAAACGTTGCTGGACCTATAATGATCTGAAAATTTTTACTGTCACATATACACCAACCTACACTGTCCCTGCAAACACACAAATGCTATCTGTCTGTCTATCTATTGCCAGACGCCTTAATCCCGTGAGGGGTGGCCATGAACAAATCGCCTTCATGTCGCCCTGTCCCCTTCCATTTTATTGCCCTGCTCCCAGCTCACACACCCCTCTCTCATATACCTCTCCACTCCATCCCTCCATCTCATCCTTGGCCTCCCCCTCCCTCTCCCCCTCACTCATATACACTCTCCTCATCAGTCTCTCACTCTCCAACCTCTCCACATGGCCATCACCCAACCACATCCTACATCCAGTCCCTATTATAGACAAGTGACAACAAAACAAAATATTACTCACTCCTTCTCAATGTGTGGTCCAATTATCTGGAGTGTCTTGGCTACGTTGAAACGGACATTGGGCACGTTGTCGTTTGCCATCGCCAACACCGTCGGAAGCAGGGTCTTCGTCGTCACCTCACGCCCACACACCTCGCCAACAACCTGTCATGTACAATTCACTCATGTAAAATAATAATAATAACTCTCATCTTAAATGTTAGGACCAACTGCCTAGCCCCGGGCTCCTATGCTCCTCATGGGGCAATGTAGGATTGGATGATGGATGGATGAATAATAATAATAATCATCATCATCATCATCATCATCATATCATCATCATCATCATCATCATCATCAACCTTGTCCTTATTCCCACTTCAAAGATGGGGGACAGTACGGTAGGATCCAGGAACTGGGCAAGAGTAAATTGAGGAAATTATCAATGACATCTGTATCACTTTTGCAACCTCTAAGTGATTCTGCTAAACTGTGGAGACCATCTGTTACAACGGGGGTGAGAAACATACAAGTGAGTGTCAGTTATGTGAAAAACAAACTGCTATGGAAAAGGTACTGCTACTGCTATGGAAGAGGTGCTACTACTGCTATGGAAGAGGTGCCACTACTGCTATGGAAGAGGTGCTATGAAGCCTCCTAAACCACTCCAAATACCGCCGCCTCACTCACGTTGATGCAGGCGAGGCAGGTCATGCGGTGGAGGTAGTTGCCGTCGCGGGACATGGCGTTGATCTTGGGCAGGACGTTCTGCGACGCCCACTCGGACCCGAACTTCTCCACTAGTTTACGCAGGTTGTTGGTGGCTGCCTCTCTGATGGCATACACTGAAAAGATAAAACAAAAAAGATAAATAGATAAAACAAGAGATAAATAGATAAAACAAGAGATAAATAGATAAAACAAAGATAAATAGATAAAACAAAAGATAAATAGATAAAACAAAAGATAAACAGATAAAACAAAAGATAAATAGATAAAACAAAAGATAAATAGATAAAACAAAAGATAAATAGATAAAACAAAAGATAAATAGATAAAACAAAAGATAACTAGATAAAACAAAAGATAAATAGATAAAAGATAGATAAAACAAAAGATAAATAGTCATGAAACACAGTACAAACCCTTGATATCAGAAATGTTTTTTTATTTTCCTTTGGTCACATAAATAAAAGAAAATTTGAATATTATAGCTTAACTGTTGACTGTACAACTGATGTCTCAATTTCCTCTAATTTACACCACCATTTGGGAGGAAAATGTTGCAATATATCAGAACATGGATTTTTTATTTTATTCTATTTCCCATTTGTCAGACTAATAAAAATTGACTATTACATTAGGGTAACTGATAACTGTACAACTGATGTGTCAATTTCCTCTACTCTACAATACCATTTGGGAGGAAAACTTTGCAATATATTAGTGCAAAATCCTGTCTGTTAATGAGGACTGACTGACTGATGGAATTCAAGATTAGGATTATACAACGAAACTCATTACAAAGTGTAACAAATCAGTTTCAATACATGTAAAGCATCTAGGCAAATATCAGCATCAACGCTACTGGAAAACTACTACACACACACACACACACACACACACACACACACACACACACACACAAAAGGGGGGGGAGGGGTGAATGAAAACCCATACCATTTCACTATACATGCTAATGACAGCTCTCTCTTATTCTGCTATCTTTTCCCTTGCTCTATGCTATCTCTTTCCTTCCTTTCTGGACCCTACTTCACCCCATCCTTAGGGGGAAAAAAAGAAAGAAAGAAAAAAAAAAAAAAGCTGCTAATGACAGTCAAGGATAAAAATAAGAAAACACATCTTTCACATAAAGTTGAATTTGCTTTTCGTACTTATACTGGCAATCTCACCACCTACTTTGTGTTTCTTGCAACAAATCAGCAAACAACCACAAAGCATCTCATTCATAAACAAATAAATCTCAGTCATATATGAATTCAACTACAGTAGAGGTACACAGGTATATCGTTTCATTTCATATTTCTACACTGATATTTGTTCAATAAATTAATAATGGAGGAAGAATATGACATACTGCTATAAAACAGTATCGGACAATTATTCAAAAACAAAGATAAAAAATTCACACATGCTAAAATCTAAGAGAATCAGGTGAAACTGACCATGATCGACAAGCCAGGTCATGCAGAGCTTTGAGAGGGACTGGTTGAAGAAGTCCACACCCAGCTGTCCGGCCAGGAGGGGCATGTACTCTATGATGGCCAGTCGCACTCGCCACTTGGTGTCCTCTGCCAGTTCCACAATGGCTGGCAGCAGTGACTGGGACAACTGAGAAAACCAGGGACAAATACAGTTAGTTATCTACAGCTATTTTATATTAAGATGCTGATGAATTAACACCTTTTGTGATCTTAAAGTTGTGATTCATTATAGTGTTACTCTGATGTCAGAAATGAAAGTTTTTGTTCATGAAGCACGTGTCAAGTTTCATTTAATGTAGCATTTTGCTTCCACATATCCTGAACTTTAAGTTATGCTTGACAGTACTGGGATATTACTTCCACAGAGAACTGGTTAAGGATATGGATAAAACTGAAAGGGATATGCAAAACAACAAAACCAAGAAATGCAACTATGTCAAGAAATGGTTCTGGGAATAAATTTCCCCTGTGACCACTAAGGATTAACAATCAGGATACTGTAGTGGGGATCCACAGTGACTCAGTGGCTACCACAGTCACACTCTGACTGGCTTGTGCCTAATTCTGGATTGTGAACCCACGGTGTGGCAAATATTTAAAATGGGTGTGGGTAGTACAAAATATCATATGTTAGCACAGTGAAAACCTGCACCTTGTTGATTCAAATTGGTGACAAGTACACACAGAAATACCAACAACAAACAGTCATTTAAATACTTGGAGATCAAAAGCATTGCTGTCACTACAGACACACCTGTCACACTCATAGCTGGCCAGCACAATGAAGGGTTAATTCTGGACACCTGACTCCACAAAAAGTCTGCTGCTGCAGCAGACCTGACATGCAATGCTACAGATACTGTAATTTGGTATGGAATACATTAACAGTAACAGATAAACATTGTTATATACCTGTTGGATGCCAATGACTTCATTAACACAATCAAGGTTAGATATAATGTTGAGCCTGACTTCAGGACATTCATCCTTCAGCTGGGACAGGAAGAGTGGCAGGAGGTGGTTGACAGTGTTGTCCTTGCCAAGTATGGGTGACAACCCCATGATCACTCCCGCCAAGGCAGACTTCACGTGTTGATTCCCGTCCGTCACTAAATCCTGTTAATATTGCAAATCAGTCATTCCATGTACACTTTCAAATTTGATGAAAATGTAAAATGCTTACATCAATTTACCATAACTGTCCACTTACCAATTCTGCATCATCATGCACCTCTTGACTGTGCTGACTATTTTCATAAAACTTTCAACAACAGAACACAACACAACCAGCTCAAATATGAAACTGGTCAGTGAGAAAATACTACAAAAGACACTAATAGCAGTAAGCAATAACATGAGATGGCACAGTACTTAAAGCTAATAAAACCGGGTCCATCATCCTTACCTTGACACAAGGGAGTATGTTGGTCATGATGACTGTCTCCTGGACACTGGGTTCAAGGTTTTGACAAAAGTCTTTTACCTTTCCTGCTGCTGCAGCTCGTACCTGGGGAGACAAAGGCATACACTAAGTAAAACATCATTCTGTGCATGTCAGATATTGTTGCACTGCTTGACATTCACAAAACTAATGCATCAATATAATATCTAAAGTGTGTACGAACTATGACCCATCTCTATATGCCATAATTTTGCTCAGTCTAGGTAGATAAGAGACTATCTATAAAAAACAAGTAGCTAATATATCTAAGTACACATCCTTCACTGGCCACCTTCACCTCACCACCAGTACACTCACCTCTGCCTCCACATCCTTCAACAGTGACTGGAAGGCACTGACCAAGTCTGTCTTTGTTATCTCTGGACCAACAGCCTTCTGAAGTTCTATGAAGCGGTCTGCAACCATGTATCTGTAATAAGAGAATAATTATGAAAAAAAAAGGAGGCTGGGCAGCTTGAATATCACAGTAACATATAAGACACTGGCACTGTACTAAAAGGGTCGTCTTGTCTGTAGTGAGGATTTCAGTGCAAGGCTTTTATGAGTAGTTTTAGAGAGGGGAGGGGGAAGTTCTAGAAAGCCCTAACAACCTCTTTACTAAGGACACCTGGCATTCTGCTGAACTGTCTCATCTCTTCAAAGGCTTAAGAGATATAGTTTAAAAAAATGTCAGTTGATTTTTTGTCATAAATGCACATACTCTATTCATGATCCTGTATATTCAAACCTGGCAGGGTGAATTACTGAGTCTAACATTTACATATATATCTATGTGCTTAGTAATATACCAGGAGGATGAAAAATATGCATATGCTGTACTACTCAGCTAGGGGAATAAACATTTGCAGGGGAAACAAATGTTTATTCCCCTAATTCCAAACCAGAAAGACTCTCCATGATCCTCTCCGTACATACCTGACTCTCCATGACTTGTCCTCAGAGGCCTGTCTCAGTGTGGGCATAACCAGCATCTCTGTGTCTTCCTGCTGCAGCAGTCCGGCCATGCTCACACACGCCTCCACTGCCAGTAGCCGCACAGAGTCCTGCCACGGAAGACAAATCACTTTATATAATCCACTCTTCTTGGCTGCATACATTTAAAAAATCATTCATAGTAATCAAATTTTAATATTCCTACTCTAACAATGTTTCGTGATACATGAACTGGGTGGAATCCAAAAATTATAAAAGACATTAACAAAGCCAGGGAACAATCAATTGGGCACAATGTCTTTTGTTACACATTGTATACACCCTCACTCTGGCCCCCACTATATATTCAAAATGGACCATGCAACCATGACAGCTGAACCTTTAGCACCTGCCCTCCAGTTCTCACCTGCTCATCCTGGGCAAGTGTGATAAACATAGGGATGAGGTCAGTCTTAAGGTACTCCACTTCCACCACCTTTGCGTACTCCCCAAGCTTCCCAGCCGCAGCACGTCTCACCATGGGAGTGTCGTCTTGGCAAAGTGATCTAAAGTGTGACCGCAACTCAGCTGTGAAGGTTAATATCAAATGTGAGTGGACATCCTAATAATACGACAAACTGAGCAGAAATTGAATAGATATGCTACCACAGGGAGTTCAAACATCTACAGTACTGATGTAATAAAAGATAAAAATGCCATGGCAGATATTTAAACAGTACCATAATCTTAACTATCTCCTGCAATCACCATAATTATTCTGCAGTGCATCATTCACTATATTTTTACCAACTGATCTCTAATTTAACAGCAACCTTCCTATTACTTTGCCACCTAATTTCCAGTACCTTTTGTGGCAACTGAGAGGCGTGGGTAGCACACAGAAAAGAGTCCACATGCTGAGGTGCGTGATGTGAACCAGTCCCCCACTGCAAGTCTCTTCACCAGGGGTACAAAGTGGGTCTCCAGGTCCTCAGCATTGTGCTCCTCACAGATCTTACGCAGGGAATCCACTGCCTTGTCCCTCACCACAGTCTCCTCCACAGTGGCCAAAGACTCCAGTGGTGGCTGAAAGAAACAATATAAATAGAAAAAGAAATAAAAAAACAAAACAAAGTACAGTACATCAGAATCTCTAGATTCACTAGAATCTTGACAATGCCCGAAGGAAATGAAACATGATTAACACCAGTACTTAACAAACCACCTGCTGGAGCATGCTTTATGCTGGGAAAAGAAATACTATACCGCCTAGATATGTATTCACACGGAATCTGAACCATCACTGCTCAAATGAGGGTCTATGCTCACTGGGCTGATGGCAGGGAAACTTGACTCCCTCAATTAACCAGACAGATTACCAACTGTCCCTAATGCTCCAATAGCTTAAGTGTTCATTCCATGTACTGAACAGCATAAACAAGTACAGTACAACACGTTCAGTAACAGACACTGACAAATGCCTTACTACAATGAAGAATACCACTACAAAGCTAGTTCTTTCAAGCAAGAGTACCAAAGACTCACCAGGAGGCAGTGGACATATTCTGGTCCGCCCACCAGTGGGGTGAAGGTGCCCAGCTGCTCAGCAAGGGCCAGCAGCACCTCATCCTCATCATATATGGTGTCAGTGAGGAATGGAATCAACTCGCTCCTCGTACGCTCCACACCCAATGCCAGGGCGATGGTTGACAGTTTCTTGATTGAGTTGAGTCGCAGCTGTTCAAAGAGGAAAGCTCTGATTAATGCTTATCAACTTCACACGAGGTCATTAAGACAGACAATCACTTATTTGTTAAGTCTCATCCTTTCCCTAGACCTACAACAGACAGTGTCAACACCAGGTTTCAGATATATGATACTGCTGGATGAACATGGGGTGCTGGGGAAACAAGAGACTATTCAAAGGTAAATGGTGTTACGAGTGTATTACTCCAAATGCAATACAACACTTTTATATGTTTTTCTATTTCTTCCCTACTTACTGACTTGGAGTGCATGGATGACACACTGTGACATTCAGCTGAGACTACTGTCTACAGCACAGTTTCAATAAACAAGCTTACTTATCCTGTAAGTGGCTGAAAGCTAAAACCATTTGGAGGAACTAATATGCCTGTTTAAAGAATAACAGAAAATACAACTTTGGATGTTTGACAGCCATTATTATGCACGACAAAGACAAAAATTCATTTCATGATGAGCTTCCCATACGACAAAGCTGTCCTGTAGGCTTTAGTGACTATCCTGTACTGGGTACCACACAAAGCACCAGAGTTAATATGAGTTTAACCAAGTTCTCAACTTGAACTGTCAAAGGTTTTCCAACATATACTCATATATGCCACTTGACGCGAAGAGCTGCATCTTTTTATCTGCCAGTGACCGTCATTGCAATAACACTAGATCTTCTGTAAGTCTATGCAGCAAGTTAGTACAGTACATCCTTTCACCTAATAGTCTAAAGTAACCTGTACCAACCAAAGACAGAGAAAGTAATTTAAAAAAAACTTGGCAATGAATACCAGATATGAATCATCTGGTGCTATGCAGACCCATAACAACTACAATTTCCACAGATACCAGAATGTGCATCACTGTACAGGCCAGCCAACTGAATCTGTCAAGGGAGACTGCTTGCAGAGTCAAACTTTTCAACTCCGCCCCAAATACAGATGCTGTGCCAGACTGTGGAGTTTCTTGGCACCTCACAAACTTATTAATATAACTGCCTGGTGACCCAAATGTAAGTTTAAAAAAGATTTTTTGATGTGGTGAGATTGAAGAGATGAGTGTAAAGCTGGCACTGCAGGTCTACACAATCTCTTTAATGATATGGTAGTCTTTTTTTAAAGCTTTATTTTGCACATGTCAGAGATAAAATTTGAGCACAAGGAATGAGAGAATAACTTAAGTATTTACAGTTGCTACAATACTTGTTAATTCCATTAACTTTACCTTCCCAAAGTTATAAAATGAAAAATACTAAAAACTGTAAACCAATATCTTCTTTCACAGGCAATGAAATAAGGAAAATGGGAATTCAAGGTAAACTCTAAGACCCACCAAGGATACCAACCAATGTTATGACCATGAGAATGCAAAAGAGGCGACAAAAGGAAGTCAAGGGTAGGACTAAAATACTTTCCTACCATGTATATCGATAAAACCTGCAGGATTTGGTTTTATGTAATGCCTATACTATTCCTTCAAGGCATGTGAAGGTTTAGGACCTATAAGTGTGGCATTCACAATCAGGTTATATTTCACTAAGAGTGCTTTGCTTAATAAACCACAAATACCCCTTATTATGGAAAAGGTTGTCATTTGTACAACCTGCATAAATTATCTGGGATGGAGAGGTATGTTACTAGGGGAGTGGACAGCCTGCTATCGGGAAGACTTGTTTGTGGCCACCCCTTCTGTGATTAAGGCATCTGGCTATCAACAGGTGGATTAACCAGCATTAAACAGTCATGCCTTATCAACCCCTGAAGAACACAGTGGCAGTCAAATGCTATCTATCTATTGGCAGACTCCTCAATCCCATTCGGGGTGCCCACAAACAAATCGCCTCCACGTCGCCCTGTCCCCCGCCATTTCACTGTATTCGCTAAATACAGTAAAACAATCCAGTATTAGCTCAAAATACAACTGCCAACAAAAGTCCTTCAACACTTTCAGCAGTATCTGGCAACTTCTGATATGGTGGCAGTTTCACCTTAGCGTATCCTGAGGGTTGGCACGACATGGATGAAAACACTGCTGTCACTGTTTGGTAACAAGTGATTAAGCCATTTAGAATTGTAATGCAATTTAACTGGTAGATGAATTAAAAATAAAAACCTATGTATAAAATTACCGTGATCAAAAAATAAATAAATGTTACCAATGCAGGAATCGGGACCATGTATTCTGACAAGATGATGGTTTGGTCTGGTCTGTTTTGCTTTTGATCTGGTCTTTCATACATGGCTTTGATATGGTAAAGTTTGCTTTTTGGGGAGGAAGGATATCTTTACAAAATAAAATTCCAAGAAATGAAGGTAAAAACTGGGCAGGTAGAAAACATGGACAAACGGGCAAGCTCCAGTTAACAAAAAGTGACAATTTCAAGAGGGATTAACTTTCATGATTGTGTATTTCATTTACGATACTGAAACTGTGTGGAACTAACACTGGCGTTACTACAAGCACCAGGTTAGGTTTATTAGCACTGATGGTGGGGCACTGCAGCGGACAGTAAGTTGATTTGGACTTGAAACACATACATCCTGGAATCGTACTGGTTAGGTCAGGTTGTTACATTACGTTAGGTTAGCAGAAAAGAAATGATTAGTGACAGACTGATTATGAGGCCAAATTGGTACTATTTCACGAGTCGCCAATATGCGGTTCAGTGATATTACCACCATAATTGCACAGTACCGGTATGATACCTAACTCTAAGGTAAGCATCCTCCTGCTGCAGGTTAGGTTAGGTCCAGAAAAATATACTGCACAACCTAGGGGGTGTATTGGCAACTTGTAAAAATTTACTGCCGAATCAACCTGCGAGCTTAACATGGCCAGCCACCAGTGCTACAGTCTGCATATAAAACTGAAGAGGTTGTATATTTGGTATCTTCAATAATTATGCATTTCTGCCACTTTTTAAATCCACCACTATGATAATTTGGTTATAGTTTAATGGGAAAAAAAAATCAAATCTAAATTTTATGTATGGGAGCTTTCCTGCAGCTTCATAAATACCATTGAACATAAAAAGGACCTTTGCTGTAATTTTCACTATTCTTATTATTCCTGGCATACCACCAAACTGACTGCGTTACAACAATAATTTAACCAACCTAACTAAATTCACCTCACATGACCTACCCTAAATTACCAAACTACCCTCGGCAGGCCACTTCCTATATTAAATATATCCCAAATACTGGAAACCACGATGTCCTAAGCCATGCCCAAAGCTTATTTCTCTGCTTTCCTGCTCATCCTTATTCCCTTTTCCATTCCTTCAGGGAAATAAGGTTAATTCAATCCATCTAATAATACAGGAAGGTGATGGTTGTGACATCCAGATTAGTCAGGAAGAACGGCGGCTGCAAACACCACTCGTATTCTCCGTAATTGCCGATTTCCCTGCCATTTTTTAACCTCTCTCTGAATCCCCGAACATTGTTCTGTGTAGCTCACCTGAACATCCTCGTTCCTGAGCTCATCGATGAGAACAGCGATGGGATAAAGAGAATCGTCCGATGTGGTCTCACTAGCGGCCATCTTGACTCTCGTTCTCTATCTCCCCTGAAGGACAAATGAACAGCGTTTTCCGTCTCGTTATCTCTTTCATCTTCTTGCTATCATAAACTATACATTTACCTCTATAGGTATAAAATATTTCTTCTCGGAAACGAGAATTTTTGAGACATTTTCTTTTGATCAACCTTAAGCATATTAATAGTTACCTTATCTTGGATTTGAAAACGCACTCTTGTTTTGTCTGTGTTACGTTTTAAAAATACCGTGTATTTTTTTTTTTTATTCTGTGTATTTAATAGCACACTTTCTTCGCTTTTAGAATAATACAAAAATAAACAACATTGGACCGATAACCAACTCTAGCGAATACCAACTCGACCGAAAGCAAATTCGACCAAATAGCAACAACTTAACAGTGCACATGCAGCTCCAACATTTAATTTTGCCAGATAGACGGATTGTTGTTGACTGATAAAACTGTATAATGGAGGATAGATGATGGATTAGCTGACTCCTTGATGGCTGCGTTCATTGGCTACTCATGACATTACCCTTAAGTCACCCCACTTTTTTCGCTCAGCCTCATCCCATCTATCGCTTAATCGAAAATATTACGGAATTACTCGTAGGCTATTGTGGTAATTGCTTATGTGCAGCATATTGTTCGGTTTAGCTGGCGTCTGCTTGAGCTGTCATCCGCTCAAGTTTTGTTCCGAGTCGTCCAAGCTCCAACACATCTACAGTATTGCCAGACATTATTTATCCACAAAGCCGATTTAAGTCATTGAATCAGTTTAGTTATTCGACTTGGCTCATTAAAAGTCGGTGCTCACAACAGGTTGCCAAATTTCGATGATATTATTTTTGTTTAGGGTTAAACTTTAATAAACTGCATGATCAGGAGTCTCATTGTTGTTATTTCAGTTGGAGCTGGCAAAACTGGCGTCATGGAGGAGGACAGCACTTGGTATGATTTATTTTGTATTTTTAAGTGTATTTTTCCACCAATGGACTTCATTTCTTATTGAGATTATTAAGCACTTTAGTCTTATGCGTGAGGATCGGTGCATACATTTATTTGGTGCGTGATTTAAGCAGAAATTGGGTTAAATGTGAAGTGAAATTTATCATTAACACGTCACAATCATGATTCTTTACTAATCTCGTTTCCTATAGCCAGTGGTTGACCTTTTCAGCATGACTCCTTCACAGTTCCTTATTTCTGTCAGTTCATTTCCTTTTCTCTGCTGCACGTCTCGATCTCCAAGCCACCTGTCTTGTCTACCTCCACTCTCAATCTTGTGTCCTCATTTTCCTAGTATTGTTCCTTCTTGACAGCTGTATTCTGTCACCAGTAGCCCCATTTCTCTGTCTGCAGTTGATTGCCTAGTATCACTTTAATATTTCGGGTGTAACAGTTGATATTGGCTGTTAGCAAATACAGTATGGCCAACTAGCCTGTGTATGTAACAAATGTGATTTTCTGAACCAGTAATTGTTATAGCATTTAATAGTGGGGAAATTTGCACTTTTGGATAGCCACATCCCTCATCTTTCTCATTATTATTATGATGTATTTTTTTTTACATTTGAGTCTTTCCAGTGATGTAGTAAATAAGGAGGGGGAAAGAAAGTAATCGAGCTCCTTCCTGTGCTGGCTATTTCCTTTGTGCTAGTTAAGATGGGATAACCGAACTTAATCAAAACCAGCCAGGCCTAACCTAATTAAATATAGGTGCAGTAGCCGTTTATAAAAAACATTTGCAGAGGAAAAGTCATAAAGAAAACACCCTATTCAGTAAATGTCTGTAATTACTCATATTAGTGGCACATACAAATATGCTCACCTATTAGTTTATGCTGCTCAAACCAGTTTCTCTTTAAACTTCCATCAGAAATACATTTATATATACAGTATGGTAGATTGCAAATAAGGTGGTAGAGCCTCCAGTTCCTGTGTCAGTGTTTTAAGACCTTTCATTAGAATTGCCCAGCAAAACTAAGCTAACCCAACCTCTCTCTCTTTATCTCTCTGTTATCCTAATTCTCTCCTTTTCCTTCCCCCTTTTTTTCCCATCCTCACCTTCCACCTCCTCCTCCTGCTCCTCCTCCTCCTCCTCCTCCTCCTCCTTCTCCCCCCTGTTGTTGTTGTTGTTGTTTGATGGAGGACAATACACTGGATTGTTTGGATACAGTACCATGCATTTCACACCTTAGAGAGAGAGAGAGAGAGAGAGAGAGAGATGTATAGCAGAGATAGAGAACACTGGGATTAGGCCATGGTAAGGCTTAACTCTGTGAATGAGATGGCGTTTTTTTTTTTTGTTTTTTTTATCCGTCAGACAATTGTTTTAACTTTGAGACACCATGTTCAGTTTAGCAAATGGATTAGGAACAGTCTCCATTAACCTCTTTTCATAATCTGATTCTTTCTCATTGTAAAAAAAAAAATAATTAAAAGGAATTAAGAATAGTTAATATAAATACTGTGTTGCCAGGGTGAAGGGGTTAAGCAGTGGACTATTAATAAACTGATGTGAGAGTTTGAATATATGACCAGGCACACCCTGTCATCTTTGCCTTTTTACCTCCCCCACCCCCCACCCTGTCTCTGCCGCCCCCTCATTCCCTTGTCCCAACCTCCCATTTGATCTCTCCTCTCTTTGCCCTCACTCCCCTCCCTCTTCTGTTTGCATCGTTCCTTCCTTTCTCTCGGTTTCCAACTCACCATTCCTCCCATCTCCCCATCCATCTTTTCTCCCCACCTCTCCTTCTCCCCTCTCCCCATCTCATGCCACCCCTATCCCCACCTCATCTTCCTCCCCTCTTCCTATCCATCCCTAGTCCCACTCCCGTTTCCCCTCCCCCCACTTCCCCCTCCCACACACACATCGTGCTGTGTTGGAGGCTAGGGAGTTTTATTCTCATCATCTTATGAGGCTTAATACCACTTCTTTCTTACTTGCTTATTTCTGTATATGGCTCATTAACCTGTGGACTGCGGCAGTACGACCAGTTTAACAACCACCGCAAAGTGACTGCAAATGTACGTCATCGTCACGGAAATGGCATGACATACCAACCAGTGAAATATTTTGCTCATCTCTTCATAGTTTTGAAATTATTGTGTTAAGAAATTTGCCTATTGAGGAGAAACTTGTGAATACACGAATGGGACCCACTCCTGTCAAAGCCTGAGTCAGTTGCCGGTTAGTTCAGGTTGCCATTATCGTACTTAAGTGGCATGCTACTTTTGATATTTTATTTCAACTTTGACTCTCTCTCATTAGCCACTGTCAGCCTTGCATTCAATTTTAGCATCAAGAACGGGTTTTTCTAGACAGGTTTGGGCCATCCTTGGTTATTAAAGTGAAGGAAATTGGATTAGCAAGTGCATGATTTTTGTTCACAGTAGTTACTGCTCTGTTGTTTTGGGGTCAAACCTTGAAGATGGCGATGAGGAATATTACGTAGCCAAATACCACATAAAAGTTGTGTGACGCTGCTCCTTCGAGAAATTTCATGGTGCCCTGGTAAAAATCACACTCATGAGGTAAGTCTTTGATCTAAGGATGTATTCTTTACAGTACTGGTACAGTATTTTGTTGTGCTACCTCCAGACATTTATATTCAATTTAGGAAAGCTTTTTGAACTTGGAGGGGTTGGATGTAACTTTCACAGACCCCGTCAATATAAGTAGTCTCCCCAAAGATGAAAATTGTTTGGTGGTATTAAGATAAAACTAATTGATTATGCTTCCTTATTTAAGGAGTGAATATTCTCTTATAAGTTATGTTACCTATGCAGTGTGCGTGTATTCAGTGTACTGTATCAAACAAACATTTTTTTTAACGATATAAATAAATCACAGAGTAAGATATTCTGGAGATGCAATTGTAATGGGGTTCTCCTTGTGGATATTTAGACCAGCACTATTAGCAACCCAGAACAAGAGTCCCACGAAAATAGGACCCTTCTTGGTTTGTGACTACAGGCTGTGCAGTCATGAAAAGGGCTTGTTGAAGGGGTTAATGAAAGTTTTTATCTAATCCTTCCAGTTTGAGAAGTCTTCTAAGCCGGGGGGGGGAAAAAAATGGTGAGAGCATGAATAAACTATAAATGATGTACTTGGGTTGAAGGGGTTAACAGTGCAGGTGTACAGGTGAGAAGTACTGTAGATGTTAATAAAAAGAGCTATGGTCATTTATGTATTACATTGTACAGTGAACATATCTTTGACCAACTCCTTCCCATGCCTTGCTGTGGCGATGGGCTCTCATTTGCAAGGGAACATTCATTCACTGCACGGGACAGCCAGACCAAGGTTACTGTATGACTACTGTCCTCTGTCAGAGAACTGCCTGCATCGCTGTGTGTGATGAGCTTTGAAATAATTCATAGAAGTGAACTTATTTTCATTTTATAGTGTTGGTATTTCTGAATTCTTGGTCTGTGTTATATTGTATCACACTACAAAGGTGCAGATAGTTTTTTGTTTGAGGGGACAGTTTCAAGAAAAAATTACCATTGACATACAGTTATAGATAAAAATATCAGCTCAGTGCACTTGTATTAGAAAGCATTTAGGAGGATCAGGATGCTTTTAGAAAGTGATTGTTGTAATGATGATAAAGGTGATTTTGATAATGACACTGTTGGTGATTATGGTATTAGGTGTGGTGAGGACAGTGGTGGTTGTGGTGGAGTTGGTGGTGCTAGCAAGGGGTGGTGTTTAGTCATATTTGTTGGGATGGCAATATTGATAATGAGTGGTGTTGTTGGAAAGCCCTGTTGTCTGGTCTCACTAAGCACTCTCTGAATGGTGATAAGTAATACAATATATATTATCACTGAATGCACAGTTACTCACAGCCTATCACAGACAGATTTACCTTATCACAAACACCTGCACCGTGAGTCATATCATAGGTTTAGGAGGCTTTGCTGCTGCTGTTTATTCTGCTTGGAGGAAGTTTTAAATTAATTCATCCCCATTGCCCTCCCAGCCATCCTACAGTACCTGCAGGATGTACCATTACCCTAACTCTGACAGCCCATTCTTCCCCCTTACCTGCTGAAAATTAAGAACCATAGCAGGTAAAAGTAAAGACAAGATTTTTTTTTTTTTTTTTAAGATATCCATTTGGGTAATGTTTTCAAATACATCCAGACTTTTCCTTACCCTAATAAAATTTGAAATACTGTATTGTGATAAATTATAATATTATGATGTGCTGTCAGGTTGCTGGCCCTGGAGGCTGCGCTACACGATGGTGCCGATGACAGGGAGATAATCAGCATCACACGCGGCCGCCCCCTGCCTGAGGAACACCGTGCACAGGTAGGTTGGAGGGTAGGATGTAGGTAAGAGGTCATGTAGAGAGAGGTAGAATGGGGAGGCAAAAGGTTAGGAGGGAGGCATTCAGGTAGGTCAGAGAATGATAGTTTGGAAGGAATGAGATAGGTAAGAGGGAATGTGAGGTAGGATGGGAGAAAGAAGGGAGTCAGGATGGATAGATATAAGGAAGGTGGTGGTATGGAGGGAAAGAGGAGGATTGAGAGAGAGGAAGGTTAGAGGGATGGAAGCAAAAAGAAGAGTTACTGCAAAAGAAAGGGCAAAGAGAAAAGTAAGGTTTTTAGGCAGAAGTGACGAGTAGAATAAACATGTTAAAAACTTAATAAGCTTGAAATACTGTAGTACCAGTTTATTTTACATACTGGTAATTTTTTTCATTTCATAATTGGCAGTGTCCTTGTTTCTCCAGATCTGGTCAACGTGTTTAGGTGGCAGTCGTGTCAGTAACTTCTCACACTTTGATGAGATATTTGACCTACAAGAGCAGAGTGTGGTCAGAGAGGACTGTCGACTGTTGGTTGGTAGGTTGCACATAGTTTGTTTGCTCTTTATTGTGTTTGTATATATATATATTTGCAACCCAGTACAGTATATATTTTTTTTTATGTGAGGGCATAGACATGATAGCCAGTTTCCTTAAGCCCAGTAGTCCTTTTACATACCACACTATTTGCAGTACAGTATTAGTAAGCACTCTTCAAACTGAGTACAAACCAGGGCTGACGCGTTCAGAATTGGTGTGATGATATTAGCAGGAATATTTTTGTGGCATGTATGTGGGTCTTAGGGAAGTGCTCAGTAGTCTGTATGTAGCTAATGTAAGTCAGTCATAAGACTATTCCCATCCCCAGCCTGGGATCAGACTTTCCATCCTTTCACACAGTACGAGTAGACCACATCTCTGACTATTTAACCACCACTTACATTGTAATACCAGTGCT
The DNA here is from genome assembly GCF_032717465.1 of Coenobita brevimanus. NCBI lineage: Eukaryota > Metazoa > Arthropoda > Malacostraca > Decapoda > Coenobitidae > Coenobita > Coenobita brevimanus. The sequence continues at coordinate 43,182,616 of NC_137006.1, read as the reverse complement.
TATTTTATCCCTCCTAAGCCTTGTAGGTCGGGAGAGCTGATTTGCAACTAGAAGAACCTGAGTTTGATTATTACACTGGTCAGACTGTTGGGTGCAGTTTGTGTTCTCCATGTCCCTGTTCACCCAGCAGTACAATTAGGGACCTGGATGTACTGTGACTGCTATGGGTTATATGTTAGAGAAGATTGAGACCAGATATTGATTACCTGCCTTACTGACTGTCATGCAGTTGATGGACAAATATCTAAGCTGTTGTCTCGCACGATGACGGATTTGATACCAGTAGCTATTTTATTTCATTTGGGCTACCACAGAGAGAGAGAGAGAGAGAGAGAGAAATAGAGTTACAAAACTTAATTTGAAGAGGATGTGTAAGAAGTAAATTGCAAAACAGTGCAGTGGTGGATGAGGTCGTAAGATATAACTGAAGGAGAGAGAGAAATTGCAAAGTGTAAAAGGAAAAGGGAATAAGAAGTAATTGAAAGAGAGTTCAAACTACACTATAGAAATAAGAGAGAGAGTAGAAAACAAGTTGAGAGAGAGAGAGAGAGAGAGAGAGATTGCATACAGTAATACAGAGAGAGAGAATGTGTTACAGTAATACAAAAGCCAAACCACTTCCCCCTCAGACAAACTAGGAAATGAGGAGGACGACAAGATCTCAGTGATAAGTGATGTGGAGTCAGTATTTACGCACTACTGCAAGAGCCGCCACTTGCGCTACGACCCCACACGCCTCTGGGCCGATGTTTTGCTGCCGCTCCTGGCGTGCAAGATGTCCCGCGAACAGATTTACATTTGCTTTGAGCAGATCCTGGAGAAATTCATACCTAGGTCAGTGTGGCTGCGTATAATGTTGTGTTTTCTTTCACTTGATGTTTCCCCATTACTACATTTGTCTCTTTCCTCGGTTTGCGTTTGTTCACTTTCACGCTTGTCCTGAAATGTTCTTGGATTATGTTATGAATCTTCCACTTCTTGTTTTCACCTTATTAGTACGGTTGTTGTTTCTCTCTTTGCGTCTACAAACTTTCAAGCTTTCCTTCCACGTCATCTTTCTTCCTTGTCATCATTCTTCTTAATTTCCCGTTAGTTTTACCTTGATACACTTTCAGGCATCCATTCTCTGTGTGTTCATAATTTTCTCTTCCCCCATTCTCTGTTCTTTTACACACCGTCTTTGTTTACTTATAAATTTCCTTACATTTTGAGTCTTGATCAGGTACACTTTTATCTATCTATCTATCTATCAATTGCCAGACGCCTCAATCCCATTTGGGGTGGCCACAAACAAATCGCCTCCAAGTCGCCCTGTCCCCCGCCATTTCACTGCCCTGCTCCCAACTCACACCCCCCTTTCTCATACACTTTTATGCACTGATAATTTCTTTCATGACCATTGCATTTCATTCATCAGTCGTAACTTCTTCACTCTTTGATTCACCTTCAGCTGTCTGAACCCAGTAACCCAGTAGTTTATTTCCAACCTGTTTCAGCTCTTTTCAGAAAGTTGGGTATTATCAGCCCTAGGATGTGCAGGTATTTCACCTTTTGTATTTATTGCTCTTGCTGGCTGTTATTCATAAGCAGAGAGAAGTTTAGAATGTTTCTCAGACCATAAATAATTCTTTCTGAGATGATGCATTAGGTAGGAAAATGACAAATGTGCCTTCAGTAGACACAGAAATGTCAGATTATTTTTTTTCTTCAGGAATGAGTCACAGAAACTTTATAATGTTAACACATGTACAATACCCTAGCATTATCAGGAATTCCAGCACTTTATTGTATACCAGCAAATTGCAAACAGTTTTATGTAGCTTAAAGTTGAGTCACAGGAACATGCGTGTGGTAGGAGGAAACAGGGCGTAATTTTGACTGAACTCTCCTCTTAACCCTCAAAGGGAGACTGGGGAGGGAGCACCTGTGTACCACCTCCTGCGTCTGCTACTCCTCTACCACGACCCTGAACTCTGCACATTCCTCGACTCTCGCAAAATCACACCCGACGCCTATGCAAAGTCTTGGGTGAGTTAGATCAGAAAGGGGGCAGGACTGTAGAAGGACCCTGGAGTGGATGTGTTATCTTACTGGCAGTCTAAGAGTAGTGGCAGTGTTTTAGTGTTAGACAAGGGGTATACTGTATTTTAAGTTACTTTGAAGGTTATGTAACACCTCTTCCTTAGTGATTTATTGTGCAGTTTACACCTTAGTATCACATCAGTATTAAAAAGATACGATAGCAAACAGGAGACTGTGAAGGCGTAATGTGACAAATAAATTACAAAGGAACAGATGCCACAAAGCCTCCTAGACCACCATGGATATTGCTCAGAATTAATGATGGATCGTTGTTGTAGTACAGAATAATGTTAGTGTTTAATTAGAATCAGTCCTCACTTAACCCTTTCAGTCTGATGATGTACAGGATATTTAATTGTACTCCTGCTAATAGTAAATGATTTTATTCAAGCAACAGGAGACATCTTACAGTGAAGAGAAGCTATGTCTACCAAAAAAGTCTGTCCTAAAGAAGGGAGTTAACTGAGGAGTTAAAAATAAGTAAATAAATAAATAAAAGCAACTTAACAGTAAGTAATGAGTAACTGTAAATGAAAAAATGTGTTATATCATCATCATCAGCAGCTTGCTGATGAAATATCAGGTGAAGAGAGATGGTAGTTTGTCATGCAGCATCTTTAGGTGAGGAAAAGGTTTGAACTTCTCGACAGATTAGCGGTATATAACCTTAAGTGGTGCAACTTTAAATGAGTAATAACTGTCTTAACTATGGCACTCACACTGCCTCCTTGTCATGTTTCAGCTGAGGAGTTTGTTCTCCAATGTGTGCAGTCTGGATGCTGTGTGTGCGCTGTGGGATATCTATTTTCAGGAGCGGGACCCTTTCTTCGTACTTTTCCTGGCACAAGTGGTTGTGGTTAATGCAAGGTGAGTGATATTAACATTTTATAGTTATCTGATTATTGTGGGTGTTTGCCAAAGCAAGCTGCATGTAAGTAATTTATATTTTAAGTAAGATAATATGTATGGCAAAGTACAGAGAGAGTTGAGTGAGCTCTTCTTATTTTGAGGGAAGATCCTTCTGTGTGTGTTAGTGACATGAAGGTGGAGGATGGTCCGATCATACGAGCATGGTCTGTCAAGCTAAATTGAAATGAACATGATAAAGAGGTGGAGAGGGCTGCTTAGAATGAAAGAAATGAAATAAAAATCAGTGTGAAACAAAGTGCCGTAGTAGTAGATAAATATTTGCAGGATGTAGAGATAGTGTCAAGTACTCTGTTTGGAAGCTAATGGATTTACAAATGTATAGAATAAAAAAGAAAATAGTTTTTGGTTAGAAATAATACAGACATCATTAGTGTTTCTGGAGTATTACTAATAAGAGAAGAACTGTTTGGTGATGTGTGGAAGCAAGAAACTGAGAATAATGTAGTCCCAAAATATTGAGAAGTCTGTATCAGGGAGTCTCATCTATATACTGTACTGTATTTTCCAGAGACCAGATTTTAGGCATGAAGTCAGAGGACCGGGAGACAATTGTAAAAACCCTAAGCCAAGCCCCCGCCGCCCTCAGTGTGGATGACGCCCAGGACTTCTGCTCATTGGCGAGATACTACATTGTCCGCACACCAACTACATTCAGAGAAGTGAGTAGTCTCTTCACTATAGCCTTGCACCCTCACCACAGCATACTTATTATTCACATCCTGCTCCTCACTCTGATTATACACGTACCTCATGCCGTTAACTCTGATGCACTTACTTATTCCATACGCCTCACTCCAGTACACTTACCACATACAGTACACCTCACTACAATACACTTACCACATGCACCTCACTCAGGTACCATACTCACTTTATTCACCTCACTCAGATACACTTACTCACCTCATGCACTTCACTTTTACAGCATACTCCACCTTTGCTGTAAATATAGCCCATCACACCACATCATACTGTAATTACCACCTTATTCATCTCACTCTTACAACACAAGTTCGCCTTCAACATAACCTCAGCAAGCGATCTTTGGGAGTGCCAGACTGAAGTGGCTGGCTTCCTATAGTCCACTAGGTTGATGTCCTCTTGAGACTTGAGCCACAACAACAACAGTAATTATAATGACTTAATGTTCATTCCGTTTTTGCTACCATACCACCAGGTGATGTTATGCAGCATATTGGAGCCTTCTCATTGTGAATAGATTAGAACTAGTCTCCATTAATGTCTTCAATGTGCATGGTCACCCCTAAGCTGAATAAGTAACCTGGTGATGGCAGGAGTAAAACAGAAATTACAGGCACAGAGTGAAGGATTACTGGTATTAAAGTATTACCAGTACAGCACTCCATGGCAAACTTATAAAGGAGATTTATTGTGCTGACTTAGACACTGCAGAACATGAAGGTACTCAGAGCCAGTGATGTTTATGGCACTGTGTGTGTTGCCCTCAGGACTTTATGACTGTGATCTTTGGGTGTGTGTACCTGGGAGCAGCCAGCACAGAACCAAGGGTTGGGGACCTGCCACTCTCACAGGCACTTTGTTTACCAGTATCAGCAGAGGAAATACTTCTCTCACTCGAGGAGCCAGATGAGGAAGATCAGGTTAGTGTATTGTTATATGTTTTTTTCCTTCATTTATTCTTTACCTTGTCGTGGGATGTAGGTAGGGTATCTCTCATTATATGTTCAGTGAATAATAAGTTCTGGTTCTCTGTTTTGTGTCCATAGGTACAGTTCTTCTCATTAAAATGTTGTTTAGCCCACCATTTTGTGTCCACAGTTGCACTTCTCATTAATAATATAGTAAACCATTTATTTGCTGCTGCATTTCTTGCCACTCAAGGACTGACTGTATAGTAAGTCATCTATTTTGCAACCACAGATGTAGTTCTTTCTGGTATAGTATAGTAAGTCATCCATTTTGTGTCCCATGGTGTAGTTCTTCCCATTATTGTATATGGTAGTAAGTTGTTCATTTTGTGCCCACAGGTGCAGTTCTTCCTGATTGACTGCCGGCCAGCAGAACAGTACAATGCCGGACACCTTCCCAATGCCTTCCATCTTGATGCTGGCCTGGTAAGCTCTTGTGTTTGTCACAGTTACACTCATTTATATCATAATTGGTAAGTGAAGAATAAGCAGTCCTCACTCAGGCCCCTTCAGCACAGTGATTGTAATTTACTTGATACCTGCAAACAGAATTATTCAGCTTAAGAAAAACCCATCATACTGAAGAGACTAACCCTTATGGTCAGCTGGAATTTTTCCATATTTTATTCTTGCTACTTTTCAGTCGTTTTTATTCAGCATATGACAGTCTTTTTAGATTGGTGGAGTTAGGTATATCATTCATTAACCCTTTCATTAAGAGAGTCATTTCTTAAACTGAATAATATTGTCTGATAGCAGCAGGATTCAGTTAAATGGGGACTAACAATGTGTGTGACTCAAGGGAGTTACTGTGAACAGGGGGTCCTTGTTATAAGTTAGGGATATTTCAAATTGTCACAACTTTTTCAGTAATTTGGGGGGAATTGACTGATCGGCATTATAGATAGCAATGAAACTGTCAATTGCAATATTTATAGAATTTACTAAAGTGTTAACAGCAAAACTAAACATAAATAAAGGTGATACATACCAAGGACTTTGTGTACTGTTTTGTAGATGCTGCAGCAGCCGGCCAGCTTCCAGACAGCAGTGCAGGGTCTGTTCCTGGCGCAGCGTCAGGCCCTCAGCACCAACACACCCGGTTGTGGACACCACCTCTGTCTGCTGGGCTCGGGTCAGGTGCACCAAGACCAGTACGTCCACATGGTTTGCGCCTCATTTTTACAGAGGAACACCGCACTCGTCAGTTTGGCCAAGGGTGGATACCAAGGTTAGTCATGCTGGAATGAGAGGTGCAACATCGACAGCCAATCCATAATTAGTAAAAGACCAGCGACCCAAAGGTTAGCACAGTGTTGATACTTGCACTGTGTGTCTTCATAGGTCACATTTTATAACATTCCCTTTGCCATTATGTCCACACTAAATCACAGAAATATTGTCTGTCAAAATTCACTTGCCACATATAAAGCTAATTTGCTGTTTCACCCAATTGAAACAGCAAATTGAAATAGGAAGGAACGAAGGAAGGAGGAGAGGAAAGGGCAGACACCCGTGAGCAGCACTCCATTGAGTGAGTGGCTGGTGAGTGCCCCCACCTGCCAATAATAATAATAATAATGATACCCACTCTTTTTCAGCCCTACATGACCTGCTGTCTAACAATCTGTCAGAGAGCCTGTCAGAGCACAATCCCCAGGAGTGTCTAGCCTGTCCCCGCCTCACCCCGTCCCCCTCACAACCCCCTGCGGCGCCCTCCACACCCCCGTCACAGCAGGCCGCATCACAACAGTCTCTCATCAACCGATTCTCATCTCTATCCACCGTCTTCAAAATCAGAGTGAGTCTTTCCAGTGCAGTCTAGTTTCCATTGTTTCGTTTTTAATTCTTCTTCTTCTTCTGCTTTTTCTTATTATTATTAGCTATTATCTTGGTGTCTGCACATCATCATCATCATCTAATCCTATGTTGCCCCGTGAGGAGCGTAGTAGCCTGGGGCTAGGCAAGTTGGTCCTGATATTTGAGATGAGAGTGACCAGCCTCGCTCATCCCTGAGTGGCATTACATGAGCAGTAAACCCCAACCATCCCTTGGATATAAACCTACACAGGCTTAGTCCGGCAGAAACACCTTAATTACCCACTAAATCACCAGGCACCATAATTTGGTTATATAGTTACCACCAAGCATAGTAAATGGTTTCTTGGTGAACAAGAAACCATTTGGCTTGTCACTAAGTGTAGAGTCACCTGTAGACAGATAAGAGAAATGAAAGAATGAAAGAAAGACAGAAGAGGAAGGCAGGAAAGAAGGGAAGAAGAGAGGAAGGGAAAGTCACCCAAGAGGAGCACTACATTGCATATGATTTTTTTTTTTTTTTTTTTTTTTTTTTTTTTTTTTTAAAGATTGACTATCGGATATGTTTATGTGAAGCCACAAAACGTGGTGAATGTTTTTGGTGTATCCGATAGAGCCAGGATTCTGGGGGCTTGAATGATGAGTGAATGGAAGCATGGCCCATTGGATTGGGGAAATTTAGGCTGTCTGGACTTTGCTACTCCTCACCCTGCCCTAGGGTGGGAAAGGAGGTCTGGATGATGATGATGATGAATAGTGTGTTTTAACTTGGTGTCACTCTGCTACAGCTTTACATCCTTTCCACAGCACATCTTCTGGATGAGGATCATATTCTAATGTTAATCTGTTGCTACAACTTGGCATTCAAGGTGGAGAGATGGCAGTTTTCGGTCAAGTTACAGTGAAAAGGACGTAGGCCACCAGCTCCAATTATTTAGCTCCCCCAGGCCACCAGCTCCAATTATTTAGCTCCCCCAGGCCACCAGCTCCAATTATTTAGCTCCCCCAGGCCACCAGCTCCAATTATTTAGCTCCCCCAGGCCACCAGCTCCAATTATTTAGGTCCCCCTTCCCCCATTGTTCCTCTGTTTACCATTCCATCTCCCACAGTCTGCTGAAATGAAGGACAAATTGGTGGAGTACATAACGAACCCCAACGGTGAGTCTCTTGAGGCGGACCAGCGTCATGTCAGTTCCCTGGACCGAGGCAAGCCGTACCGCAACCTGGGTGACGTCTTCAGTATAGAGGATGGTGAGTGGTGAAGAGAACAGGATTGAAGAGGAGGAGGGAAGGGTCGTCATCGTCATTATTGTAATCCTATTGTCATCTTCATCATTGTCATGTTTTTATCATCATCATCATCATTACCATAGGGTCATCTTCACCATAGAGATAGCAAGTGGAGAGAGGAATGAAGTTAGGGAGGGATAATAAGCATCATTAGTTCCTCGTTTAACTCCCTTTCACTTCATGTTTTTCATTTTAAAGCTTTTCATCAGCTTCAAGAATTGCACTGAAGAGTCAGGTTGCTACATATAACATTAGCATTTGACTTATAATTTTTTCAACCCATTGAGTCTGGGGATTTCTTTAATTTTATTTTTATTATCTCAATGATTTTATTCAGCTTAGGATGACTCATTATTCAGCTGAGTGAGTTATAGGAGCCTGAGAGTGTCAATAGGGGTGTGTGACTGCTCTGTAATTCCTGTATGTTTCAGAGAGCAAGGAGGATGAGGAGCTAGTGCGCCTGGACGACATGGAAACAGTGGCGGTGTTCTCCTGTCACCACGTCAGTGAGAACGCCACCATGCTTAAGTGGTGAGTAGGAGGGAGTGCAGGAGCGGGGGTGTCAGCACTGAGGGTTAAATTATGAGTGGCGTTGGGGATTTTGTAAGACCTCCTCTGTAGCAGTGTATTCTGAATATTAACCTGAATATCCTTTGGTATTTTATTGATGCAAATGATATGATATGATTATAAAAGGTACAAAAGTACATGAGCAGCTAAACAGAAAGGCTGCTTTTAGTGAAACAGCTGTTAATGAGGACTAGCCATACTGATATAATTTGACCATAATTGAAGGAATTTCTTCTTCCCCCTAACTAATTTTGTCCTCCTGGGCAGCCAACTCTTGCTGACCCCCTCCCACATTCTGGTTGTGAAAGACGGGAGGAAGGAGGGGGGTAAAATGGAGGGGAGAGTCACTGCACGGCGTTCCCTCTCCACCATCGTCAAAATCACCTCCAAGAAGAAACATCCCGAACTGATCACCTTCAAATTTGGCCACACCACTGCAGACGGCCAGGCGGAGATTACGGATATGGATCGGTGAGGGAGGGCCTTAGGAAAGGGACGGGGATCATACCAGTTAACCAGGAAGTAAAGGAATCGTGTTGTATTGTGTCTAGAACAATTATTATGCTTTTTTTTTTTCCCCCACATGATTCTCTTTAGCACTGGGGGGGGGGGCCTCTTCTTCACTCCTTGTTTACATTCGTGTTTTTTATTCTGATAGTTGTTGCCAGTTAACCTTTGTCACCCTGCCCTAGAGTGGGAAAGGAGGCCTGCATGATGATGATGGTGATGATGATGATGATAGTTGTTGCTACTGCTAGACATTTTCCTTCTAGCTAGATATCTAGGGCCTGTATTTTTTTCAGTTTAGGAGGCACTGTTATATGTCTTCTTTAATGTCAGGTTTATTTACTTTTGGTGCAAAGGAGAAGAAACACAGGCTGGAAGACAAAAAAAAAGAAAAGAAAAGAAAAGAAATCTTTCCAAGAAAAAAAAGAGAGAAGGAGAGAGAGTGAGTGTAAGCTTTTCTATTTTATTTTGATTAGCCTGTTTATTTAGTCTGTGTTGATATTCAAAGGATATAAACAACATTAGGGAAAGTAATTATGGTAGGTGTGTCGTGATCGGACTTACATGAATGCTCAGAAAGAGGAATTATACCCATCCAGCCATCCGTCATCCAGTCCTTTACTCTCCTATCTCGAGTGTTTTCAGGTTGGCCCAGATTTGTCATAACTTCTGAATAAACAGTCTCCATATAAGGGCACAGTTCTTCCAGCAGCAAGGTAAACAAAGCAGAATAAACCACCAGGAAAGAGATGCTCAGAAACCTTTTAATCTAGCACGAATATGACTCCCAGTGAAGGGATTAAGATATTTGTACTTCACATGGAAACTGAAACTAACGGATCATTCTCTCTCTCGCTCTTTTCCAGGTTCATCATCCCAAATGCAGGTGAAGCGACGAAGAAAATTAAGGAGCAGATAATGAAGCAGATGGAGGCTGGCTTGCCATAGGAGGAGTGGTGGATGGGGAGGAGAGGGAAGGAAGAAGAGTGAGTGAGGGGAGGGAGCGAAAAGAAGGGGAGGCGCTTAGGGAGGGAGGGAGACAGGAGGAGGGAGTGTGAGAGAAGGGAGGAGTGAAGAGAGAGAGGGTGGGGTGTTTAGAGAAGGGAGAAGTGGAGATATATAAATAAATGGAAGGAGAGAGTTGGAAGAGCAAAAAGTACACTGTATATAGGGTGGGAGAAAAGAGAAGAGAGGAAAGGGAAGGAAAGAGAGTTTGGGGGGAGGGAAGGAGTATATAAAGATAGTGTATGCACAGGAGGAGAGAGAAGGGAAATCCTGAGGAATGGGGAGGTGGGATGAGAGAGAAATGAGGGAAGGATAGAAGGAGGGAGAAGTGTTTATAGAGAAGGGGGAAAAAGAAAATGGGGGAAAGGGGAGAGAATTTGGATTGGGGGGAATAGAGCAGAGAAAAAATGTTTTATTTACTATAAGTATAGGCTAAAGAGAGCGAGAGCAGAAAATAAAAAAGGTTGAAGTTTTTTAAAATTATACAAAGTGATGTTCAGCACTACCTTGTTGACACTGCTGAAATATATATAATCACTTTTAACTGAGTGACGTCCAGGAATGCGGTAATAATAATAATGATAATAATAATGATGATGGATATATTTTTCTGCAGTGTTGGTGCCATTGTACAATAGATACCTGCCAACATATGCATCATTCCTGTGTATTATTCCTGTAATATTTATTTTAGCATATTATTATTGTTATTATTATGATTATTATTATTATTCATTATTTATGTATGATGAGATATGGATTATTGTTGATCAGAATTATAATGTTGTTGGAATTGTGTATGTTTTTTTACCCCTCAGCCTCTAACCATACGCATGCAGGCGAATCCATATTTACAAACCATCTTGGCCAAAGTTTAGGGTAAGATTTCTTGGTTATTATTCATCTTTATTCATTTGTCATCACTCGGGTAAGGACCATACATATCACAGTCATACTAGAATTAATATTAAAGTGAGGAAAATAGAAAATAATATGATAGTCTCTGATAACGATAAACGGCCATGTCTACTGTACGTGTTTATCATCTGATGGAACTGGATTAATCCCACTGCTCGGATACGAAGCCATTGTTGCCTGAAATTTGACGAGCCTTAATTATCAGGTAAGAATGAGTCTGATTACTACTCATTTGTTTTTTTTTAATGGAAGCGAAGATGTACATGACAAGTTAATGATGATTGGCTGAGTGCATCATGTCTGAATAACACTAACCCAAATTTCCACCTCAGATATAATGTTGTCAATAATACTAACGAGTCAAGAGATTATGAAGTGATGTTGCATTCAGCCAATTTAAGCTAGGTTAGGTAAATGTAGGGTAAGTAAGGTTAATTTATGCTAGGTTAGGTAAATTTTAAAGTAAGACGGTTTATGCTAGGTTAGGTAAATTTTAAAGAAAGACGGTTTATGCTAGGTTAGGTAAATTTTAAAGAAAGACGGTTTATGCTAGGTTAGGTAAATTTTAAAGTAAGACGGTTTATGCTAGGAAAATTTTAAAGTAAGACAGTTATGCTAGGTTAGGTAAATTTTAAAGTAAGACGGTTTATGATAGGTTAAGTAAATTTTAAAGTAAGACGGTTTATGCTAGGTTAGGTAAATTTACGGCATATTAATTCATGCTAGATTAGATCAATTTTAAAGTAAGATGATGTATGCTAGGTTAGGTTGTTAGGTAAGCTTAAGTAGGCTAGGTTAGGAGGGTTAGTTATGTGGTTACCTTCATCAATAGGTAAGATGCGTAATAGGTTGTGGTAGGTAAGGTTAACTGAAACTAGGTTGGGTTAGGATTGGGGTAGGTAGGTAAGTTCTAACAATCCTTCATTTATGCAACAGGTCAACTCTGGAACTGTCTCCCTCTGTCTGTATTTCCTACTTCCTATGATCTCCAGTCTTTCAAACGCAGTGTGTCCAGGCATCTGGAAATGAACGGATCTTGAATTTGGCTCTCTTTTGTATTTTGTGTTTTTCTTGAAAGGAACGCTTTGCGGGCTCCCGGCCTTTGGTTCCTTCTTTCTTGCATAAACAAAAAAACAAAAAACAAAACACTACGCTTGTCCCTTTGCGTATGACGTCAAACAACCTGATTAAAAAAAAAAAACCACGCCTTCAACCCGCATCCTGTTTGAGGCTGTACAACTCAATGAACACTTCCTCTGCTTGCAAGAAGAAAGAGGGAGAGAGGAGGGGGGGAGGAAGGAAGAAGAATGGGCAGGAAGAATGGAAAATATAATGAATGAAAAATACAATAAAAGACCCCTGCCAAAACACACACACACACACACACACACACACACACACACACACACAAAAGCACACACACACACACACACACTCTCTCTCTCTCTCTCTCTCTCTCTCTCTCTTTAACTGAAGAAGACAGGTAGAGAAGAGGGAGAAAGGGAAGAAGAGAGAGAATAAAGGGAGAGTGGAGTGGGTGGTTGGAGAGAGGGGTAAAGTGGAAGAAAAAGAAGAGAGGGAGGTGGGAAGAATGGGGGAGGGAGAGGGAAGGAAAGAACGGAGAAACAAGGGAGAGAGAGAGAGGGAGAGAGAGAGAGAGAGAGAGAGGAGGGAGGGAGGGAGAAGGAAGGGAGGAGAGAAGGAGGGAGTTGAGGAAAGAATTATATGCCCACATGTTAGAATTATTGTTCTTATTGTGAGGATGATGAAGCAGGAGAGAGAGAGAGAGAGAGAGAGAGAGAGAGGGAGGTTGAGGGAGGGAGGAGAGAAGGGGAGGTGGCATGGAGGGAGGAGGGAGGTATTTGGGAGCAGTACTTCGCCAACCGGGAGACACTTCTTACCTTCGTCCCTCACAGGTTAGTGGTGCTCTCTCTCTCTCTCTCTCTCTCTCTCTCTCTCTCTCTCTCTCTCTCTCTCTCGGGTGAAGGGCAGTCAGAGGGGAAGGTTAATTTGACTAGTAACCAAGGAGACTCATTCCTACCCCATAACTATAGCTTATCCTTAAATTTAATCTTCTATATCAAGGAGAAGCAAAAGCGACAGGAAGAAATTTAGAGATTCGAGAATTTGCAGAGAGAGAGAGAGAGAGAGAATACTAAGCTCTACATCCTCTCCATAGCACTTTTTCGTGACCAGCATCGTATCTAGTATCAATCCACTTTTACAACTCAGCATTCAAGACAGAGCAGGGGTAATTTTAGGCCAGATTAAGGTGAAACCCAGTTCATCAAGATTTCTTAGTCAGAAAAATATTTTACCCTGGAGCCAATGCCAGTGGCTCGCGGGAACCAGACAGTGGAGAGAGGAACTTAACTAAAAGAAAATAAAATGCAGAGGGTTAGGACTGACAAAGTACAAGGGAGGAGAGACGGCAAAGAGAATGTAGATAGAAGTGGATTAGACAGGATTGGAGAGCTGTTGGAATGTTGAAATCTGTTTGGAATAATAATATGCTTTCCGTACATACTAAAGTGAAAATTTACAAGTCCATGGTTAGTGCAATTTTAATCTATGGGCATGAGTCATGGTACAGTACAATTGCAACAGATCAGAAAGTATTAGGATTTGAGAATAAATTACTGAGAAGGATTCTTGGGGTAAAGTGGCAAGACAGAGTTACAAATGAAAGAGTAATTACGAGAGTGGAACCAGTTAATGAATATGTGAGACTGTCTCGCTGGAAGTGGCTGGGGCACATATACAGAAAAGAAGGCAGTTTAATACAGGATGTGCCAGAGTGGACTGCTAGAGGAAGAAGAGGTAGAGGTAGGCCGAGGCAGTGGCTGGGGCACATATACAGAAAAGAAGGCAGTTTAATACAGGATGTGCCAGAGTGGATTGCTAGAGGAAGAAGAGGTAGAGGTAGGCCGAGGGAAACCTGGTTGAGGACAATGAAGAGAGAAGCAAGAGAGGAGTGTTGGTGGGACCTGAAGGAGATGGCAAGAGACAAATATTGGTGGAGAGAGTTCAACGAGGCCCTATGCATCCCGTGGGGTGCCACAGGGAACGACTGACTGATTGATTGACAAGGTGAAAAACGTAAAGCAGGCAGTGCAATGGACAAAGATTATTAGACATTTGAACGTAGTGAAACGGGATGGTGAGAGGGATGTGAAACGGAACGAAACGAAACTGATGCAGAATTAGGAGTAGTAGCATAAGTTTCTCTTCCCTGGCGACGTTATTTTCCATATTACACCTAAACAAAATCGCTAAGGAGGGTATGTTACGGAATATTAAAGCCAGTTAGATGACGATCCTATATTCCTTTCCCCACGAGGAATTTCTCTCTCTCTCTCTCTCTCTCTCTCTCTCTCTCTCTCTGTGGCTACTATCTGACGATTTATCACCTTCATTAGCGTCACCATTCTTCCTCTTCTTCCTCCTCCTCCTCCTCTTCCTTCTCCTCCTCCTCTTCCTCTTCCTCCTCCTCCCCCTCCTCCTGCTCTTCCTCCTCCTCTTCTTCTTCTTCTTCTTCTTATTATTATTATTATTATTATTATTATTATATCTATTGCCAGATGCCTTAATCCCGCAAGGGGTGGCCACAAACAAATCGCCTCCACGTCACCCTATCCCCCGCCATCGCATTGCCCTGCTCCCAGCTCACACCTCCCTCTCTCATCATTACTCATTATTATTATTATTATTATTATTCTATCTATCTATCTATTGCCAGACGCCTCAATCCCGTTTGGGGTGGCCACAAACAAATCGCCTCCAAGTCGCCCTGTCCCTCGCCATTTCACTCCCCTGCTCCCAACTCAAACCCCCCTCTCTCATATACCTTTCCACCCCATCCCTCCATCTCATCCTCGGCCTCCCCCTCCCTCTTTCCCCCTCCACCTCACTCACATACACTCTCTTCGTCAGTCTTTCACCCTGACGAAGAGAGTGTATTATTACTCATTATTATTATTATTATTATTATTATTATCATTCCTTTGAGAGTGGAAGTGTGGAGGGGGGGAGGAGCGGGAAAGAAATACGCGATGGGGAGAATGAGAGGGGAGGAATGAAGTGGAGGTATTGAAGAGGGGAGAGAAAAGGGATCATTGGAGGAAAGACTACGCCAAAAACTGATGCTGTTGGATTTATTTTTTCATTACCTTTTCAAAAATTTCTCCAAAAACAATAACAAGAAGATGGTCCGTATTTTCGCTGGTTTGAATCTCCCTAGCACCTGTTCCTTGGCGATTTATTTTGGATATGGCTGCTTAATATCCTTACGTGTGTTTATCTATGGAGTGTACGGCTATATTGAATTTTATGTAACACGAAGAAGGAGAGTAAGGCGTAATAAGCAAAAATAAGTCGCCTAGGAAAAGGTGTTAGGGCGCTTCCTCAACCGAGAGAGAGAGAGAGAGAGAGAGAGAGAGAGAGAGAGAGAGAGAGAGAGAGAGAGAGAGAGAGAGAGAGAAAGAAGAAAAAATAGATGATGTGTGTGAGAGAGAGAGAGAGATGAAGAAAGAAAGTGGATGATGATAATGATGGTGATGACGATGATGATGATGATGATGATGATGGATACAACGTCGAATACAACAACATCGCATACAGAATACAACATCGGATAGTGAAGATGTGAAGAGGACGGTATGGTACTGGGAGCGATGTAGGGGGAGGCTGAGGTGATGTATGGGTACTGGGAGCGATGTAGGGGGAGGCTGAGGTGGTGTATGGGTACTGGGAGCGATGTAGGGAGAGGGCTGAGGTGATGTATGGGTACTGGGAGCGATGTATGAGGAGGCTGAGGTGGTGTATGGGTGTATGGGACTGAGATGGTTTGTGAGTAGCGTAAAAGGAAGTGAGTGTAGGGGGGATGTTAAAAGATCCACGCCATATTTACAAAGTTTTTTAGGCTTGTGTGTGTGTGTGTATGTTGGAATTGTGGTGGTGGTGGTGGTGGTAGTGGTGGTAGTGGTGGTAGTAGTAGTAGTATCGGGTATTATTATTATTATCATTATTATTATTATTATTATTATTATAATTATTACTATTACTATTATTATACTGCCACCACCATCACTACACCACCACCACCACCACCACCACTACTACTACTACTACTACTACTACGCTGTTTAGGATCCTTTATAAATAGGGACCTTGATCGTCAAAGGGACGGTTGATGCGGGCAGACTAAAGGGAGGATGAGATTACATGCGATTGTGTTGTGAGTGGCTTGGAGGGTTACCTAACACCTCTTCCTTAGCGATTCATTCTGCGCATTACACTGCACTTGTTGGTAGTGGTGGTGGTGGTGGTAGTAGTAGTAGAAGTAGTAGCAATAGTAGTAGTAATGGTAGTAGTACGAGTAGTAGTTGTAGTAGAGATAGTAGTAGTAGTAGTGGTAGTAACAGTAGCCAGAATTACCCTTCATCAGTCCACCAAGCTCCCTAACACCTCTTCCTTAGCGATTTATTTTTGGCTACGGCTGGCGAAATTAGAATGCTTTAATCTCTCTCTCTCTCTCTCTCTCTCTCTCTCTCTCTCTCTCCGCTGAATAAAATCGTCTTGTCAGTTAATACAGAATGGCAGAGTTGTAGCGACCGTGAGAGGGGTGTTTGGAGATTGGGAGATTTGGCAGAGGAAGTGGCCAATCAGGGCTTTTGTTGAGCATGTGGTGTTATCTGAGAGAGAGAGAGAGAGAGAGAGAGAGAGAGAGAGAGAGAGAGAGAGATGGTGATGATGAAGGCTGAGGACTTTGAAAAATAAAAGTTCCATTATTATTATTATTATTATTATTATTATTATTATTATTATTATCATTATCGATATTATTATTATTATTATTATTGTTATTATTATTTCAGATCTGAGACGAAAATGTGGTTGAATATTCGCCACCTTCTGTTCCTCATCTTAGTTACTACGGCATGGTAAGACAGATAGATAGATAGACAGATAGATAGATAGATAGATAGACACATACAGAGAGAGAGAGAGAGAGAGAGAGAGAGAGAGAGAGAGAGAGAGAGAGAGATTAAAGAGAGTGAGGCATCGTGTGAAAGATGAGTAATTAGCACTTCAACAATTATATATATTTTGTGGTTTATTATTGCTAGTAGTAGTAGTAGTAGTGGTGGTGGTGGTGGTAGTAGTAGTAGTAGTGGTGGTGGTGGTGGTAGTAGTAGTAGTAGTAGTAGTAGTGGTGGTGTTGGTAGTGGTATTATTATTATCATTATCATCATCATTATTATTATTATTATTATTATTATTAGTAGTAGTAGTAGTAGTAGTAGTAGAGGAGTGAAAACAGGCAATATCTTTCCCATTCATCCCAACCCCACCCAACCCAACCCAACCCAACCCAACCCAACCCAGCACAACCCAACCCAACCCAACCCAGCACAACCCAACCCAACCCAACCCATCCCATCCCAACCCATCCCATCCCAACCCAAACCAACCCAACCCAACCCAACCCAACCCAACCCAACCCATCCCAACCCAGCCCAACCCAACCCATCCCAACCCAACCCAGCCCAACCCAACCCAACCCAACCCATCCCAACCCAACCCATCCCATCCCAACCCAACCCATCCCAACCCAACCCAACCCATCCCAACCCAACCCATCCCAACCCAACCCATCCCAACCCATCCCATCCCAACCCAACCCAACCCAACCCAACCCAACCCAACCCAACCCATCCCAACCCAACCCAACCCAACCCATCCCAACCCATCCCAACCCATCCCAACCCAACCTAACCCATCCCATCCCAACCCAACCCATCCCATCCCAACCCATCCCATCCCAACCCAACCCAACCCATCCCAACCCAACCCATCCCAACCCATCCCAACCCAACCCAACCCAACCCAACCCAACCCAACCCAACCCAACCCAACCCAACCCATCCCAACCCAACCCAGCCCAACCCAACCCAGTCTTCTCTCCACAGGGCCCAGAACTCCAAGATGCTGGCGACGAAACAGCTGCTGGCCAGGCTGAGAGAAGCCCCCAGAGGCTATGACCCGCAGATCCGCCCTCCTGCAGCAGACTGGGGTGAGGCAGGGGTGGGGTGAGGTAGGGGGTGGGGTGAGCAGGGGTGGGGTGAGGTAGACTAGGGTGAGGCAGGGGGTGGGGTGAGGTAGGGATGGAGTGAGGCAGGGGTGGAGTGAGGCAGCGGTGAGGTGAGGCAGGGGATGGTGAGGTAGACTGGGGTGAGGCAGGGATGGGTTGAGGTAGACTGGGGTGAGGCAGGGGTGGGTGAGGCAGGGATGGGGTGAGATGGGGGTGGGGTGAGAAAAGGGTGAGGTGATGCAGGGGTGGGGTGAGGCAGGGGTGGGGTGATACAGGGGTGGAGTGAGGCAGGGGTGAGGTGAGGCAGGGATGAGGTGAGGCAGGGGTGGGGTGAGGCAGGGGTGGGATGAGGCAGGGTGGGGTGAGGCAGGGGTGAGGTGAGGCAGGGGTGGGGTGATACAGGGGTGGGGTGAGGCAAGGGTGGGATGAGGCAGGGGTGGGTGAGGCAGGGGTGGGGTGAGGTAGACTGGGGTGAGGTAGACTGGGGTGAGGCAGGGGTGGGGTGAGGCAGGGGTGAGGTTGATTTAAGAATACACTTATCTATCTATCTATCTGTCTGTCTGTCTGTCTATCTATCCATCAGTCCAGCTAGCCATCTACTCTCTCCCTTTCTCTCTCTCTCTCTCTCTCTCTCTCTCTCTCTTACACTCTTCAAATTCACACACACTCCTTCAAGCCACTCCAAGCAACCCTCCGTCATATAACCATCCACTCATTCAATGTAGGTTTTTTTAAATTTCGTAACCGCCAGAATTTGAATTTCCCGCCTTTTTTCAGAGCCAACGGAAGTGCAGGTACAGGCTTACATCCGGGACCTTAACGTGGATGATGTGACTATGGTGAGTGTCTATCTATCTATCTATCTGTCTATCTATCTATCTATTATTACCAACCAAGCCTATCCCAACCTAGCCTTTCCTGCCCTCCTTCAGCTTAATCTAACCCAGCCTGACCTAACCTGACCTTACTTGCGGTTAACGTGACCTATCATTTTTCCCCCAGACGGTGACCTATGAGCTCATCTTCCGGATGATGTGGAATGACAGTCGCCTCACCTACAACGCTGCCCAGGGTAGGTCTCTCTCTCTCTCTCTCTCTCTCTCTCTCTCTCTCTCTCTCTCTCTCTCTCTCTCTCTCTCTCTCTCTCTCAAATTTGGCTTTTTCCTATTTAATATTATTCTTATTTTTAAAAACCCATTATCTCTTTTTTTCTTCGTTTTTTGTTTTTTTATTGTTTTTTTTACCTCAGTTTTTCAATATACATTTTTTTCCCCCACCGTCTCAGGAGTGGACTACGTGACCCTGCTTGACCCTGACCTGGTTTGGCTCCCGGACGCCTTCTTCCGCGATGGGGCGGTCATGCAACACTCCTCAATCCACCCAGAGACCTACATCAGAGTCTTCCACGATACAAGGGTCCTCTACAGTACAAGGTTGGGCTGGGTTGGGTTGGGTTGGGTTAGGTTGGGTTGGGTTGGGTTGGGTTAGGTTGGGTTGGGTTGGGTTGGGTTGGGATGGGTTGGAGTGGGGTGGGGTGGGGTGGGTTGGGATGGGTTGGGTTGGTTTAGGTTGGGTTGGGTTGGGTTGGGTTGGGTTAGGTTGAGTTGGGATGGGGTGGGATGGGTTAGGTTGAGTTGGGATGGGTTGGGTTGGGTTGGGTTGGGATGGGTTGGGTTGGGTTGGGTTGGGCTGGGTTGAGTTGGGATAGGTTGGGTTGGGTTGGGTTGGGTTGGGATGGGTTGGGTTGGGATGGGATGGGTTGGGTTGGGTTGGGTTGGGTTGGGTTAGGTTGGGTTGGGATGGGTTGGGTTGGGTGGGGTGGGGTTACATTGAGTTAGCTAGGTTAGGTTAGGTCAGGATTGGGCTGTTCTGGGTTAAATCAATTAGGCGATAGTGTTACGGTACTCTAATGGCGGTAAATATTTCAGAGTGACGGTGAAGGCGAAGTGCAGTATGTCTCTCCAGGCCTTCCCACACGATGGCCAAGAGTGTGGATTTAGCGTGGCCAGCTGTGAGTATGTGTGTGTGTGTGTGTGTGTGTGTGTGTGGGTGGGTGTGGGTGTGGGTGTGAATGGAGAAGTAGAGTGAGAATGGGTGGAGTTACGAAGGAGAATGAATGAGAGTGGGGTGGTTTCAGGAATAGTAATAATAATAATAATAATAATAATAATAATAATAATAATAATAATAACACTAACAATAGAAGAAGAAAAAAGATGACCACGACGATGATGATGATGATGATGATGATGTAACTAGAAATATGATACAGGGAAGAGGGGGTGTGAGAGAGTTTCTAGGGGAAGAATTAGACCAAGAATACTATATATGAGAAGGGTGTATGAAGGTAACGAGGACGGAGCAAAGAGATGGAGGCCAATAATGGAAGGTATTATGGAAGGTGCAGAGAACTGGGATGGGAGAAATAAGAAGAAAAAGAAAAAATATAGACCACGAAGGTGTATAAAAAAATCAGGTGTCAGACGAACCAGAAACAGAGGAGGCCGTGTTATATTCTACAGGTATCGTCATCATGATTATCCTCATTATCCTCGTCAGTGCCACCACCACAACCAGTACTACTGTCATCATCATCATCATTATCATTCTCACCAGTACGACTACCATCACCACCACAATCACCGCATTCACCACACCTCCCCTCCCCTCCCCTACAGACGGGTACACCACAGATGACCTCGTGCTGACCCCCTCCCGCAGCGACCCCGTCCAGGTATCCAAGGCCACACACCTGGAGGGTTACCTGGTGGACGCCCCCGCCATGCACTCCTTCACCTCCCACACCTCCACGGGTACGAGGGAGGGAGGGAGAAAGGGTTGAGGGAGGGAGGAGGGAGGGAGGAAGAAGGGGTTGAGGAAGGGAGGGGAAGGAAGGAGGGAGGGAGGGAAGGAAAATAAAACTGGAAAGAGAAAGGGTTAAGAGAGGGAGGGAGGGAGCGAGAGAAAGGGTTTAGGGAGGAAAGGGAAGGAA
>NC_137006.1:43129240-43156740 GCF_032717465.1 Coenobita brevimanus | reverse complement strand
AGGCTGCCGCTAGAGGTCTCGCGGCGTGGATCTCCTGCCAGGTTCAGTGCTCATCCAGACGTGAGGTGGGGGAGTCGTGCGCCGCCGGGCTCTCGATTACGTACTGAAGTGCTCGCTTTCGGATCTCACTACTTCTTTTATCGTGAATATCGGTGTTGTGTGTGTAGTGCCGGGGAAAATATCCGCTCATCCTCCTGTCCCAGTGGATTTTAAAGTGAGGAGAGACAGGAAAGTTTCGCTCTCAGACAGACAGGTAAGCAAATCCCCCCAACCCGCACACGTTTTCATTGCATTCTGAACTTTTAATCGGGTTCAGAAATGGATCTTCAGGCTACAGGGAACTGGTGATAATCTAGGAACTATAATATGCCACCTAGACTTATTTTAGCGAGTTTAATTGAGCTGAGAATGGCGAGAAAGGAAGTATATGTTTTTTTTCTGCTCGGGGTAAGAATAGTTCGAGATGAGTTTGGCGAGCGGAGTCTAGGGCGACGTATTTACAAAAGTTCCCAGCTGAGTTTTCTCCTTTATAGTTAACATTTATCCCTTATCGCTTCATTTTTTCGTATTTTTCCACATGTAATATTATTTTTTAAGTGTTTTGGAGGCGTGAGCGAAAGGAAACGTATTTAAACACAATCTCAAGCATAATTCGAGATTGGGAAGGTTCCAGAATACGACTTTGAGAGCACCGGTGGGCACAGACAGCGCTGCTTCTCAGGGGGAGGGGAGGGGGGTCTGGTGGATCTCTGTTGGTCACTTTAACTCTCCTTAGGACCATTTGAAGACGATTTTGTTCAGCTGAGAGTGAGTCACAGGAGTTATAATATTGCCCATGTTAATTATTCCATTCAACTCTGTACTGGGATAATTACAGACAATATTATTGACTTTCGGTTAATTGCAGGGACTTGAGTGCTTATATTGCCTCCATGAACCGTCTGATGGGGCTGTTAACGCCTTCCCTTCAGCGATTTATTTTCCCGTTGCACCTTAGTAATGGAAATCATGGAGTGTTGACTAATTCTGAGATAGTTTTTTTTTTTCTTCATGTTTTACCGTGTTTGGATCAAGCATGCCCATCATCATCATCATCATCATCACCACCACCACTATCATCATCATCATCATCGTCACCACCACCACCACCTACTCATTACAATCGTCATCCTTTCATTCATCCTATTGTCTCATTGGCTTAATTATCATCATCTCATTCACATCATTGCCACCATCATATTGTTGCATGTTCGTCGTCATCATCATCATCATCATCGCCATCAACATCACCATCATCATCATCATCAACAACAACATCATCAACAACAACATCATCATCGTCATCATCACGACCACCACCATCACCATCATCATCATCACCACCACCACCACCACCACCACCACCATCATCATCATCATCATCATCATCACCATCATCATCATATCACCACACTATAATCATCTCAGACCTATTCATCCTTTCATCATCACCATCATTCATCACCATATCATCCACCATCACTACAGTATGGCACTAGTCACGAAGAAGTGCAGCTGAAAGGATGTAGGCCCGTTGCAGTGTTGATCTGAACTGGGACGAGATTAGCACTACAGTATAAGGATGCTAGTCACGAAGAAGTGTTGTTTCCTCTCATTTATTTCTCGTAGCATCCTGTCAGTAGCACTTCTTCGTGACTAGTGCCGTATACTACTTAAGCATATTGTCAGACTTAGGTGCCGTAGCTAATATTTCGGCCTTGTGTAGCACTTCTTCGTGACTAGCACAATATTGTAGCCTTCATTTCCTGTTACTATACAACCACCCTGCAAACATTCCATAGCACTTCTTCGTGATTAGCACCACCATACAAGTGTTATATCTCTTGTTACAGCTCTAGCACTTCTTCGTGACTAGCATCGTATTGTAGCGTTGATTTCTTGTTACATCTCAGACAATACAACCCCCCCCCCCGCAAACTTTCAATAGCACTTCTTCGTGATTAGCACCACCATACGAGTGTTAAATCTCTTGTTACAGCTCTAGCACTTCTTCGTGACTAGCATCGTATTGTAGCGTTGATTTCTTGTTACATCTCAGACAATACAACCCCCCCCCCGCAAACTTTCAATAGCACTTCTTCGTGATTAGCACCACCATACGAGTGTTAAATCTCATGTTACAGCCCAGGATAACACTAACTCTGCATCCTTTCCATAGCACTTCTTCGTGACTAGTGCCATATTCTAGCGTTAATCCATTGTTACAGCTCACACGAGAGGGCAATTTTACGCCAAGTTAGAGTGAACAGAGTGTAGACAGGCCCATATTTTCATGCAAGGAAGCTCCCTAACACCCCTTCCTAAGCGATTTATTTTTCGTTTTACACTTTGCCATCCTCTTCCGTGTCAGCTAAATCATTCTGAGGGCTCTCTCTCTCTCTCTCTCTCTCTCTCTCTCTCTCTCTCTCTCTCTCTCTCTCTCTCTCTCTCTCTCTCCAGGAATAGCATACAAAACGATATTAGCCACCCGTATCCGGAAATAAATCGGTAAGGAAGAGGTGTTAGGGAACTTCCTTTACTGACAAGAATACGAGCCATAGGTCTTTATCCATGTCAGGTAAGGACGCTCCCTAACACCTCTTCCTTAGCGATTTATATTTGGATATGACTGGGTAGTATTCTTTTGTATATATGTTATTTATGCAGAGTATGGCGAAGTTTGAAGGATTTATAGAACAGAACAGTAAGGTTAAGCAAAATAAATCGCTTAGGAAAAGGTGTTAGGGAGCTTCCTTAACTTAAACATGCCCTTACCTGATATTAACCTAGTTCCTTAGAGTAATGAGCAAAATAAATCGCTTAGGAAAAGGTGTTAGGGAGCTTCCATATGAGAATACCTGCCCTTACCTGATATTAACCTAAAAATAAATCGCATAGGAAAAGGTGTTAGGGAGCTTCCATATGAGAATACCTGCCCCTACCTGATATTAACCTGAAAATAAATCGCATAGGAAGAGGTGTTTGGGAGCTTCCTTGCCTTACCTGCCCTTACCTGATATTAACCTAAAAATAAATCGCATAGGAAAAGGTGTTAGGGAGCTTCGTTACCTTACCTGCCCTTACCTGATATTAACCCAGTTCCTTGATTACCTCCCTTGCTTAATATCAAGGTGATCTGAAGAATTTGACGCCCACTTAAGTTCTCCAAGGTGTGTGTGTGTGTGTGTGTGTGTGTGTGTGTGTGTGTGTGTGTGTGTGTGAGGGAGAGAGATGGCCCTGTGTTTGTTGTAGGTGCGTTTCGTGTGTGTGTGTGTGTGTGTGTGTGTGTGTGTAATGGCCATGTGTTTCTTGTAAGAGAGAGAGAGAGAGAGAGAGAGAGAAAGAGAGAGAGAGAGAGAGAGAGAGAGAGAGAGAGACAAAGAAATGTGGTAACTATGACAACGGCGACCACGAGAGAGAGAGAGAGAGAGAGAGAGAGAGAGAGAGAGAGAGAGAGAATAAACCCCATCCACAAGTCCTGACAGAAGCTAAACACTTTCTATGATCAATCACAAAAATAAATAACTAAATAAATAAATAAATACCAGTAAATAAAAATCACCCATCGTCATCTTTGTGTGTAAAAGTTGCCATGTTTTTTTTTTTCACTCATTTTAAAATCTCAATATTACACGTTTTTTCGATAAATAATAATTAAAAAAAAGATTCAGCTGTTTTACATATATGCATCTTTAGGCTGTGTGCATCATTTATTATTATTATTATTATTATTATTATTATTACCGGTATTATTATTATTATTATTATTACCGGTATTATTATTATTATTATTATTATTATTATTATTATTATTATTACCAGTATCATTGTTATTATTATTATTATTATTAGTGTAAAAAATATGAAGGTGCGATTACTACTACTATTAATACTACAACTATTATTATTATTATTGTTACTACTACTACTACCAATACAACTGTTATTTTAATTATTATTATTATTGTTATTATTATTATAGCGTATTTACTCTAACTTGACAGATCCCTAACCTCTTTCAGCTCAATGGATAGCCGGGTGTGGTTAGATTCTTAGATGGTTTTGAATAGTAACCAAGGAGACTCGTCCCTACCTCATAACTAAAGGCCATTGAATTCAGTATAACCATGGCTGTGTTATTAAGTTATAAGAGTGACCAGTTCCCAGTGAAATGAAAGACTCTCTCTCTCTCTCTCTCTCTCTCTCTCTCTCTCCCTCCTGCTCGCCGTTGTCATAGTTACCACATTTTCTCTCTCTCTCTCTCTCTCTCTCTCTCTCTCTCTCTCTCTCTCTCTCTCTCTCCGTTGCCATAGTTACCACCTGCTGACATCTTCCTTGTTGCAAATCCACCTGCTGACACCTTCCTTGTTGCACATCCACCTGCTGACATCTTCCTTGTTGCAAATCACCTGCTGACACCTTCCTTGTTGCAAATCCACCTGCTGACATCTTCCCTGTTGCAAATCACCTGCTGACATCTTCCTTGTTGCAAATCACCTGCTGACATCTTCCCTGTTGCAAATCACCTGCTGACACCTTCCTTGTTTAGATGTAGAGATATTTGGGGCTGCTGTTACATAGGGCTACTTGATCACCTGCTCTGCTACTACTACTACTACTACTACAGCCACTACAACTACTACTACTACTACAGCCACTACAACTACTGCTACTACTACTACTATTACTATTAATACAACCACTACAACTACAACTACAGCCACTACAACTACTACTACTACTATTACTACTACAACCACTACGACTACAACTACAGCCACTACAGCTACTGCTACTACCACTACTACCACCACTACTACTACTATCACTCTACTGCTACGACTACGACTACCAGCCTACTACTACAACTTACTGTTATCTATAACCAGCTGCTATTACTGTTATCTATAACCAGCTGCTATTACTACTACCACTAGCACCGGGTGGTGGTGGTGGTAGTAGTAGTAGTAGATATAGTTGTAGTTCCTGTTTCATCCTCCTCCTTCAGTCCACCATCGTCCTTTTGGGGGATAGGGAGGGAGTTGAGGGACGTGTGTATAACCAGGCAGTGGAGCCGCCCAGTTATATCAGTGCCACCACGTGAAGGCGTCCCCCTCCCCCACCTGTTATAACCCTTCCTGACCCCTATCCAGGTTCAGGTGGGTTGATGGCCAGGTGTGGTCAGAATGGAGGGTGGATTTGACTAGTAACCAAGGAGACGCGTTCCTACCTCATAACTAAGGTTTATTGAAGTTGAGAGAGAGAGAGAGAGAGAGGAAGTTGAGCTAGTTTTTATGTGACGAGTCTGGTCCCTCCCTGCTCTCTCTCTCTCTCTCTCTCTCTCTCTCTCTCTCTCTCTCTCCAGTTCGTTCCTTAAGGTCCGTCAGTCCTCCTACGCGTAACACCCCCCCACATGTCACCACTTTGGCACTGATACCCACCGTCCATATTGAATACATGCTCAGAGTGTAATCATCTAGGTGTGTGTGTGTGTGTGTGTGTGTGGTCAGAGTTATCATCTAGGTTTGTGTGTGTGTGTGTGTGTGTGTGTGTGTGTGTGATTTGATTGACATATAAAACAAACAATTTCAGAGGTTGTGTTTGTGTGTGTGTGTGTGTGTGTGTGTGTGATTTGATTGACATATAAAACAAACAATTTCAGAGGTTGTGTTTGTATGTGTGTGTGTGTGTGTGTGTGTGTGTGAGAGAGAGAGAGAGAGAGAGAGAGAGAGAGAGAGAGAGAGAGAGAGAGAGAGAGAGAGAGGATTTTATTGAACATGAAAAATTGTCCTATAGTCCGTTCACACCAACTTGGCCTAAATTTTCATCCCTTTGCAGCTTATATCACGTAGCTCAGTGGCAGAGAATAAGTGTTACGGCTCCCTTCCACTTCTTCGTGACTAGCATCATGTTCTAGTGTGTATCTCTTGTTACCACTCAGCATTCAGGAAGGAGAGATGGCAGATTTTAGGCCAAGTTAAAATCATCCACTGCTCGATCTCTGGCAGCCATCCAAGTCATGTTAAAATCATATTCGTATCGTCTGTAAAGGCTCCAACATGCATGCGTCGGCCTTGGTCACCCAATGGCGGCTCTTCCTACTGCTCGATCTCTGGCAGCCTCCCAATTCAGTCCCCTATCCCTGAGGTCACTAAATAAAGTATAATATCAGCCTCGCGTTCTTCCGGCCTGCAGCCCTTCTCTCAACCACTTGTCCTGGCGATTTTAACCCTCTCAGCGTCAGGACAAATCTAGTATTTATTTGTTCCGTATTCTCGTCGGTTATGGAAGCTCCCTAACACCTTTTCCTAAGCAACTTCTTTTTTTTTTTTCTTTGTGTGTGTGTGTGTGTGTGTGTGTGTGTGTGTGTGTGTGTGTGTGTGTGTCCGACTCTGGGCATACGCTTCACAGCCTGCTCCCAAGGCCCAGTAATCCTCCTACGTCTATTCACCTCCACATGTCACCACTTCGGCGCTAACACCCACCGTCCATATTGAATACATGCTAGGGGTGTCTCATACAGTAACTTATTTTTTCTAGTTAAGTATTAGACGATTTTATTCAGCTGAGGAGGACGCTTGAGAATGAAGGCTGGATCAGAGGCCGAGGAAGCTCCCTTGCACCTCTTCCTTAGCGATTTATTTTATTTTATAGGGGTGGTTGATATCAATTTGTATTTATATATATGCTGAGTAGGAGGTATTTGAATGCTTTAGATGACACGGAAGAGGAGAGTAAGGAGGAGAAAGCAAAATAAATCGCTTAGGAAGAGGTGTTAGGGAGCCTCCTTAACCGTTGTATTTATATATGCTGAGTATGGTGGTATTTGAATGCTTTATATGACACGGAAGAAGAGAGTAAGGAGTAGCCTAGTAAGCAAAATAAATCGCCTAGGAAGAGGTGTTAGGGAGCTTCCGTAACCGACCCTCTCCATGCCCCGGATTTGTATGCGGTATATAAACCCTCCCTAATACCGTATTCATAAGGACAGTTCACGTACCTCTCCAGCATAGGAATTAACCCACGGCCGTCACCACTCTCCCCTTCGCCCTTTCACTGCGATGACGTATTTTTCTTGAGCGTACGAGATGCGTACAGTAGATTCGGACCTACGACGTATTTACTGTTCACCTCCGAAGCTAAGTACTGGCGACCATCATCCACTCACTTGATGTAGTGCTGCCTACTTCCTTCTGTCTCTGTATCTGTCTGTCTGTCTGTCTGTCTGTCTGTCTGTCTGTCTCTCTCATTCGTTTTCTTTCTGCCCTTCTCTCTTCCTATTTCTCCCATCCTTCCTGTCACTCTTTATTACTCTTCTTTCCACTTCGGGGGACTCTACACTGAGTGACAAGCCTAATGATTACCTGTAACCCAGGTAACCATTTATAACGCTGGGTGGTCAAACCATGTAGCCAGGTAACGGGGTGCTGTGGAGCCCTCTGTTGTCCTGCATCGGCTGTCCAGTAACCAATCCTTCAGATTCTTCCCCGCCCTTCGCCGTGGTGAGGCGCTGTCTGCTATAAGGAAATATCGACTTACAGCAGGGGCGGGTTCTTGCCTGCGATTGATGGGGTTGGTTGACTAGATAGAAGAGGGTTACTTAATAAATTTGCCATCTAGCTTTGTGAAATAAGCTACAAAGGACGAAAAGCTGGGCCAGGTTAAGGTGAAAGAACCGTAGCAAGGTTAATCTATCCATGTATTGCCAGACGCCTTAATCCCGTAAGGGGTGGCCACAAACAAATCTCCTCCATGTCGCCCTGTCCCCCGCCATTTCATTGCCCTGCTTCCAGCTCACACCCCCCTCTCTCATATACCTTTCCACTCCATCCCTCCATCTCATCCTTGGCCTCCCCCTCCACCGATGTTAATGAAGGCTATATTTAACCCCTCCGGTTGCAAAATAAATCGCTTAGGAAAAGGTGTTATGGAGCTGAATCAAATCGTGGGTGTGTAGGAGGGATTAGATGTGTCAGACGTAACTATTTATCTATAGCCCGACGCCCTAATCCCGCAAAGGGTGGCCGCAGACAAAACGCCTTCAGGTCGCTCTGTCACCCACCATTTGACTACCCTCCCCCCAACTCACCCCCCCCTCCCTCATATACCCCTCAACTCCATCCCTCCACCTCATTCTCGGTCTTCCCCTCTCTCTCCCTCCCTCCACCTCACCTACATACACCCTCTTAGTCAGTCTTTCATTCTCCATTCTCTTCACATGTCCAAACCACCTCAGTGTATTTCTCCTAATCTTCTCAACCACATCCACATCCACCCCACAGCGTTCCTTCACTTCTTCATTCGTCAACCTGTCCCTCCATGTCACTCCACATGCTCCTCTCAAGTAACTCATTTCCACTGCTCTCACTCTTGACTTGTTCCCCTCTTTCAAGGTCCACGCCTCGCTTCCATACGTCAGGGTAGGGATCACAATACTATCATGCAGTGATTTCTTAACTTCCATACTCACCTCCCTATTTCTCATCATTGCTTTCAGTGCACCAACAACCTTCCTTCCCTGCTGTACCCTTTCACGCACTTCATCCCCCAAGACCTAACCTTGTCCAAAATAGGTGGCCTTGTGTTGTGAACCTGTTGACGTCATTGGCTGATTATATTCATGTCACCGCCTATGTTATTTGCGTATTGGAGGCCTCGTAGTAGTAGTAGTAGTAGTAGTAATAGTAGTAGTTCTTCTTCTTATCATTATTATTATTGTTGTTATTGTTGTTATTATTTTATTATTATTATTATTATTACTATTATTATTATTATTATTATTCGCTCATCTTAAATATCTGGACCAACTTGCCTAGCCCCGGGTTCCTACGCTCCTCATGGGGCAACATAGGATTGGATGATGGATGGATGTATTATTATTATTATTATTATTATTATTATTATTATTATTGTTATTTTTATTATTATTATTATTATTATTATTATTGCTATTATTATTATTGCTATTATTATTATTATTATTATTATTATTATTATTATTACTATCATCATCATCACATACCGATTATTATTTTCTGACGAATCTCTCTCCCTCTCCACCTCAATCTCTCATTCTACCGCTTTCTACCACTACTACCACATATGCTACGACTATCGCTACCACATCCACCACCACTGTTACTACACCTACCAGTACTGCTAGAGCTACTACTACCACTACCACACCTACTACCACTAACACAGTAACCTAAAACTACCACCACTACCACAATTATTACCACTACTACGACTACCACCAATACTACCACTAACGCAACGACCACAACTACCACCACAACCACCACCACCACCACCACAGCTGACGTGGGGGGGGGGTGTAGGTAGAATTATAACAGTTTAAATATAAGCTGTTAGTATGAGTAGGTAGGTAGGTAGGTAGGAAGGTTGGTAGGTAGGAAGGGTTGGTAGGTGGGAAAGTTGGTAAGTAGGTAGGGTAGGTAGGTAGGTTGGTAAGTACAGTAGGTAGGGTGGGTAGGTAGGAAGGTTGGTAAGTAGGTAGGTAGTTTGGAAGTGTTGGTAGGTAGGTAGATAGGAAGGTTAGGTAGGTAGGTGGGTAAATACAGTAAGTAGCAAGAAAGAAGAGAGTGTAGTAGGTAGGTAGGTAGGCGGGAAGGATGGGGAAGTAGGTACTGTAGGTAGGATGCTGTTGTTATTACCGTATGCTCAAGAGGACGCCCAGGTAGGTAAGTAGGTAGGTAGGTAGGTAGGTAGGTCCCTCGAAGGTGTATATAATATTGATACCGTAAGTAGGTAGTACGGTGGGTAGATAAGCAGCGTAAGTACGTAGTTAGGTAGGTAGGAAGGTATTACGGTAAGTAGTTAGGTAGATAGGTATGAGGATGACAGTAGGTAGAAAGGGAGGTAGGTAGGTCCGTAAGTAGGTATGTAGACAGGAAGGTAGGTAGGTACTGTAGGTAGTAAAGGAGATTGCTAGTGCGGTAGGTAGGTAGGTATTGTCTCTATACTGTAGGTAAGTAGGTAGGAAAGGTTTTGGTAGGTAGGTAAGTAGGAAGTGATGGTAGGTAGTTGAAGGTAAGCAGGTAGGTAAGGAAGAGTAGTAAGTAGGTAGGTAGGAAAGGAGGCAGCTAAGTAGGAAGAAGGGAGGGAGTAGGAAGGAAGGGAGGGAGGTAAGTAGGAAAGGAGGGAGGTAAGTAGGAAGGAAGGGATGAAAGTAGGAAGGAAGGAAGGGAGGTAAGTAGGAAGAAGGGAGGGAGGTAAGTAGGAAGGAAGGGAGGTAAGTAGGAAGAGAGGGGGAGGGAGGGAGGAATGGAGGGAAGGGAGGTAGGGAGGGAGGGAGGGATTGCAAGCGATGCATAAGAAGTAATCCACACACACACACACACACACACACACACACACACACACACACACACACACACACACAGTCTCTCTCTCTCTCTCAGTTTCTTTCCTTTTCCTGCCTTCCCTCCTCTATACCTCTCTGCCTACCTGCCTGCCTACCTGCCTGCCACCCCCTGCCTGCCTCTCTCATCAGTGTGGAGTGATTAAGTGGAGTAGGCAAACAGAGCGTGACCATTGACACCCTGCCTCACTCCTGCCTACCACTGCTGCCTCTCTCCTGCCTCACCACTGCTGCGTCACTGTTGCCTACCACTCTGCTGCCTCTCTCCTGCCTCACCCCCTGCTTCTGCCTCACCATTGCTGCGTCACTGTTGCCTACCACTCTGCTGCCTCTCTCCTGCCTCACCCCCTGCTTCTGTCTCACTCCTGCCTCACCATTGCTGCCTCACTTCTGCCTACCCCCCTGCTTCACTCCTGCTTCACCTCCTACTGCCTCGCTTCTGCCTCATTTCTCAGTTGCCTCACTCCTGCCTCATTTCTCAGTTGCCTCACTCCTGCCTCACCCACCTGCTGCCTCACTCTTGCCACACTTTTGCCTTACCCCCTGCTGCCTCACTTCTGCCTCACCTCCTTCTGCCTTACTCCCCTGCTGTTCATTCCTGCTTGCTTCCCTGCTGCCTCACCCCTGCCTCACTTTGCCGCACCCCTGCCTCACTCCTGCCTCACCCCTCGTGCTCGGTAGTAATGTTGTGTTGATTGTGGTAGTGGTGGTATCTTTGTAAGGTAGTTGTGGTAGTGGTAGTGGTGGTGGTTAGGGTTCTTGTGGTGGGGAGAGAGAGAGAGAGAGAGAGAGAGAGAGAGGAATGGCTTTGTGAGAGGGAGGAAGACAGGGAGGATGGGAGGAAGGAGAGAGAGAGAGAGAGAGAGAGAGAGAGAGAGAGAGAGAGAGAGAGAGAGAGAGAGAGAGAGAGGAATGGCTTTGTGAGTGAGGGAGGGTGGGAGGGAGGAGAGAAAGATGGGAGGGAGGTAGGGAGAAACAGAGGGAGGGAGGGATTGAAGGGGACGAAAGGGAAAGGGAGGGAGGGAGGGAGCAGGAGAAAAGGAGAGAAAGGGAGGGAGGGAGGAATGCCTTTGTGAGATTGGAGGGAGGGAGGGAGGAAAGGAGGGAAGAAAGTGAGAGAGAGACAAGGGACTGTCCATTGGTGTGACCTTGAGAGAGAGAGAGAGAGAGAGAGAGAGAGAGAGAGAGAGAGAATAATTAATATGAAACTCAAGCTTTCTATTAATATCCGTAAATTGGGAGAGAGAGAGAGAGAGAGAGAGAGAGAGAGAGAGAGAGAGACGCTTTCCTCTTCAGCCCGTGGACCTATTCAGTAATTTAAACTTCAGACGATTATACTCAGCTTATGGTGGGGTTTTACGAGCCAGGGGGGGTTAAGTACACCCTGCAAAAATCCCCTGAAACTCTAGGTCTT
This sequence comes from Coenobita brevimanus, assembly GCF_032717465.1. Lineage (NCBI taxonomy): Eukaryota > Metazoa > Arthropoda > Malacostraca > Decapoda > Coenobitidae > Coenobita > Coenobita brevimanus. The sequence continues at coordinate 43,144,903 of NC_137006.1, read as the reverse complement.
TGGTAAACTGAGGAAAATCGTCGGGGGAAGAATTAAATTGATGAGAATAAATGATTAATTGTTATTTCTCTCTCTCTCTCTCTCTCTCTCTCTCTCTCTCTCTCTCTCTCTGTGCATATATATAATGTATATATATGTCTCTATAGGAAGATAGATAGATAGATATACATACATACATACACACATACATACATACATACACACACATACATACATACACACACATACATACATACATACACACACATACATACATACATACACACATACATACATACATACACACACATACATACACACATACATACATACACACATACACACATACATACATACACACACATACATACATACAGACAGACAGACACAGGCAATGTTTTATTATGCCTTTCAAACATTATTATTTTATTTATTTATTTATTTATTTATCTTTACAGGTGAGCTGACGTCCCACCTGTCCATTAATCACTACCGGGTACACCTGACCAGGTAAATCACCCCTTTATTACAAGGCCATGGTCTTTATTTTAGCACTGTATTTATGATTATTGATTTATATATATTTATTTTACACCATCTTTAGTCTTACTCATATTTTAATTCTTTATTTAATCTCCATTATCTTATTTTATCGTGTATTTAATTTTACTTCCTCTATATATTTATTGTACTTCCTTTATTCTTGTTCTTGCCTAATGTGCTGTGTTTATTTGTAGTAGTGGAGAAATTGACTGTGTGGAGTTGTTATGGTTATTGTAGATGTTATTATTATTATTATTATTATTATTATTTTAGGGGGAGGAGGGAGGATGGGTGGGTGATGAAGTGCTAGGTGATGGGGTTGGGTGGAATGGGATGGGTAGGTGACGGAGTGGGAAGGGGGTGGGTTCGTGGTGGGGTGGCGTGAGATGGACTGGGGTTGTGGGTGGTGGGGTAAAGTGGGTGTGTTTGTGGGGGGGTGGGATGGGGGGTGTTTGTGGGGGGATGGGATGGGGTGTGTTTGTGGGGGGATGGGATGGGGTGTGTTTGTGGGGGGGTGGGATGGGGTGTTTGTGGTGGGATGAAGTGGGATAGGGTGGTTGAATGGTTGTGTTGTGATGATATGGGTGATGACGTGGGGTGGGGTGGGGTGTGTTCGTGGTAGGGTGGGGTGGGTGGGGGTGTGTTCGTGATAGGGTGGGATGGGGTGTGTTCATGGTAGGGTAGGGTGGGTGGGGATGTGTTCGTGATAGGGTGGGTGGGGGTGTGTCCGTGGTAGGGTGGGGTGGGGGTGGGTGGGGAGGGGGTGGAATGAGAGTACTTTACCATGAAGACGGTGCTTGTACCAGGCAGTGCGATGGCGGGGCGAAATTTCTCTTATAAATATTGTACGTGGAAAAAAAAAGAAAAGAAAGAGTGTGGTTACTGATTTCAGAATGAGAGAGAGAGAGAGAGAGAGAGAGAGAGAGAGAGAGAAATACTAGCGCTATTATTAGTATTGCTTGACGAGGCAGGTACTGTAGGTGGGGAGAGAGAGAGAGAGAGAGAGAGAGAGAAATATCACTGTACGAGGTAGGCAGACAAAACAGATAGATAGATAAGTAGGTAGATAGATAGATAGATAGATAGATAGATAAGTAGGTAGGTAGATAGATAGATAGATAAGTAGGTAGGTAGATAGGTAGGTAGGTAGGTAGGTAGGTAGGTAGAGAGAGAGAGAGAGAGAGAGAGAGAGAGAGAGAGAGAGAGAGATACTACAGACCCCCACCACAACAGTTCTATGTAATCCTTGTTCATCCTATCTGACCTTTCATTTTTTTCTCCCAGTTGCCTTTAGGGGACTGGGTGGGGTTCTTCACTGAGTAGGGAGGTCGGGGCTAAGACGGTTAACCCTCTGGCGATCAGGGCAACTCTAGGGCCTTAATTCCAGCCGACCAGACGATTTTATTCAGCGGAGAGAGAGAGAGAGAGAGAGAGAGAGAGAGAGAGAGAGAGAGATGGAGGAAAGAGTGAGGATGGAGGGCAGGAAGGAGAGAAGTGAAAAGGGGAGGAAAGACGAAGAGAAAGGGAGGGAAGGGAAAGGATGAAGGAAGGAGGGAGGGAGGGAAGGAAAGAAGGAAGAAAGGAGGAAGTTAAGAGGGGGAGGAAGACGAAGAGAAAGGGAGAGAAGAGGAGAGTAGAAAGGAAGAAGGAAGGAGTGAAAGAAGGGAGGGAGGGAGGGAGGGAGTGAAGGAAGGAGGGAGGGAGGGAGTGAAGGAAGGAGGGAGGGAGGGAGGGAGTGAAGGAAAGAAGGAGGGAGGGAGGGAGTGAAGGAAGGAAGGAGGGAGGGAGGGAGTGAAGGAAGGAAGGAGGGAGGGAGGGAGTGAAGGAAGGAAGGAGGGGAGGGGGGAGGGAAGGAGAGAGAGAGGAAGGAGGGAGGGAGGGAGGGAGTGAAGGAAGGAAGGAGGGAGGGAGGGAGTGAAGGAAGGAAGGAGGGAGGGAGGGAGTGAAGGAAGGAAGGAGGGAGGGAGGGAGTGAAGGAAGGAAGGAGGGAGGGAGGGAGTGAAGGAAGGAAGGAGGGAGGGAGGGAGTGAAGGAAGGAAGGAGGGAGGGAGGGAGTGAAGGAAGGAAGGAGGGAGGGAGGGAGTGAAGGAAGGAGGGAGGGAGGGAGTGAAGGAAGGAAGGAGGGAGGGAGTGAAGGAAGGAAGGAAGGAGGGAGGGAGTGAAGGAAGGAGGGAGGGAGGGAGTGAAGGAAGGAGGGAGGGAGGGAGTGAAGGAAGGAAGGAGGGAGGGAGGGAGTGAAGGAAGGAAGGAGGGAGGGAGGGAGTGAAGGAAGGAAGGAGGGAAGTCGTTCAGTTACCCGGCCTTGACTACTCCATCCCTCCCCACCCTCTCCCTCCCTCCTTCCCACTCCCTCCTTCCCTCCCGTCTTCCTCTCTCCCTCCCTCCGTCTCTCTCTCCCTCCCTCACTCAACCCACAGGTCATCCACACATCCTCCCTCCCTCCTTTCATCTCTCACCCCTTCCCCCCTCCTCCCCTCCCTTTCTTCTTTCTCTCCTTTCTTCTCCCTTCCCCCTCGCTCTCTCTCTCTCTCTCACCCTCCCTCCCTCCCTCCCTCCTTTCTTTCTTCGTTCTCTCCTCCCTTCTTCTCTCCTCCTCCCTCCCTCTCTTCTCCCTCCCTCCCTCCCTCTCTCCCTTTCCCTTCCTTCTCTTTCTCTTTCCTTCCCTCCCCACTTCTTTGTCTTATCAACCTGTAGGCTATCTCTCTCTCTCTCTCTCTCTCTCTCTCTCTGTCTCTGTCTCTGTCTCTGTCTCTCTCTCTCTCTCTCTCTCTCTCTCTCTCTCATCAAATTTACCACCACCAACACCAAAACCACAATCACTACACCCACAACAGAGAGAGAGAGAGAGAGAGAGAGAGAGAGAGTAGCTTAAGGCGATCGTGAGTAATTTGACCTATCTACCTTCTACTCTTAGTCTCAACAAACAGTAATCCAATCTAACCTAATCCTAGTCTACTCATGTCTAATGTAATCTAATTTAGTCCATCCTAATTCACCTATGACCTGACCCAACCCGACCCAACCTAACCTTACCTAACCTAACCTAACCTAACCCAACCCAACCCAACCCAACCTAACCTAACCCAACCCAACCTAACCTAACCCAACCCAACCCAACCCAACCTAACCTAACCCATCCTAACCTTACCTAACCTCAACCATATTATAAGTCTCACCTAACCTAACCTAACACCTCTTCCTTAGCGATTTATTTTTGGGGGATATGGCTGGTTAATATCCCTTTGTACGTTACTTATGCAGAGTATGGCGATATTGGAAGGATTTATGTAACGCAGAGGAGGACAGTAAGGTGCAATTAGTGAAATAAATCACTTAGGAAAAAGGTGTTAGGGAGATTCCTTGGCCGACGAGAACACTGGCCTTTCCCTCTGCCTATGACCTCCAGTTTTCAAGACGTGATGTGGCTACAGATCTTTCACATATACTTGGCAAAATTTTCGTCCTTTTTCGGCTTATTTCACATAGCTCAGTGGCAGAATAAGACAAGGCTAAATTCTATACCCTTTCCATAGCACTTCTTCGTGACTAGCATCATTTTCTAGTATTACTCTCTTGCCTCAGCTCAGTAGTCAAGATGGAGATATGGCAAATTTAGACCAAGGTAGAGGGAATAGAGTATAGTTATTTGTAAAGATTTTTTGTAATATATTCTAATTGACTTTCCCTAGCACCTTTTCCTTAGCGATTTATTTTGTATATTAAATCATTTGTATATTAAACATTCTCTTTTTATTCTGATTTATGTCTTTTTAATTTCAATATAATATGCATACTTTTTTTTTTTATACGAGAAGGTAATTGGGAGTGTTAAATGATTCGCTGAAGAAGAGGTGTTAAGAATGCCCCTAATGCAATGGGAATATGACAAGGATACACAATGATTTTGCTAAATATTCTGGCTAGATCTCTCTCTCTCTCTCTCTCTCTCTCTCTCTCTCTCTTTCCTAATTAGTGGGAGCAATGAACTTTCTCTCTCAGTAATAGTGTGTGTGTGTGTGTGTGTGTGTGTGTGTGTGTGTGTGTGTGTGTGTGTGTGTAATTTCTGAACATATAGGCTGTGTGCGTATGTAAGTTTTAAGCTTTTGCGTACATGATGGGTCTAGGTCAAGTAACACACACACACACACACACACACACACACACACACACACACACACACACACACACACACACACACACACCTTCCCACTTCATTACAGTCACCAACGAGAGAGTGAACAACAATTTCGCACAGTTAAAGCAATAATTTTTCACAACTGCAATGATTTCTAGTCGGCTATTTTCACGTAACAGCTAACAACAATACCATCCCACGGAGTAACAAGGCCAATTCACTCATTAACCTTCTCCCTGTCGCTAAATCACCCTCATTTTGACATTGATGGCCTCTGAGGGGGTGAATTTGTAAAGGTTTGTGACTGGAAGGAAAGGGGAGTCTTTGCTAGGTGTTAATATGAGGTGTAATGGTATTTGGTGGAGCAAAGTAGGAATGATGCTGGTTTACCCTACCCTGCCCTGCCCTACCCTATCTTACCCTACCTTACCATACCTTGCTGTACCCTATCCTACCCTACCCTACCCTACCCTACCCTGCCTTACCCTACCTTACCATACCTTGCTCTACCCTACCCTACCCTACCCTACCCTGCCTTACCCTACCTTATCATACCTTGCTCTACCCTATCCTACCCTACCTTACCCTACCCTACCCTACCCTGCCTTACTCTACCTTACCATACCTTGCTGTACCCTATCCTACCCTACCCTACCCTACCCTGCCTTACCCTACCTTACCATACCTTGCTGTACCATATCCTACCCAACCCAACCCAACCCCACCCTCCCCTCCCCTCCCCTCCCCTCCCCTCCCCTCCCAACCCCACCCCACCCTCCCCTCCCCTCCCCTCCCCTCCCAACCCCACCCTCCCCTCCCTCCCTCTTTCCTCTCTGTCTGTATATCTAGCTAATTAAGCCGTGTAACACCTGGGAATTAATATCCACCTGTAATCAACGTTCGTATTGCCATATCAACCTCACCTGGGGATCTTTGAGTTGAATGAAGGTGTGTATAGGACTAAACTAATTCTAATTTAGGCTGGGCATGGGTTAGATTAGGTTAGAGTGAGAGGATTAGCAGTAAAAAGGGTTAGACGGGGTTGAGGTAGGTTGGATATGGGTTAGATTAGGTTAGATTGAAAGATTAGCACTAAAAAGGTAAGATGAGGTTGGAATAGGTTAGGTTAGGTTAGGTATAGCAATGTAGAGGTCATTTGAGGTTAGGTGTGGCTAGATTAAGTTGGGTTAAATTGGGTTGAGTAAATCTAGGTTGGGTTAAGTTAGATTGGGTGAGTTTGGTTGGGTTAGGATATGTTAGGTTAGGCTAGGGTAGGGTGGGGTGGACAGACGGGTGAGGCAGGATGGGGTGAGGCAGGGAGGGGTGAAGCAAGGTGGGGTGAAGCAAGGTGGGGTGAGACAGGGTGGGGTGAGGCAGGGTGGGGTGAGGCAGGGTGGGGTGAGGCAGGGTGGGGTGAGGCAGGGTGGGGTGAGGCAGGGTGGGGTGAGGCAGGGTGGGGTGAGGCAGGGTGGGGTGAGGCAGGGAGGGGTGAGGTTGAGGCTGCTGGAGCGAGATGGCAACTGAGGTCGTCAACCCTTGTGGTGGGGTTGCCAACTACACCCCCGTCTGCCTTCCTGCCTGCCTGCCTCACCTCGCCTCTCCTGCCTCACTTCACATGCCCTGCCTCACTTCACATGCCCTGCCTCACCTCACCTTTATTGCCCACCTCACTTCACCTTTACTGCCCACCTTACTTCACCTGCCTCACCTTACCTGCCTCACTCCACCTGCCTCACATCACCTGCCCCACTTCACCTGCCTCACCTCACCTGCCTCACCTCACCTGCCCCACTTCATCTGCCACTTCACCTGCCCCACCTCACCTGCCTGACCTCACATGTCTCACCTAACCTGCCTCACCTCACCTGCCTCATCCCACCTGCCTCACCCCACCTGCCTCACCCCACCTGTTTTACCGTACCTTCTTTTCACCTGTGGACCGGCCTTACCCACCCTGCCTCACCCCACCCTCTCCCCACCCATCTTTGCCTCACCACATCCCGCCGTGCTCAGCCCTGCCTCACCCCCACCCATGTTTGCCTTACCTAACCTTTTCTCACTCCACCCTGCCTTACTATACCCTTCCTTACTCCACCCTGCCACACCCTACGTACCCACTCCTGCCTTACCCCACCCTCTCACACCTAATCCTACTCAGTCTCACCTTATCCAGCCTCACCCCACCCATCCCTGCCTCACCCTACCATACCTTACGTAGCCAGTCCTACCTCACCCTGTCCTACCTACCCCACCTATCCAGCCTCACTCTATCCTGCCCACCCCTCATCCTGTCTCACCCCACCCTGTTCCACCCCATGCCTCCCTGCTCCACCCCATCCTCTCACACCTAATCCTACTCAGCCTCACCCTATCCTGCCTACCCCCACCCGTCCCTGCCTCACCCCGCCCTGCCTCACCACTGACCTACCCGTTAAGTTCACAGTTAATTGTTCACGACCGTCCAGGGCAGCAGGAAGGTCAGAAAATGCTATCCCCTCCATCCTGACACCCTCCATCCTGACTCGCTCCATCCTGACTCTCTCCCTCCTGACTCCCTCCCTCCTGACTTACTCCCTCCTGACTCCCTCCCTCCTGACTCCCTCCCTCCTGACTCCCTCCATCCTGACTCGCTCCATCCTAACTCCATCCTAACACCCTCCATCCTGACTCCATCCTAACTCCCTCCACCCTGTTCCTAATCATGCTGGGGTCCTGACTCGTTCCTAATCTAATCTAACTTAATCTAACTCATCCTAAGTCCACCGCCTTGGTCCAACTTAGTCATGTGTTCCAGCTCACTTAAGGTTCTGATCTGATCTAACTTATCCTAACTTACCTCATCCTAACCTAACCTAACTACCCTAACGTACCATCCTCAGCCTTCCACCTTCATGGTAATGGTTGGTCTGGTTCTCATGTAGCTAATCCTAACCCATCACCACCCTAACTTCATCCAGTCTGCTTCTAATCTCTCTGGGATTCTAACTTGATTCTAACTCTTACCTAACCTAACCCAACCTAACCTAACCCAACCTAACCTAACCCAACCCAACCCAACCCAACCCAACCCAACTCAACCTAACCCAACCCAACCCAACCCAACCCAACTCAACCTAACCTAACCCAACCTAACCTAACCCAACCCAACCCAATCTAATGTCACCCAATCTAACCAAATCAATCCTAGCCTATCCTATCCTCTCTGTTTTCTTATCCAGGTGGTTAGGTAGGGACCTTTAGTGACAGGTCCATCTCAGGTAAGGAAGCTCCCTAACACCTCTTCCTGAGCGATTTATCTTACTATTAGACACCACTTTCCTCGTGCATGTTATATAAATCAACCTAACATCTCCATACTTTGCCTAAATAACGTACAAAATTATATGAACCATCCGAATACCCCCCCAAAAAAATAAATAAATAAATAAATCGCTAAGGAAGAGTTGTTAGGGACCCTCCTTACCTGGCGGTCAATTAGCACCTTTGATTAGCAGGTGTCAGGTGAATTAGGGACCTGGGGCGTTAATTGATGGTTTACACACCTCACATTTCACCTTGTTTGTGTTTGTGAGATTGGCATATGGTTTGTTAGTGTTAGATTAGACATGCATACACATATACACACACATACATACACACACATAGGGCCTACATACATACCGTACACACACACACACACACACACACACACACACACACACACACACACACACACACACACACACACAACTTATATACATACATACACACATATAAACATACGTACATACATACATACATACATAAATACATACATATATACTGATACATACATACAGTACACACACACACACACACACACACAAAACACTAGTATGCCGGGTGTGTGTGTGTGTGTGTGTGTGTGTGTGTGTGTGTGTGTGTGTGTGTGTGTGTGTGTGGTTGTAAATAAGGCAACGAAATAAAACTCAGCACCACCAACAAAAAAACACCTACACCATAGCCTACACCAAACACCTACTGTAATGGCACCTTCTTCCTTTGCAACTCTACCTTCGTCATTAATTATTCTCGTCTTCATTTACTGATATCCCGCCTGTGTGTGTGTGTGTGTGTGTGTGTGTGTGTGTGTGTGTGTGTGTGTGTGTTTAGATGATGCTGTTGTTGTATTCTTGTCTGTCATGCTTGCTTTTGAAGTTAGGGCTGTTTTTAATGTGTGCTGGAAGTGTTTGATAGTGCGTTGTGATGTGCTTGTGTTGTGATGTGTTAGTGTGTTGTGATGTGATAGTGTGTGTGTGTGTGTGTGTGTGTGTGTGTGTGTGTGTGTGTGTGTGTGTGTGTGTGTGTGTGTAACTTTATAAAGGCCCCATCATCCTTGCCTCGGCCTTGCTCTCCGAATGGCACAGGTCTCCACGCTGCTCGATCTCTGGCAGCCTCCCTATTCAATCCCTTATCCATGAGGCCACACTGTATAACCTCATCCCAAGTCGTCTTCAGTCCACCTCACGCAGCCTTACTCCCAGCGTGCATACCTCTCACCCTCCGCACCCAGTTGTCACCCTCCATCCTCTCCACCTGCCCAAAGCATCTCAGTCTACCCCTTCTCATCACAACACTAATACATTCAAGTCCCATCCTTCCTCTCAGCTCTTTATTCGTAATCCTAACTCTTTTATACTGTTACTCTCTCTCTCTCTCTCTGCTTTCTTCTTGTTATTGTTGTCATTTTTGGATGTGTTGTCTTCTCTTGCATCTTGTCACGTGGTGGTGGTGGTGGTGGTGGTGGTAGTGTGGTGGTGGTGGTAATGGTAGTAGCAGTGATAGTGGTAATGGTGGTGGTGGTGATGGTAGTGATTGTAGTAGTAGTGGTAATGGTGGTGGTGGTGATGGTAGTGATTGTAGTAGTAGTGGTAATGGTGGTGGTAGTGATGGTAGTAGTAGTGGTAATGGTGATGGTGGTGGTAGTAGTAGTGGTGGTGGTGGTGGTGATGGTAGTAGCAGTGACAGTGGTAATGGTAATGGTGGTGGTGGTGGTGGTGGTAGTTGTTGTGTGGTGATGGTAGTGATTGTAGTAGTAGTGGTAATGGTGATGGTGGTGGTAGCAGTGGTGGTAGTAGAAATGATGGTGATAGTGGTGGTAGTAGTGATAGTGGTAATGGTGGTGGTGATGGTGGTAGTTGTTGTGTGGTGATGGTAGTGATTGTAGTAGTAGTGGTAATGGTGATGGTGGTGGTAGTAGTGGTGGTAGTAGAAATGATGGTGATGGTGGTGGTAGTAGTGATAGTGGTAATGGTGGTGGTGATGGTGGTAGTTGTTGTGTGGTGATGGTAGTGATTGTAGTAGTAGTGGTAATGGTGATGGTGGTGGTAGTAGTGGTGGTAATGATGGTGATGGTGGTGGTAGTAGTGGTAGTGGTAATGGTGGTGGTGGTGGTGGTAGTAGTGGTAATGGTGATGGTGGTGGTAGTAGTGGTGGTAGTAGAAATGATGGTGATGGTGGTGGTAGTAGTGGTAGTGGTAATGGTGGTGGTGGTGGTGGTAATGATGCATGTTGTTTGTTGTGGTTGGTGTCTGTGTTTGTTGTGTGGTTTGTGGCTGGCGATAATGTGATAGTGTTGTGTTTGTGTACAGATTGTGTTTTTGTTCATGTCATTGTTTTCATTGTGTGTGTGTGTGTGTGTGTGTGTGACAATATTGCTTGGTTTTGTGGTTGTGAGTATAATGTAGTAGTGATAGTATTAGTAGTGGTAGTAGCTGTAGTAGTAGTAGTTGTTGTTGTTGTTGTGTACCGCTAGTGTTGTCAATTATTAGTTATAGTGGGTGTGGGTGTTGATGATATAGTAATGGGTGTATTGTGGGGGGGGAGGTCTTGGTTGTGTGGTAGTGGTGGTGGTTGGGTGGTAGTGGTGTCTTGGTTGTGTGGTAGTGGTGGTGGTTGATGTGGTAATGGTGGTGGTTGGTCGTGTGGTAGTGGTGGTGGTTGATGTGATTGGCAATTGGATGGAGGTTATGTAGGCTATATATTAATTATTATTTTTTACGAAAGGTGTAATAATTGACCAGAATAGCAAGGTAAATATAATTCTGATTAAGGGTAATAACAGAGAAATATTTACCGTAAAGGAAAGATAATGTGTAAGGCTGTGTTATAGAGGGATAATATTTCAGTGGCTCTTCACATATTGGTACTATTTATCCCTGAACAATGTACATCAGCATATATGAACAAGGTGGGTCTCTGTTACGTGTGAAAGCATAACCCTGCCGTTCAACTGGGACGTGCATCTCTGTTGTTTTATAAAGCTTTTTGCACGGCATGTGGGGTGTGACTTTAGCCTGTGCCTCACCCCACCACACCACACCACACCACACCACACCACACCCCACCACACCACACCACACCACACCACACCACACCACACCACACCCCAACCCCAATACTCCCCTTCCACCCCATCCCATCCCATCCCACCCCAGCCCACCCCACCGTGTCTGTTCACTGATATGCACAGACCAACACACACACACACACACACACACACACACACACACACACACACACACACACACACACACACACACACACACACACACACACACACACACACACACATTCTAACACCTACTTTCACAGACATCACTCTTCCTACTGACACACCTCCATTCAGTATATTCGCTCATACTCTTGTTTAATTATACATGTGTTTACACCGTGTCTGTTCACTGACATACACAAACACGCACATACAGACATCTTAACACGTTCACAGACATCACTCTTCCTACTGACACACCTCTATGCAGTCTTCTTCAGTTCACGATTTTTTTTTTTTAGAGGATTGTCAACTCTGGAACTGTCTCCCTCTGTCTGTATTTCCTGCCTCCCATGATCTCCAGTCTTTCAAACGCAGTGTGTCCAGGCATCTCGAAATGAACGGAACTTGAATTTGGCTCTCTTTTGTATTGTTTTTGTTTTTTTTCTTGGAAGGAACAGTTTGCGTGCTCAGCCTTTGGTTCCTTCTTCCTTGCATTTAAAGAAAAATCAGTATTCTTCAGTTTTTTTTTTTTTTTTAATAGAAATGGGAATAACACCTAATTTTTGACTCTTCTCGGTGGTAAGGGTGAGAGATGCAGAGGGATAGATGTAAACCAAAATAGATGTAAACCAAAATAGATGTAAACCAAAATAGATGTAAACCAAAATAGATGTAAACCAAAATAGATGTAAACCAAATAGATGTAAACCAAAATAGATGTAAACAAAGTAGATGTAAACAAAGTAGATGTAAACCAAAATAGATGTAAACAAAATAGATGTAAACCAAAATAGATGTAAACAAAATAGATGTAAACCAAAATAGATGTAAACAAAATAGATGTAAACTGATACGTGCTGTGTATACCGAGTTACTTTATAAATCAAAATCCAGACTGCATAACTCCAGGCAGGGGTGAATGTCCTTCCCTGTCCACCCCTCCTATCCCTGTTGCTGTCAGTAGTGAACCAGAATAACACTGTATATAATTATGATGATGATGATGATGATGCTGATGATGATACTACTACTACTACTACTACTACTACTACTGCTGCTGCTGCTGCTACTACTACTGCTACTGCTATTAAAAAGTACACACGTGGATAAAATCGTGCTTTTGTATGGAATAATAATAATAATAATAATAATAATAATAATAATACGAAATATAAAATGGCCCTTATGGCTGTTATACATGAGACAGTAATAATAATAATAATAATAATAATAATAATAATAATAATAGCACTACTGATAGAAATAACAGCAGTAATGATAATGATAATAATAATGAGGTAACAGTAATAATAATAATAATAATAATAATGACATAACAGTAATAATAGTAATAATAATAATAATAATAATAATAATAACAGTAATGATAAAGAGAGACTTGTACTTGTCCCGGGTAAATGAACTCTGATAGCTGCAGGCTGTGTGTGTGTGTGTGTGTGTGTGTGTGTGTGTGTGTGTGAGAGAGAGAGAGAGAGAGAGAGAGAGAGATGATGTGTGAATGTGTGAGTATATGACTGTCTCTGTATATACCTGTGTGTACGTATGACGTGACTGTATGAGTGAATTTGACTGTGTGTGTGTGTGTGCGTGTGTGTGTGTGCGTGTGTGTGTGTGTGTGTGTGTGTGTGTGTGTGTGTGTGTGTGTGTGTATGTTGCATTGTGTACGTATGTTAATAGGACTATGTGTTGACCTGTGTGTGTGTGTGTGTGTGTGTGTGTGTGTGTGTGTGTGTGTGTGTGTAAATCAATATAGCTCGTTAACTAGAAGTGTGACCTCTAAATCAAACCAAATATTCTCTCTCTCTCTCTCTCTCTCTCTCTCTCTCTCCCCATCCCTCTCTCCCTCCCTGTATTGTCTCTTGTGTTTTCCTTCTCCCTCCCTCCCTGTCTGCCTCCCTGTCTCTTTTCCTTCACTCCTCCCTCCCTCCCTCCCTCCTTCTCTCCCTCCCTCCCTCCTCTCTCCCTCTCTCCTTCTCTCCCTCCCTCCCTCCTTCCTTTTTTCGTCTGCGTGTCTTCCTCTCTCTCTCTCTCTCTCTCTCTCTCTCTCTCTGCATCCCTTGACTTCATTGCATGCAACCTCCTCTCTGTCTGTCTGTCTGTCTGTCTGTCGTCCCTGCCTTTATTCTCTGCTCCCTTCCCTCCCTCTCTACCTACCTACCTACTTACCTACCTACCTACCTACCTATCTGTCTATCTATCTATCTATGTGTCTTCCTACTTACCTCGTTCCCTCCTTTCTACCTACTTACCAACCTACCTACTTACCAACCTACCTACCTACTTACCTACCTACCTACTTACCAACCTACCTACTTACCAACCTACCTACCTACTTACCTACCTACCTACTTACCTACCTACCTACTTACCTACCTACCTACCTACCTACTGTACTTACCTACCTACCTACCTACCTACTTACCTACCTACCTTTTTTTCAGGCCTGTAATCTTTTCATACTAACGTCTTGTTGATGTTGTTGTTGCTTGTTGTCTTTCCTCCTCCTCCCCCTCATCATCATCATCATCATCATCATCATCATCATCATCATCATCATCATCATCATCATCATCATCATCATCTTCTTCTTCTTCTTCTTCTTCTTCTTCTTCTTCTTCTTTCTCCTCCTCCTCCTCCTCCTCTTTCTCTTATTTGTGTGCAGGTTACGTACACGTTCTTATGCACATACATACATACATATATACATACATAAATTTAGATAAATACATAAAATGGTATACATTCTTTTAACATTCACTAAAACGTTTACATATAACATCACATACATTCACAGGTACACACATGCACATTAAGAGTTGCACATACATACATACATAGGCTACATACATACATGGTCTCTCTCTCTCTCTCTCTCTCAAGGTGGCTTTACCACAGGTTATATCAAAATTGCAACACACACACACACACACACACACACACACACACACACACACACACACACACACACACACACACACACACACACACACACACAAAACCATCCCATCCCATCCCATCCCATCCCATCTCATCCCATCCCAACCCATCCCAACCCATCCCATCCCATCCCATCCCATCCCAACCCATCCCAACCCAACCCATCCCATCCCAACCCATCCCATCCCATCCCATCCCAACCCATCCCATCCCAACCCATCCCAACCCATCCCATCCCATCCCAACCCATCCCATCCCAACCCAACCCAACCCATCCCAACCCAACCGATCCCATCCCATCCCAACCCATCCCATCCCATCCCAACCCATCCCATCCCATCCCATCCCATCCCAACCCAACCCATCCCATCCCATCCCAACCCATCCCATCCCAACCCATCCCATCCCAACCCAACCCATCCCAACCCATCCCATCCCATCCCAACCCAACCGATCCCATCCCATCCCATCCCAACCCAACCCAACCCATCCCATCCCATCCCAACCCATCCCATCCCAACCCATCCCATCCCATCCCATCCCATCCCAACCCAACCCAACCCATCCCATCCCAACCCATCCCATCCCAACCCATCCCATCCCATCCCATCCCATCCCAACCCAGTCCCAGGCCACAATAATTTTAACCACTCTTACGTAAGCAAAGACAGTGAGAAATTCCCATCTGGTCTGTGAGAGAGAGAGAGAGAGAGAGAGAGAGAGAGAGAGAGAGAGAGAGAGTGAGCGAGTGGGTGTCATTGCAAGGAATTAGAGCAAGGTTGTTGTAGCATCATAGACGAAGGTGATGATGTGATTACTCTGAAAGGTGTTTATTATTATTATTATTATTATTATTATTATTATTACTATTGTTTTTATTAGTAGTAGAATTTTTGTTATTATTATTATTATTATTATTATTATTATTACTACTACTACTACTACTACTACTACTACTAATACTACCACCACCACTACTACTACTACTTCTGCTGTTGTTATTATTACTATTATTATTACTACTATTATTATTACTACCGTATATTATCATTATCATTGTTATTGATATTATTGCTATTTTTTTATATATTCTGCTGCTGTGATTATTTTTTTTAATACACCTATTAATCTCTCTCTCTCTCTCTCTCTCTCTCTCTCTCTCTCTCTCTCTCTCTCTCTCTCTTATTATTATTTTTATAGTTGTTGTTGTTGTTGTTACTCCCATTCCTTTAAAATAGAGCGAGGCCAGATAGAATACATGCCTAAGGCGCTGACGTGATTGTGCTAAGGTGAGAGTGAGAAGTGCATGTGATAGGGGTTGTATCACCACCACCACACGTCACCACCACCCTCGTCACCACACCACCACCACCACCACCATCATCACCACCATCATCATAATCATAACCACCACCACCACCACAATCGTCACCACCACCACCACCACCACCATCATCATCATCATCATCATCATCATCATCATTATAATCATCACCACCACCACCACCACCACCACCACCAAACTGAACTAGAG
>NC_137006.1:43114240-43116740 GCF_032717465.1 Coenobita brevimanus | reverse complement strand
TAATCCTTTCTTCCTTGTCCCATGGCCCACCCTTCCACAAAATTCCATCCAAATCCATTCATAGCCTTTTGAGTAATCCTGGTAACATACAGACAAACAGACAAACCGACAAAAACATAGTAGTAGTAGTAGTAGTAATAGTAGTAGTAGTAGCAGTGGTAATAATAATAATAATAATAATAATAATAGTAATAATAATAATAATAATAATAATAATAATAATAATGATAGTAATAATAATAATAATAATAATAATAATAATAATAATAAACCGACCCATATCAACAGTGTTCAGATCCGGATTCACTTTTATTTCAAAATTGAACGTTTTTTTCTGTTAACCGGATTTGAATATGACATTGGGAAAAACTGTGTGTGTGTGTGTGTGTGTGTGTGTGTGTGTGTGTGTGTGTGTGAGAGAGAGAGAGAGAGAGAGAGAGAGAGAGAGAGAGAGTGTAAAGCAAGGATGTCATTATATAAATCTTTCTTTGCCTGTAGACGCCTTTTTTCTATTATTATTATTATTATTATTATTATTATTATTATTTTATTATTATTATTTTATTATTATTATTTTATTATTATTATTATATTTCTTCCTCCTTTCCTCCCTCCTTCCTTCTTCCCTCCTTGTCTTTCCTCCCTCCCTCCCTCCCTTCCTCCATCCCTTCCTTCCTTCCTTCCTGCCCTCCTTCCTTCCTTCCTTCCTTCCTGCCCTCCTTCCTTCCTTCCTTCCTTCCTGCCCTCCTTCCTTCCTTCCTTCCTTCCTGCCCTCCTTCCTTCCTTCCTTCCTTCCTGCCCTCCTTCCTTCCTTCCTTCCTTCCTGCCCTCCTTCCTTCCCTTCCTTCCTTCCTGCCCTCCTTCCTTCCTTCCTGCCCTCCTTCCTTCCTTCCTGCCCTCCTTCCTTCCTTCCTGCCCTCCTTCCTTCCTTCCTTCCTTCCTGCCCTCCTTCCTTCCTTCCTGCCCTCCTTCCTTCCTTCCTTCCTTCCTGCCCTCCTTCCTTCCTTCCTTCCCTTCCTTCCTTCCCTCTCTCCCTCCCTCCCTCCCTTCCTTCCTTCCCTCCCTCCCTCCCTCCCTTCCTTCCTTCCCTCCCTCCCTCCCTTCCTTCCTTCCTGCCCTCCTTCCTTCCATCCTTCCTTCCTTCCCTACGTTTATGCGTTCTTCTCCGTCCCTCCTTCCTTTCTTTCCTTACTTTGTAATTTCTCTCATCCCTCCCTCCCTCCCTCCCTCCCTCCCTCCCCCCCTCCTGCTTTCCTCCGTCCCTCCCCTCCTGCTTTCCTCCGTCCCTCCCTCCCTTCCTCCATCCCTTCCTCCGTCCCTCCCTTCCTCCTTTCCTCCATCCCTCCCCTCATCCTTTCCTCCATCCCTCCCCTCATCCTTTCCTCCATTCTTCCCTTCCCCCTTTCCTCCATCCCCCCCCCTCATTCTTTCCTCCATCCCTCCTTTCCCCCTCTCTCCCTTCCTCCTTTCCCCCCCTCCTCTTTTCCTCCGTCCCTCCCTTTCCTCTTTTCCTCCGTCCCTCCCTTTCCTCCCTTTCCCTTTGCCTCCTTTGCAGTTTCCTCCCTCCCTCCTCCCTTGCAGTTTCCTCCCTCCCTCCCTTCTCCCTTGCAGATTCCTCCCTCCCTCCCTTCCTCCCTTGCAGTTTCCTCCCTCCCTCCCTTTCAGTTTCCTCCCTCCCTCCCTCCCTCCCTCCCTTTCAGTTCCCTCCCTCCCTCCCTTTCAGTTCCCTCCCTCCCTCCCTTTCAGTTTCCTCCCTCCCTCCCTTGCAGTTTCCTCCCTCCCTCCCTCCCTCCCTTTCAGTTTCCTCCCTCCCTCCCTCCCTCCCTCCCTTTCAGTTTCCTCCCTCCCTCCCTTGCAGTTTCCTCCCTCCCTCCCTTGCAGTTTCCTCCCTCCCTCCCTTGCAGTTTCCTCCCTCCCTCCCTTGCAGTTTCCTCCCTCCCTCCCTCCCTCCCTCCCTTTCAGTTTCCTCCCTCCCTCCCTTGCAGTTTCCTCCCTCCCTCCCTTGCAGTTTCCTCCCTCCCTCCCTCCCTCCCTTGCAGTTTCCTCCCTCCCTCCCTTCCTCCCTTGCAGTTTCCTCCCTCCCTCCCTTCCTCCCTTGCAGTTTCCTCCCTCCCTCCCTTGCAGTTTCCTCCCTCCCTCCCTTCCTCCCTTGCAGTTTCCTCCCTCCCTCCCTTCCTCCCTTGCAGTTTCCTCCCTCCCTCCTCCCTGCCTGCCCCTTTTCCTGCCTGCCTGCCTCCCTGTGACCCTTCCCCTCCCAGGTCTTGTCGCTTCCTGCCTCACCACCACCACCACCACACCACAGCGATCACCACACCACCACCACCACCACAACACCACCACACAACAGCGGCCACCACCACCACAACACCACAGCTATCACGACCACCACCACACCACCACCATCACTGTCACCACCACCACAACACCACAGCTATCACCACCACCACCACACCACCACCACACCACCACCATCACTGTCACCACCACCACAACACCACAG
>NC_137006.1:43109240-43111740 GCF_032717465.1 Coenobita brevimanus | reverse complement strand
TACTATTACTACAGCTACTACTACAGCTGCTGCTGCTACTACTACTACTACTGAAACCACCACCATTACTTCTACTACTACTACTACTACTATATGAAGGGAGGGAGAAAGGGAGGGGGGTAGAGTGAAGGAGGAAGGGAGTAAGAAATGAAGGGAGGAAAAATGAAGGAAGGGAGAGAAGAAGGAAAGAATGAATGAAGGAAGGGAAAAATGAATGAACGAAGGGAGGGAGGAGGGAAAATGAAGAAAGGGAGGGAGGGAGGGAAAACTGAAGGAAGGGAGGGAGGGAGGGAAAACTGAAGGAAGGGAGGAAGGGAGGGAGGAAGAAATGAAGGAAGTAAGGAAAGGAGGGAGGGAGGGAAAAATGAAGGGGTGGGAGGGAGGCAGAGTGGAGGAGGAAGGGAGTAAGAAGGGAGATATTGGAAGGGAGAAACACCGTAGAAGGGAGGTAAGAAGCAGGGAAGGAGTAGGGACGGAGGAGGGACGGAGGAGGGACGGAGGGAAGAAGGATGAATTACAGAGGGAGGGAGAGAAGGATGGAATAGGGGAAGGAAAGGCAGAAAGGGAGGGAGGGAGGAGGGAGGGAGGGAGGGAGGAATGTCAGGGCCTGAGGGAGGGAGAGGCAAAGGAGGGCAGCTGACCAGGTCACTCCACCACCACCACCACCACAACCACCACAAATACAACCCCCACCCCCACCACCACCATCAAAACTACCACCACCACCACAACCACCACAAATACAACCACCACCACCACCACCACCATCAAAACTACCACCACCACCACCACCACAACCACAACCACCATCAAAACCACAACCACCACCACCACAACCACCACCACCACCACCACCACCACCACCACAAATACAACCACCACCACCACAACCACCACCACCACCACCACCACCACCACCACCACCACCACCACCACAACTACCACCACCACCACAACTACCACCACCACCACAACTACCACCACCACCACCACCACCACCACCACCACAACCACCACCACCACCACCACCACCACCACCACCACAACCACAACCACAACCACCACCACCACCACCACCACCACCACCACCACCACAACCACCACAACCACAACCACCACCACCACAACCACCACAAATACAACCACCACCACCACCACCACCACCACCACAACCACCACAAATACAACCACCACCACCACCACCATCAAAACTACCACCACCACCACCACAACCACAACCACAACCACCATCAAAACCACCACCACCACCACCACCACCACCACAACCACCACCACCACCACCACCACCACCACAACCACCACCACCACCACCACCACCACAACCACCACCACCACCACAACCACCACCACCACCACCACCACAACCACCACCACCACCACCACCACCACCACCACAACCACCACCACAACCACCACAACCACCACCACCACCACCACCACCACAACCACCACCACCACCACCACCACAACCACGACAACCACCACCACCACCACAACCACCACCACCACCACCACCACCACCACCACAACCACCACCACCACCACCACCACCACCACAACCACCACCACCACCACCACCACCACCACAACCACCACAAATACAACCACCACCACCACCACCACCACCACCACAACCACCACAAATACAACCACCACCACCACCACCACCACCACCACAACCACCACAAATACAACCACCACCACCACCACCACCACCACCACCACCACCACCACCACCACCACCACCACAACCACCACCACCACCACCACCACCACCACAACCACCACCACCACCACCACCACCACAACCACCACCACCACCACCACCACCACCACCACCACAACCACCACCACCACCACCACCACAACCACCACCACCACCACCACCACCACAACCACCACCACCACCACAACCACCACCACCACCACCACCACCACCACAACCACCACCACAACCACCACCACCACCACAACCACCACCACACACACACACACACACACACACACACACACACACAAAGCACAACCTATACACGCACAGTCGCAACACACGAACATGCAGTCAAAACACACACACACACACACACACACACACACACACGCATGTAGAAGTCAAGGTTAGTTTGGATTCCTTCCCTATGACGATAAGGAAGGTGTGGAAAGAGAGAGAGAGAGAGAGAGAGAGAGAGAGAGAGAGAGAGAGAGAGAGAATGTCACCCACACTATCGCTAAAATTGGTAAATGTATGGGGCGTCGCCAAGGAGAGAGAGAGAGAGAGAGAGAGTAAGAAATGTGAGAAAGGGTAAGGAGAAAAACAGACGAAAATGGTAGGGGGAATGATAGAGAATGCTGAGGATGGGAGGGAGAGAGATAATTAGGGAGAGATGAATGGGAGATAAAAGTTACAAAGATCAAGGGGATGGAAATAGGAAGAACAGGTAGGAGAGACTTACCTGACCAACTCAAGGACTCTCTGAGA
>NC_137006.1:43096740-43101740 GCF_032717465.1 Coenobita brevimanus | reverse complement strand
GTGGTTATGTGGAGAGAGAGAGAGAGAGAGCTACTTCCGGTCACTGAGACAGACCGGAAGTTGCCACCGGAAGCTGGGATGGTTTAAAATATGACTGACTACACACACACACACACACACACACACACACACACACACACACACACACACACACACACACACACACATCATCTTTCTCCACTCTGACCATCCTAGTCCAACAGAGAGAGAGAGAGAGAGAGAGAGAGAGAGTATGTCACACTGGATATTTGCTACGAAGAATCTATCTCTGTCTGTCTGTCTGTCTGTCTGTCTCTCTCTCTCTCTCTCTCTCTCTCTCTCTCTCTCTCAACACCTAAAAAAAGAAAAAGGAAAAAAATATTCTCTTTAAACCTGATCCAAGCTTCCGTCCTTTTGCGACTTATTTCACGTAGCTCATTTGTTGAAAAAGAAAAAACTGCGGCTCTTCATCCATTCCATAGCACTGCTTCGTGACTAGAATCATTTTGTAGCGTTAATATGTATGTACAACTCAGCACTCATGACAGTAGTAGGAGTAGGAGTAGTAGTAGTGGTAGTAGTAGTAGTAGTAGTAGTAGTAGTAGTAGCAATAGTAGTAGTAGTAGTATAGCCGGTGATGTCATTGATGTACATACAGGCGTGTATTGTAGTGCAACATGCGGACGTAGGTGTACACCGTGGGTGGATATTACAGTGCTACATGCTGACGTAGGTGTACACCGTGGGTGGATGTAGTGCAACATGCGGACGTAGGTGTACACCGTGCGTGGATGTAGTGCAACATGCGGACGTGGGTGTACACCGTGGGTGGATGTAGTGCAACATGCGGACGTGGGTGTACACCGTGGGTGGATGTAGTGCAACATGCGGACGTGGGTGTACACCGTGGGTGGATGTAGTGCAACATGCGGACGTGGGTGTACACCGTGCGTGGATGTAGTGCAACATGCGGACGTGGGTGTACACCGTGGGTGGATGTAGTGCAACATGCGGACGTGGGTGTACACCGTGCGTGGATGTAGTGCAACATGCGGACGTGGGTGTACACCGTGCGTGGATGTAGTGCAACATGCGGACGTGGGTGTACACCGTGGGTGGATGTAGTGCAACATGCGGACGTGGGTGTACACCGTGCGTGGATGTAGTGCAACATGCGGACGTGGGTGTACACCGTGCGTGGATGTAGTGCAACATGCGGACGTGGGTGTACACCGTGCGTGGATGTAGTGCAACATGCGGACGTGGGTGTACACCGTGGGTGGATATTACAGTGCTACATGCTGACGTAGGTGTACACCGTGGGTGGATGTAATGCAACATGGGGACGTGGGTGTACACCGTGGGTGGATGTAGTGCAACATGCGGACGTGGGTGTACACCGTGGGTGGCCAGTTTATTTCGAACATCACTCATCGATTTAGAAAACTTTATAATCAACTTTAATTTTCTTTGATAACAGTAAACTTTTAAAGCTAATTTTGACCTCTTCAGCTTCGGAAATTAATCCATATTTAATCTGGCTGTGTGTACTGAAGGCAATTTAAAAATATAAATATATATGTGTTAAAATAAGAAGAGGTGTACATTTACATCATCGGCGGCCAGTCAGCAGCCGCGATTCAAACACACCTTACTCGCCCCATACACCTCAGCTGCATAGGTCAATTGAATAGGGTATAGTAGTAGTTGTAACCCTAGCTCATGTGAACGTAAACCCAGTGAACTGCAGGCTAACGATACTCTCCTTTTGTGGGATAGGGAAGGAGGTTGAGGGACGTGTGTATAACCAGGCAGTGGAGCCACCTGGTTATATCAGTGCCACCACATGAAGGCCTCCTAAAAAAAATAATGAAGGGATACAGGGACCTGGGTGTGCGTATTGAGCTGTTTATTTTTTTTGTGTGACTCTCCTTCCTGTGAGAGGTGGCTTGGACTTAACAACCTCAAGGCATTTATTCATTCAGACACCCCTCCCTTAACACAGTCCAATCTCACATTTTTTTCCTTTATATTGGCACACACACACACTCTCTCTCTCACACACACACACACACACACACACACACACACACACACACACACACACACACACACACACACGTACGTCCCATATTTAATTTGCGTAATATTTTTTTCTGGAGCGTGGTTCAGAGGGAAGGCGAGGGACCTCTGAAGGATATGTGTACGGGGTCGTAAGGAGAGGGAAGGAAGAGGAAGGAAGGAAGGAAGGAAGGGAAGGAAGGAAGGAAGAGGAAGGAAGGAAGGAAGGAAGGAAGGGAAGGAAGGAAGGAAGGGAAGGATGGAAGCGAGGGGCCTGCTGTCTGCTGTTCTGTTAGGCTAGGATATGTGAGCAAGCAGGGTACAGGTGAGGTGGTCAGGTGTTCGTGGCAGGTTCAGGTGTGTGTGTGTGTGTGTGTGTGTGTGTGTGTGTGTGTGTGTGTGTGTGTGTGTGTGTGTGTGTGTGTGCAAATTTTAGTGTAAACACCTGTGTTCACTTCAGAGCAGGTGGATGGTGCCAATCATCTCTTTGCATGCCCCAGTTCTGACACACACACATACACCCCCCCACACCCACACACACACCCACACCCACACCACACGCACACACCCCTCACACCCACACCCACACACCCACACCCTTACCCACACCCACACCCAAACACACGTTTTTTCCATACAAACACACATGCACCTACACAAATGCATAAAACCAAACACACACACAGAGACAGCCAGATATGCATATGTATTCCCACCTCACCATCCTTCCTGTACATATATATACAGTCACACATACACACGGATCATACATTTGCTCTTAAAATGGAGATCAGTCAGACGAGAGCCTAGTTATAATACTGACTTGTGTACAGTCGTAATCCTAACTCTTTCTAACTTGGTCTGTAAGTTAGAGAATGTTTGTAACTCTCTTCACGGTGTTTATAGAGTACATGACGTAATATGTAATGTTATGTACACAGTAAACATTACTGTGACAGGGTATGATTCTGAGTACATGTGCTCAGTACCATATAGTGTTCAGAGCACAGTACACAGTAGTTAAAGACAATGAGAGTTATTTTTACTCAGTACACACATGAGGCTTAGAGACACAGTAATTACAAAGATGCAAATACTTAACTGAGAGAGATATATATAATAGTGAGAGAGAGAGACTAAACTGAGAGATATTGATTAGATACCTCACTGATAGATAGATACTTTACTGATAGATACGGATACTCAAAGATATAGTCAGCCATCTATCTATCCATTGCCAGACGCCCCAATCCCTCGTACGGGGTGGCCACAAACAAATCGCCTCCACGTCACCCTGTCCCCCGCCATTTCACTGCCCCGCTCCCAATTCACACCAAAATATTTCCTATGCTTTGACACTTCTTTGACACCAGGAACTTGGGCTGGTGTGTGTAAGTGTGGCAGACGTCACCTGTATGACACCATTTATGACACCTTTCCATCCTGACACCTCCCTTCTACACCTTCCATCCTGACACCTATCTACACCTTTCCATCCAGACAGCTTCCAAAACCCTTCCATCCTAACACCTCCCTTCTACACCCTTCCATCCTAACACCTGTCTACACCCTTCCATCCTAACACCTCCCTTCTACACCCTTCCATCCTAACACCTTGCTTCTACACCCTTCCATCCTGACACCTTGCTTCTACACCCTTTCATCCTATCACCTTCCTTTTACACCCTTCCATCCTAACACCTTCCTTTTACACCCATCCATCCTACACCTATCTACACCCCCATCCTGACACCGCACCCTAGGGCCCGTATTCCCGTCAGTCAAGGAAGCTTCCAAACACCTTTTCACGACCGATTTATTTTGCTTATTACACCTTACTGTCCTATTTTGTGTTGCATAAATCCATCTAATATCGCCATACTCTGCATAAATAACGTACAATAGGTTGTTAGCCACCTATATCCAATAATAAATCGCTAAGGAAGAGGTGCTAGGGAGCTTCCGTAACTATCTCCGGCTCACCACACCACACCACACCACACCACACCACATCACCCCACCCCATGGCCATCCTGTGGTGTGGTGTGGTGTGGGTGGGTGGGTGGTTGGGTGGGTGTGAGGGTGGGGGGGTTGCACCTGTCCCACCCCGGGGTATGCTGGGCCAGGTCGTTGTCTCGTCCGCGTCAGGTAGGTTGGATCTCCCTGAAGTCAAGTCTGTTGCATCACACTACTCCTTTCACACTACTCCTTTCACACTATTACTCCTTTCACACTACTACTCCTTTCACACTACTACTCCCTTCACACTACTACTCCCTTCACACTACTACTCCTTTCACACTACTACTCCTTTCACACTACTACTCCTTTCACACTACTACTCCTTTCACACTACTACTCCTTTCACACTACTCCTTTCACACTACTACTCCTTTCACACTACTCCATTCACACTATTACTCCTTTCACACTACTACTCCTTTCACACTACTACTCCTTTCACACTACTCCATTCACACTATTACTCCTTTCACACTACTACTCCTTTCACACTACTACTCCTTTCACACTACTACTCCTTTCACACCACTACTCCTTTCACACTACTACTCCTTTCACACTACTCCTTTCACACTACTACTCCTTTCACACTACTACTCCTTTCACACCACTACTCCTTTCACACTACTACTCCTTTCACACTACTACTCCTTTCACACCACTACTCCTTTCACACTACTACTCCTTTCACACTACTCCATTCACACTATTACTCCTTTCACACTACTACTCCTTTCACACCACTACTCCTTTCACACTACTACTCCTTTCACACTACTTCTTTCACACTACTACTCCTTTCACACTACTTCTTTCACACTACTACTCCTTTCACACTACTTCTTTCACACTACTACTCCTTTCACACTACTTCTTTCACACTACTACTCCTTTCACACTACTTCTTTCACACTACTACTCCTTTCACACTACTCCTT
>NC_137006.1:43041740-43091740 GCF_032717465.1 Coenobita brevimanus | reverse complement strand
GTGTGGTGGGTGTTGGGCCGCGTCTGGCCATACCTGACACCTTTGATGGATATTTCGAGATACTCAGTGAAGATGGCCGCGCTGTCAGGTGCATGGAGAGCGTGGCGGAGCTGGCCAAACGGTTCCCAGACTCAGCGTTGGTGCGTGAGACACTGACAGCCTATGTGTCGCGATCAGATGACGTGGACACGATAACAGAGAAGTCCCGTGCAGTGGCGGCGGGCGAGACGCTGGTGCTGGTGGGTGAGGTGGTGGGGTCGAGGGTGGGAGGCAAGCCACATCATCGTTTCCTGCGCTGTTTTGACCAGGCTGGCCAGAATGTGTACCTTCCCTATGACGCCCGTGGTCGATTCTCTGCCATAGCCAAAGAGGATAACATCAGCGGTGTGCACAGTGTACGGAACCTGCTCAATAAGCGGCTGCCACTCATGGTACGCCTGGTGCATGGCCGCCCGCCTCTCGGTGCCAAGGCTGCACACTTTCTTCCAGAGCTTCGGCTGTTTGCGGCGCTAACAGAGCAGCCACTGGCAGCGCTGCCGCTCGGCAAGGACGCCCCGCTGGTTCTGTTGCCACCCGCCGCACCACTCAAGCTGGTTCATGCCCGCAATGCTGATCACGTGGAAAAGACGAAAGAGTTCCTGCGCTTGTGTGAGCGGGCAACAGCAGCGCTGCAGGAAGTGGCCGACAGAATACACGTGTACGACATCAGTTTAGGTGGCAAGGGTGGCATGCGGGACCCACGCTTCTCACACTGGCCTGACCAAAGCAAGACCAGCCACAAACACCCCCATCATGGCCGCCCCTCCCGCACCCGCAGCCCACCCGCCCCACCCAACAACACCAACAACAACTCCACCAACAACAACAACACCCCCAGCAACTCACCAGACGACTACGATGAGATTGACCAGATCTACGACTACGTGCGTGGCTTTGCACCGCTGCCACGCCACATTCGCTCCCCCTACGCCAGCGACCCGCCCCCTGCCTCCCGCCGCTCCTCACAAGCCTCTGGCCTCAAGTCCGACGCCCGCCCCACACCCCCGCCCATAGAGACCATCCCCACCCGCCGCCCAGACCCACGCCCGCCAGAGAAGCTGTCCCCGTCGGTCCACCCCGCCCTCATCTCCGCCGCACTGGACCGCGCCGCGACCAGGCGGGTGGAGAAACGCAGCAGGAAGCCCAGCGTGACACTCCAGCAGCCCGCACCCCAGGACAACAAGCCTGACCAGGAGAACAAGGCTGTGGTGGACCCCGGCAAGGCAGTGCAGGACATCATCACCAACAAAGCTGACACAAGCAAGGCAGCACTTGACAGCAGTAAGGCAGCACAGGACAGCAGCACCAGGACTCCACTAGACAGCAGCAAGACAGCAGCAACAGACAACATCAAGGCAGCACAGGAGGTCAGCACCAAGCCCAGCAATAACAAACTGTTCGTGAAGGCCGCGCAACAGCGAACTCAGAAGAACCGCGTGCTGCGCCACAAGTCAGCCTCGCCGGTGAAGGAGGCGGGGGTGGATGTGGCCAGCGTGGGGGGCGGCGGGGGCGCTGGTGGGGGCGGTGCGGGGGGGTCGCCATCCCCCTTGTTTCGTCTTCGCTACAAGTCACTCACCAACCTAACCCTCGACTGCGACACCTTGGACTCCAGCACCTCAGGGGGGAGGGGCTCAGGAGGCTCCGGGGGGTCGGGGGGCTCCGTCGTGGGGAAAGCCAGGCCGCCGGAGAAGCGAAGCCGGCGTCTGATGCGTCCCCGGAGTCTGACTGACCTGGCCTTCGGGGGTCGCACTGGCCCCCCGCCCTGCCGCGCCCTGATGGAGGCGGAGCGGCGACTGCGACTGGAACCAGGGGTGTACCGCCACGCTGCCCCTACCCCCAGACACGCCAGGCCCCTACCACCACAGAAGAAGATAGGCACGCTGTATTTGTGAACCAGGTGAGGCCTTGGGTTCTTTCTTTCTTGCATTAAAATAAAAGTACTACGCACTGTATACCCACTTCTTTGATGTCACATTTCCACTTCTTCTTTCACCCATTGACTGTCATTCATTCTGTGTTTGTGTGCGTGTATGTGTGTGTGTGTGTGTGTGTGTGTGTGTAAAGATTTGCGTGTGTGCGTGTGAAGGTGCACATGTGTAGATCAGCATTAAGGTATATAGTCCGTCCGTATTTATCACGCAACTCTCTCTCTCACACACACACACACACACACACACACACACACACACACACACACACACACACACACACACACACACACACACACACAGCACGAAACAAGAATTACCTCTGAATTAACCCTATCTTCAGTGTGTGTGTGTGTGTGTGTCCGTGTTGGCATTTGCATGTGTGGGTGTGCATGTCCCTTGTGTATGCATGTATATGTGTGTGTATGTGCGTGCCGGTATGTGTGCGTGTGTAGGTATTCATCGTGTGTGTGTGTGTGTGTGTGTGTGTGTGTGTGTGTGTGTGTGTTTGGTGTTTGCATAGAGTAATTTGCGTGATTTGTTATTCTGGTGATTTGAAGCTAATTATGACGAGCAATTACGGTGTTGATGTGATTATGGCGGTGCGGATTAGGTCTCTCTCTCTCTCTCTCTCTCTCTCTCTCTCTCTCTCTATCTCTCTCTAATCCTGTCCTATCCTATCCTATTCTACCCTAACCTAATCCAACCTAACCCATCTCAAGCCAATCCAATCTCTCTCTCTCTAATCCTATCCTATCCCAACCCAACCCAACCTCATCAAATTAAACCTATCCCAGCCCAGCCAGACCCACCCTATCCCAACCTAGCCTATCCCAGCCTAGTCCCAGCTCACGTAACCTCACTACCCCTCAATGACAGCCTCGCATGTGGGCCTGAAGGTGTTTTTTTCGTGTGTTTGTGTTTGTCATTCTTTGTCACGTGAGGCGGGTGGGAAGGCGGAAGGGATGGGATAGTTGGGGGGGGGGGATAGGTGGGGGAGGGTCTTCCTGTCATTCACCTAGCGTGTGTGTGTGTGTGTGTGTGTGTGTGTGTGTGTGTGTGTGTGTGTGTGTGTGTGTGTTTTATCTTTATGTATGTATGTTATGTTTGTCCGTTTGTACCACAGCTTGTCTATCCACCTATCTATCTATCTACCTATCTATCTGTCTATCCAGCAACTCAACCACCATCCCTTCATTAATTCACTTCACCCACACATCCTTCCTGCCGTAACTCCTATACATATTTCTCCCATTCATTCATTCACTAATTCATCTCTTAATTCACTCACCACGTCATTCATTCATCTATTCATTCACTAACCCACTCATTCATTTTCACAGGTAAACACACATCCGGTCATTCATTAAGGCCTTCCATTATACAGGTAATTATCTGGCTATTCATTTATTAAACCATCTACATATTTACTCCCTTTACTCACGAAGACACTGGACCATCCATCTGTTTCTTATCTATCTGTTTATCTATCTATCTATCTAGCCTATGTATCTATCCATTTCTTATCTATCTGTCTGTCTGTCTCTCTCTCCACCATTCACCTAATCTATCCATCCATCCATTCATCCAATATTTCATCCGTCCGTCCAACCTCCCACCTGTCCATCCATCCACCCACCCTACCACCTATCTATCCATCCATCCACCCACCCCTCACCCTCCTGTCCACCCACCCACCCTCCTGTCCACCCCTCTCTTCATCCACCCCAGCACCTGTCTGTCCATCCCTCCACCCTTCCCTCACCCTCCTATCCACCCCTCCACCCACTCCTCACCCTCTATCCACCCCTCTCTCCATCCACCCTACTACCCATCTATCCATCCATCCACCCCCCCTCACCCTCCTATCCACCCCTCCACCCTTCCTTCCTTCGTCAAATCATCTATCCCCAACCACCCATCCATTCCATCACGCATCCATCCACCCATCCACCCCCACGCCCCTATCCAGCACTATATAACCCAACCGCCCATCCAAAAGGGGCTCCGGTGGTCAGGTGGGTAGCGTATGTGTCTGCCATTCCTACTGACCTGGGTTCGATCCTGTATGGTAGTGAGCATTTAAGAGTGGGGTAGTATGTCCTTGCATATGATTTGACGTGTTTACATCTCAAAACTCTCTCTCTCTCTCAGTAGCATTACAAATACCACTACAACCACACCCTGACCTGCACAATCACACATTCACAGTCACAGCCACTACAGTACCACATACTCAACATTCACCTCTCACCCTCCACCCCAGATGCCTCTCCCCCACCTAACTCCGTGCGTGGAGGGTTGGGTGGGGGTGGCTCATTTCCCCAAAGGCCTAGCTTGGTGTTCCCCTTCTCCGCGGACCGTGTGACCTTCAGGACTTTTAGAACATGTCTTAAACACGTACGGCACAGCTTCCTTCCGTTGTGAGGCGCGTGCTAACCGTCCGCTACAATACATACATAGGCTGGATATATGCAGTGCTTCCATCTAACTGTACAACCATCCATCCATCCATCCATCTATCTATCTTTCTATCTATCCATCCACCTTTCCCTCTGTCTATTCATCCAGCCAGACAGAGTGATCCGTCTATCCTTTCATCCAGCCATTTATGCAGAAAGGGAGCTCACACACACACACACACACACACACACACACACACACACACACACACACACACACACACACACACACAGTAGGATAGTTTTTTTTACATGTCAGAGGTGAAAGGCCCCGAAGGCAACATCCTCACACGCTCTTGTTTACAGCGTGGAGGAAGGATAAGTGTAAATGTGGGTGTAAATGTGGGTGGGGTGTGTAAATGAGGGTGTAAGTGTGGGTTGTAAGTGTAAATAAGGGTTTAAATAGCAGTAAATGTGGGCTGTTAGTTTAAATGGGTATGCAGGTGTGAGTTATTGGTGTAAATGAATGTGTAAATGTGTAATGAGGTGTGAACAGGTATAAATGAGTACTATGGGAAGGGCAGGTAAGAGAGAGTGAAAGGAAGGGTTGGATGAAGAATGGTAGAAAGGG
Source organism: Coenobita brevimanus (assembly GCF_032717465.1). Taxonomy (NCBI): domain Eukaryota; kingdom Metazoa; phylum Arthropoda; class Malacostraca; order Decapoda; family Coenobitidae; genus Coenobita; species Coenobita brevimanus. Next base: position 43,086,740 of record NC_137006.1, on the reverse strand, counting down.
AGAGAGGGGGGAGGTGAAAGGTAGCAGGAAGGTAGGGAAGGACAGGAGAGAGAGAGAGAGAGAGAGAGAGAGAGAGAGAGAGAGAGAGAGAGAGGAGAAAAGTAGAAGGAAGGAAGGGAAGGAGTGAGAGAGAATGAAAGGAAGGGAAAGAATAAAGGAAGGTAGAAAGGTACATGCGAGAGGAGAGAGAGAGAGAGAGAGAGAGAGAGAGTTATCAGATCGGCTATTTCGGATTAACTGGTGTAAATATTTTTCATCACGGGATTTTTTGACGCTTCATTAAATAAATGAATTAATCCCTTCCGGCTCTGTCTCTCTCTCTGTCTCCCCTTCCTTTCACCCATCATTCCTTCCTCATCCTCATTTTCTCTCTCTCTTTCATTCTTCTCTCTCCCTTCCATTCCTCCCTCGCTCCCTTCTCTTCTCTCCCTTCCTCCTCCTTCCTTCCAAACCCTTTCCTACCTCCTTCTTCCCTCCTATCCCTCCCTCCTTCATTCCTCTCTTCCTTTGTTTTTTTTCCTTTCTCTCCCTTTGGTTTCTTTCTCCTCCCTTTTTCTTTTTCCTCTCCCTTTGTGTTCTCTCCTCTCCCTGGTTTCTTCTCCCTTTCTTTCCCTTCCTTAATTCCTTCTTTGCCACGGTGGAACAGCAAGAGAACTCCCATGCATAAATTTGACAACCGTATTCTCTTGTACCACTAAGTTATAACCTAGTGATCATTGTGGCGGCTTTAGAACGTTGTGGAGATGCGTAATTTTGAAGGTAACACTATAACCTCACTAGATTTGATGTGTTGGGAAGCGTCAGGAGAAACACATTGAGGTGGTTTGGCCATGTGGAGAGGATGGAGAGTGAGAGACTGACGAGGAGAGTGTGTGAGTGAGGTGTAAAGGGAGAGAGGTAGGGGAAGGCCAAGGATGATGTGGAGGGATGGAATGGAGAGGTATATGAGAGAGGGTGTGTGTGAATTGGGAGCAGGGCAGTGAAATGGCGGGGGACAGGGTGACGTGGAGGCGATTTGTTTGTGGCCACCCCGTATAAGGGATTAAGGCGTCTGGCAATAGATAGATAGATTTGAACGTAAGCGGCCACCCATCATTGAGACTCAGCTTAATTCGGCTCCAAAGTCAATCCGTCACTAATCCTTCGCCTCTACCAGCCTGACCCAATCTGACCTGACCAAACCTAACACAACTCAGCCTAACCTTCGCCTAACTTAACCTAATTCAACTCTTCAGATCTAATCTAATCTAACTAACCTGAACGATTGGGTGACGAATGAGTTTGTGGACCGAATCGACTCACTGGGACACCCGCGCCGATGTCAACAAACCCAGCGTCTTGGTTTTTAGTGGAGTGTTATTTTGGCGAATTTTAGGTGTCATGATTGAGTTTGCAATTAGGAATGATAAGCCGTGTCGTAAAATTTTTCATGATATGTTAATGGGAGCTCTCCTGTGTTTTGTCTCTCCTTCTCACTTCCTTCTTTCCTTTCTTCTTCCCTTCCTTCCTTCCTTGTTCTTTCCTTCCTTCCTACCTACCTACCTACATACCCACGTACTTATTTACCTACCTGCCTACCCTTTTTCTTCCTTCCATCCTTCCTCTCCTTGGTTTTGTCCCTCCTTCCCACTTCCTTCTTTCCTTCCTTCCTACATACCTACCTACCTGCCTGCCTACATTCCCACGTACTTGTTTACCTGCCTGCCTATCTTTTTTGTTCCTTCCATCCCTCCAACCTCTCTCTCTCTCTCTCTCACTGTCTCCGCACACCAAGCCGTCAGAGCATCGATTAGGGAAAGAATGGGTGACTGACAGAGATGGATAAATGCACAAGCGGTAGAGGCGAAGGGAGAGGAAAAAGGGAGGGAGGAAAGGAGGAAGGAAGGAAAGAAGGAAGGATGGATGGTTGGATAGAAGGAAGTATGGATGAATGGATAGAAGGAAGGATGGATGGATGGAAGGAAGGAAGGATGGATGGATGGATGGATGAATGGATAGAAAGAAGGAAGGATGGATGGATGGAAGGAAGGAAGGAAGGAAGGATGGATGGATGGATGGATGGATGGATGGAAGGAAGGATGGATGGAAGGAAGGAAGGACGGATGGATGGAAGGAAGGATGGATGGATGGATGGAAGGATGGATGGATGGATGGATGGATGGAAGGAAGGAAGGAAAGATGGAAGGAAGGATGGATGGATGGAAGGAAGGATGGATGGATGGATGGAAGGAAGGATGGATGGAAGGAAGGAAAGATGGAATGATGGATGGATGGATGGAAGGAAGGATGGATTGATGGATGGATGGAAGGAAGGAAGGAGAGGTGGAAGAAAAAGGAGAGGGAGAGAGAGAGAGAACAGGAGAAGAGAAAAAATGGAAAATTAAATGGGAATGAAGGGAGTGGGGTGGAGAGGAGAAGGAGGAAGAGAAGAGAGGGAGGAAGGGAGAAAGGAAGGGAGAAGAAAAAGACAAGAAGGAATGGAGGGAACGGAGGAAGGAAAGAGAGACAGAAGCAGTAGAGGAGGAGGAAATGAGAGAGAGAGAGAGAGAGAGAGAGAGAGAGAACCAGGTACTGCATAATATATACCATGACGGGCCTTCCTCCCCCCCCCTCTCTCTCTCTCTCTCTCATAACGCCTTCTTATCCTCTTCAGCTAACACAAAAATTGCCCCGATTAAGTGGGGAGGGAAGGGGAGGGGAGGACTGGAGATGAAAAGGGAAGGGTTGGGGAGGAGAGGGGAGGGCTGGGGAGGGGAGGGGAGGGGAGGGCTGGGGAGGAGAGGAGAGCCCATGGAAACAATATAATAGCCGCCAGAGAATCATTCCTTGTGATATCACCTTTACCTTCCCTCCCCTCCCTCCCTCCCTCCCCTTCCCTCCCTGTCTGTCTGCTTGCCTCCCTCTGCTTTTCTCTCTCCCTCCCTGTCTGTATGTCTGTCGGGGTGTCTCTCTTCCTGTCCCCTTTTCTCGATCCCTCTTTCCCTTCGTCTGTCTTTTTCTCTCCCTCTCTCTACTACTCTCCCTTCCTCCCTCCCAGCTTCTCTCCCTTCCTCCCTCCCAGCTTCTCTCCCTCCCTTCCTGTTTCCTTTCCTCCCTCCCTGCTTCTCTTCCTCTCCCTCCCTGCTTCTCTTCCTCTCCCTCCCTCCCTCCCTGTTTCCTTTCCTCCCTCCCTCCCTGCTTGCGTGCCTCCCTCCCTCTCTTCCTGCTTCTCTCTCTCTCTCTTTCTCACACACACACACACACACACACACACACACACACACACACACACACACACACACACACACACACACACACACACACACACACACACACACACGACATTATAACCCGTTTTCTTGGTAATATCACTTGTTCCGTGTGCACATATGTAGGTGTAGGTGTGTACATGTGTGTGTGTGTGTGTGTTTCTTGGGTGACTGTGAGTGTATATATTTGTTAAGGTGAGTGTGTGTGCGTCTGTGTGTACGTTAGGTGGTGATGTGTATGTTTGCTTTCGATGACTGTGTGCGTAAAGTGTGTACGTATTGTCAGGCCCATTGTGTGTACTTTACAATGCTTATGTGTATCTGTGTATGTATTTGATTCTTGTGTGCGTTTTTGGTCATTATGTGGGTGTTAGTTGATTATATGTGCGTATATTGGGTTTAGTGTGTGTACGTGTGTGATTGTGTGTATTAGATGACTGTGTGCGTTTTTGGTGATTGTGTGTACGTATGTGTATGTATCAGATGGTTGTGTGAGTTTGATACGTGTTTATTAAGTGATTGTGTTTCTGTGGTGTGTGTGTGTGTGTGTGTGTGTGTGTCTAAATCACTGACAGAGAGAGAGAGAGAGAGAGAGAGAGAGAGAGAGAGAGAGGTCCATAATTAGCTCAATATATTATTAGAATTAACACCCATAGACTGTGCTACGACTCTGCATCCTTTCCACAGCACTTCTTCGTGACTAGCATCATATTCTAGTGTTCATATAGGGTTTATAGACAATGCTACGGCTCTACATCATTTCCACAGCACTTCTTCGTGACTAGCATCATATTTTAGTGTTAATCTATTGTTACAACGGCTCTACATCCTTTCCACAGCACTTCTTCGTGACTAGCATCATATTCTAGTGTTAATATAGGGTTTATAGACAATGCTACGGCTCTACATCCTTTCCACAGCACTTCTTCGTGACTAGCATCATATTCTAGTGTTCATCTATTGTTACTCAGCATTCAAGATGGAGGGATGCAGTTTTAGGCCAGGTTAGAGTGAAAAGAGTATATCATATTCAGCCTTATTAACTCCTTCACTCTCCCTTAACACCTTTTCCCAAGCGATTTATTTTGCTTTATTTGATCGCCATACTCTTCATAAAAATAACATGCAACAGGATTTTCACCACCCAGATCCAAAAATAAATCGCTCAGGAAGAGGTGTTAGGGAGAGAATACGAGCCTGGGAGATTTGTAGGATGCGTAAAATCGTCTGGGAGTATCAAGAGTAAAAATCGTACTGAAGGGGTTTAATAGAGGAGGTCGTAGGAAGGGAGAAAGGTGGAATGGAGAAATTTATTATTATTATTATTATTTTGTCTCACTGTCTCTCAGTGTCTGTCTCTATCTGTCTCTTTCTATGTCTGTCTGTCTGTCTATCTATCTGTCTGTCTATCTATCTATATATCATGTGGGTTGGCGTGGGAGGGGAGGGCAAGGGGAGAAGAGGGGAGGGGAGGAAGAGGTAGTGAATTGAAAGTTAAAAGCTGGGGAGAGAGAGAGAGAGAGAGAGAGAGAGAGAGAGAGAGAGAGAGAGAGAGAGAGAGAGAGAGAGAGAGAGAGTTCTTAAAAAGGAAAGAAAATGAAAGGAAAATTGGAGAAAGGAAGGGAGGAGAGGAGACAGAAGTGAAGGAAGAGGAGGGGAGGGGAGGGGAAGAGAAGGGAGAGGAGGAAAAGGTGGAGAGAGAGAGAGAGAGAGAGGAGGGGAGGCGTGGTCAGAGTCTATTATTTGTAAGATTAAAGGTGACGCATTGCTGTCTCACCTCCCCTTCCTCCCCAGGCCTCCCCTCCCTCTCCCCTTCCTCCCCTCCCTCTCCCCTCCCTATCCCCAGCCCTCCCGTCCCTATCCCTAGTGTTCCCCTCCCTATCCTTTTCCTCCCCAGCCCTCTCATCCCTATCCCCTTCCTCCCCAGTCCTCCTCTCCCTATCCCCTTCCTCCCCAGTCCTCCCTTCCCTATCCTCTTCCTCCCCAGTCCTCCTCTCCCTATCCCCTTCCTCCCCAGTCCTCCCTTCCCTATCCTCTTCCTCCCCTCCCTATCCCCTTCCTTCCCTCCTTATCCTCTTCCTAGCCCTTCCCTCTTATCCCCTTCCTCCCCAGCCCTTCCCTCCCCACCCCTTTCCTTGCCAGTCTTTCTCTCTATCTGTCCCCACCCCATCCCTCCTGTCCCAATTCCTTTCCTCTCCAGCCCCTCCCTCCCTATCCTTCTCCCTTGCCCTCCCCTTCCTATCCCTCTTCTCCCTTTCCTCCTTGTCCTTCCACTCCCAATCCCCCTCCCATCTGTTCCTCCCCTCATGCCTCCCTTCTATCCTTCCCCTGTATCCCTCTGCTCCCTATCCTTCCCCTGTATCCCTCTGCTCCCTATCCTTCCCCTGTATCCCTCTTCTCCCTGTCCCTCCTCCGTACCCCTCTTCTCCCTCTCCCTCTTCTTTACTGTCCATCCCCTCTTACCCTCACCTTCCTATCCCTTCCCTCTATCCTTCTTCATATCCCTCCTGTCTATCTCTGTTCTTCCTATCCCTCTCCTGTCCGTAGCTCGCCCCTCTGTCCTTCCCAGGCCTCCCCTCATTATCTGTCCTTCCCAGGCCTCCTGTCCCTTTCCTCCTCAGCCGAGTCCTGGATGGGGGCCAGGGACGAGGCCAGGGCTGGGGCCGGGGCTAGGGCTGGAGCGGGAGCCAGGGATGGCCCTAGGCCTGTGTTGGGGCCAGGGGTGGGGCTGGGGCTATGGCTGGGGCTGGGGCCAGGGCAGGGCCTGGGCCTGGGCTGGGCCAGCCAGGCCCCCGACCCGGCCCGGCCCGGTCCAGCCCTGCCCTGCCCAGCCCCAGGGCAGGGCCAGGCTGGGCCAGGCTGGGCCAGGCAGGGCCAGGCAGGGCAGGGCCAGGCTGGGCCAGGCAGGGCAGGGCCAGGCTGGGCCAGGCAGGGCAGGGCCAGGCTGGGCCAGGCAGGGCAGGGCCAGGCTGGGCCAGGCAGGGCAGGGCAGAGCCAGGCAGGGCAGGGCAGAGCCAGGCTGGGCAGGGCAGGGCCAGGCTGGGCAGGGCAGGGCAGGGCCAGGCTGGGCTGGGCAGGGCAGGGCCAGGCTGGGCAGGGCAGGGCCAGGCTGGGCAGGGCAGGGCCAGGCTGGGCAGGGCAGGGCAGGGCAGGGCCAGGCTGGGCAGGGCAGGGCCAGGCTGGGCAGGGCAGGGCAGGGCCAGGCAGGGCTGGGCAGGGCAGGGCCAGGCAGGGCTGGGCAGGGCAGGGCAGGGCCAGGCTGGGCAGGGCAGGGCAGGGCCAGGCTGGGCTGAACAGAGGCTGGGCTGGGCGCTGGCAGGGCAGTCTGGGCAGAGCAGAGCAGGGCAGGGCAGGACTGGGCTAGGTGCAGGGGTGGGCTAGGTGCGGGACTGGGCTGGGCTGGGCTGGGCATGGGGCTGGGCTGGGCAAGGTTAGGCTGGGGTAGGTTGGGCAGGGCAGGGCCACAGCAGAGCCAAGGCAGTTTCTGGGCTAGGCTGGGCACTGACTGAATTGAGCTGGGTGCAGACTGGACTGGGCTGGGCAGGGCAGGGTAGGGGCTGTGTTATGCTGGGCTGCACAGGGCAGGGCAGGGTCTGGGCTGGGTTGGGTAGTAGTAGGGCAGGGTCTGGGCTGGGTTGGGTAGTAGTAGGGCAGGGTCTGGGCTAGGCAGGGGAGTAGGGCAGGGGTCTGGACCAGGCCAGGCTGGGTTTGACTGGGCAAGGTCCGGGCTGGGCTGGGCTGGTCTTGACGAGTGGTCTGGGCAGGGCTGGCCTTGGTTGGACGGGTGGACAGGACAGGGCTGGGCTGGGCTAATTTGGGCAGGGTTTGCCTGACTTTGTTTGGCCCTGGCTGGGCAGGGCAAGGGAGGGCAGGACCTGGGCTTGGCTAGGCTGGACTAGGTCCAGGGACAGCCAGGGGACGGGGCTGTCCAGGTCAGCCCAGGTCCAGGGACTGGGTGCATAAACCTGCAGGTGGGCAGACACTGTAGTATGTTAAGTAGGTAGGCTGGCAGGGACTGTGGTAAGTAGGTAATTAGTTAGGGGGTAGAGCCTGTGGCAGGTATACTGGTAGGTATATATGTATGGTCTGTGGTTGGTACTTTGGTACGTAGGCTGGGACTATGGTAGGAAGGTACGGACTGGCAGATAAGTGAATAGGTAGGTGGATTGTAACTGTTAGATAATTCATCAGGTAGCTATGTAGCAACTGGTAAGTAAATAGGTATGAAGGGACTGGTAGGTAGGTAGGTAGGTAGGTAGGTTGGGAAATAGATGGGCAGAGAGACCTAGATAGAGATATAAGTGCATGGGGTGTTGGGGACTTGACATGATGGATTTGTAAGGGCTATGGTGGGTAGGTAAAGAAGTAGGTGAGGACTGATAGGTAGGTTGGTACAGAATGGTAGATAAATAGGTAGGTAGGTAGGCAGGTTGGTAGAGACTGGTAGGAAAATAAGTAGGTAGGCTGGTTGTTAGGGACTGGTAGGTAAAATGGTAAGTAGGTAGAGACTAGCAGGTAAAATAAGCTACAGGAAGAAAATCTGGGCCAAGTTAAGGTGAAAAATTAACACTTACGCACTGCCTTCGTATCCCCGTCCACTGCATCCACAGCATCATTCGCTAACTGGTGAACTTAATAGGCTGGAGAGGACAGAGAAGAGTAGCTGATCCATCCATCCATCCATCCATCAACCGACCCATCCACCCAACCATCCCCCATCCCTGTACTGCCCCATCAAGCGAGCCGAGATCCTGGGCTAGCCAATTTTGCTCACGTATTTTTAGATAAGGATTACCCATAACACAATTCATTTAGTTTCATTTTGTTTGTAAAGGCTCCAACATCATTACATGCGTAGGCACTGGTCACCTCATAGCTGTTCTCCACGTTGTTCAATCTCAAGCAACCTCTCAATTCAGTCCCTCATCCCTGAGGTCAAACTGTATGACCTCGTCCCAGATCTTTTTCGGTGTCTCTAGCAGCTCCACCCTCCAACGTTCACATTCCTCATCCTCCTCACCCAATTGCTATCCTCCATCCTCTCGACATGGCTAAACTAACTCAATCTACCCCTTCTCATCACACTAGAATATTCAAGTCCTACCCATGTGGGAATGAAGTCCAGTTTCTCTTTACTCTTAATGACAATCTGCTTGGCGAGATACAGGCATCTATTTACTGGTTATGTAGTTTCCACCCAAGTTAGTGAATGGTTGTCTGAGTACACGAAAATATTTGGCTTGTCACTCAGTGCCGAGGTACTTAAGTAACTAGAAGGTAGAACTACAAGTAAAGGAAAAGAAAGAAAAAAGTGAAGGGCGAAAGAAGAAACTGCACAACAAGGCAGGGTACGGGAAGCAGGACAAGGGACAGGGCTGGGCAGGGCAAGGCAGGGCAGGGTAGGGTAGGGGAAGGCAGGGCAGGGTAGGGTAGGGCAAGGCAGGGCAGGGTATTGTATGAGAAGCAGAGCAGGACTAGGGAAAGCAGTGTACTGTTGTGGAAATGCACGGTAAGGCAATGAAAGCAGAGCAAGGAGGGGCAGGGAGGGACAGAGTAAGGATTGGTAGGACAAGGCAGGGTAAGGTAATTAAAGGCAATGCAAGGTAGAGCAATGAAAACAAAGAAAGGAGGGGCAGGGCAAGGCAGGGCATTGCAAAGAGAAGCAGGGCAGCGCAGGGCATGGCAGGAGGCGGGGGCGGGGGCAAGGGGAGGGTGAAAGTGGGGTCTCCAGTGAAAGTCCCGCACCAAAACAAAGACGATCTGACCCCGTGAGTCTCTACCCTCTCCCACAACACCACACCCCCACAGTACCACCACACTATACCACACCACACCAGACAGTACCACCACATTATAACCCCACACCCACCACATAACAGTAGCTCACTCTACCGCATGTCAGACACCATCACACCACAGTACCCTCTCTATACCACACCACCACACCATTATACCTTACTACACCACACATCGGAACACTGTAACACCGCACTATTTGCTGTTGTGCATTTGGTATTATCAGCTTGCCACACAGCACACCACCCTTACCAACTACACAACTCAGCTTCATACCACAGCACACCATGTCACCCAACACATCAAACCACACCACAACAGTTTATTTCCCCACATCACCATACCACACCACACCACACTACAGCACTTCACCACATCACACCACACCCACACACTGTCCCAACACCCTGCACAGCCTACACCACTCACTGCCACACCATACCCCCCCCAACACCACAGTAGTAAATCAATCACTACAACACCTGGTCCAATCCAGGTGTCCATATAATTACTGAGGCTCCTCGTGTGTGTGTGTGTGTGTGTGTGTGTGTAACATCCCTCACGTGTCAAATCAAAAGTTCGTTTTTAATCAATACTCTGTCATTGTGTCGAGAGAGAGAGAGAGAGAGAGGGGGGGGGGAGTTATCACCAATACGGTACTGTGCCAATATCATCATCATCATCAGAACTAACAACCTTCTACTTTCACATCCTTGCACTCCATCTCTACTGCTACGTACATGAACCTTTTCAGTCCATGGATCTCATTTATTTTATTATTGGCACTGTATTACCAGAGGACTAGATTCAGTTTCAGAAAACACCTTCCTGATGCAAAAACGTTAATTAAATATTCACACAACAGTTTAAAATCGTCCGTATCGTCATTATTATTATTAAATTGTGGTAGGTGGGGGCACTCACCATCCACTCACTCGGTGTAGTGCTGCTCTCGGGTGTCTGCCCTTTCCTCTCCTCCTTCCTTCTTTCCTTCCATCCTCTTCTGTCTTCTTTCCTTCATTCTTTCCTCTTCCTTCTGCTTATGGGTGACTTTACACTCCCTCTTTTGTCTTTCCGTCATTCTTTCCTCTTCCTTCTGCCTACGGGTGACTTTACACTTCCTCTTCTTTCTTTCCTCTCCCTTCTGCCTGTGGGTGACTCTACACTGAGTGACAAGCCAAATGGTTTCCTGTACACCAGGAAACCATTACTACGCTGAACGGTAACCATATAACCAAATTTTGGCTCCTGGTGATTTAGTGGGTAATTAAGGCACCCCAATTGAATTGAGCTGGTGCAGGTTTATATCCAAGGGGTGGTTGGGGTTGATAGCTCACGTACTGCCACTCAGGGATGAGTGAGACTGGTCACTCTTAAATGTCACGACCAAATTACCTAGCCCCGGCCTCCTACACTTCTCATGGGGCAACGTAGGATTGGATGATGATGAATGAAAATTATTATTATTATCATCATCATCATCTTCACCCAGACCTTCTTTTCCACTCCAAGGTGGGGTGAGGTAGGATCTGGAAAAAAAAAAAAAAAAAAAAAAAAAAAAAAAAATGATAGAATGAGATACTAACCAAACTTTGCCCAGCTGAATAAGCCACACTCCCATTCACTCACCATTCAAGCCCCTGGAATCCTTAACTCCATCAGCTCGTAGCTTCACACTCACCCATGGGCAATTTGATGAGTGTCAGGTTAAAAAGGGGTGCCAGACTGGTCATACACTCCCCTGCACAAAATTCATTCAGCCAGCTTGATCGTCCGAAACAAGAATAAAATACAGTATAAAAGATCTTATTGTAGTTTTGTTTTGTTTTTTTTAATCGTTAACACCTGACTATTATATTGTGCTAAGAATGAGTCTCAGAAGTTTGAAAATGTCAGCACCATCATTATTAACCCTCTTGTGATTGGGTCAACTCTAGTACATACAGTATTCCACCCTAGCAAATGCCAGACAGTGCAGGTGTCCTAGGAGGCTGAGCATTAATTTAAAATGTCATTACTTTTCACAGCCATTTTCTGTCTTATCTATCTATTGCCAGACGCCTCAATTCCATAAGGGGTGGCCACAAACAAATCGCCTCCATGTCGCCCTGTCCCCCGCCATTTCACAACCTTTTTGATTATGTTAAAGTTGCTCTTATTTCTCTCTCTTTTCAGGAGTGGGGCAGCGAAGTGAGTGAACTCGTCATCATTCACCGACCTACTCAACACTGTATTCATCTGTTTCATCAAGGTCAAATTTAGTGTGTGTGTGAATTATTAATTATGGCAGCTGATTATTTATATTTATTATTATCTTGATTGTGGATGTATTTTTTATTATAATCCTTTTATATGTGAACAAGAAAGACAAAGAGACTGGACCCAAACAGTAAGGAAAATTCATAGTTAAGGAAATATTAATAATGTAAAAAAAATAAGGTATATGCTTACAAGTGCATAATCCAACTTAAAGACTGTATTGTATCATATTGCTTAAAGAGGCTCCAACATGCTTGCTGGTATTGGCCTTGGTCACATAATGGCGGCTGTCAATGCTGCGGAGACCTGAAATATATCTGATAGTAAAATAATGACTAGGTTAATATTTGCAGCAATGTCTGACTAACTCAATATTAAGGACGGCATTTCAAGACTTGGAAATATTCACATGAGAGGGAAGTCATGTACAGTTGAAGTCACAGAGTCCGTGGTGCAGTGGGTGGTATGAGATCTGGCAGCTAAGTTCCATAATGCACTGTATATCTAAGTTAGCAGAATAACCCCATAAAACACTCATAGCCTTCAGACTGTGGTGTTACTGTACTTGTCTTCTCATTGTGACGGCTGGTAGTTCATTCCTCTGCACCAGGACTTTCTGAGGTCAACTGTAGAGCTGAGTGAAAGAAGGGCAAGTACTGTAGTGACTAATGATGAGTGATGCATTTTGGGATGCTTCAGATGAGTGAAATATCATAGGGACTGCCAAAGAGGATATTGCAACCCATAACCTCTCCACAAAATTAGACTTAAACCTACAGTACATAATATAGTCAACTTTTTTTTACCCTGGCAGTTTCCCCATAGAAAATATTGATCTCTGTGTCATATATCTTACATTAAATTTGGATGTTTATAATACAAGATTTTATTATTCTTGCCCAATTTGAAAATGTGGACTTGGCTGCACAAATGGCCCCCTCTGGATATTTGAAAAGCTGGCCAACTCTGCCATTTTGTTCCCACCTGCACTGTATTAACTTGGGTATTCAGTGTTGCTAGAATCGTAAACTCGTCCGGTCACACGAATTCTCCGTGGCATGACCCAGCTTCCACACTCAGAGGTACAACGCCAGATTCAGTGTAGGTTGTTTGTGGCACGAGACTGGCGAGTTGACCAGCCTGTAGCTCCTAAAGTCTGAGATAAGAGACTGATTATTTTTTAAGTACAGTATGTGAGAAAATAACCTTAAGCCTTAGACTGTGATGCTGTAACTTGCATTTTTTTTTTTTTAATATGCCTAATGCTAATACCCAGGCCAACTGCTGTATGCCATTCAGGTGCTAATGTGTCCTTATAACCCCTCAGAACCAAGATGTCTGATGCTTGTTCTTGTACATGACACGCTGTTTTATTCAGCTTACGGCCGCATCCACATCACATGCTTGCTGGCGCTCATGGGAGTTTTGCATCGCTGTAACTCCATGAAGTGACCCCATTTAACGCAGGCAGGTGTGGGTGAGAATTCTACAGTTTACAGTGATGCAGAGCTCTGGCCGAGTCCGCAAACATATGATGGTGACGCGGCATAAGGAAGACCTCTCGTAGTGCAGGAGTTAACCCTCAGATAGGGCTCTGTCACTGGCTGGTTAAATCATTTGACGTCCACCTGAGTAAAGCAGACACGATATATCTCAAGGCATGAGGCTTAATGGAGATTGTTTTTGTCCCCATCACAATGAGAAGTTTGACTGTGGCTGGGAAATATGTCTGGTGGAAGCAAGACTAATAATAATAAAAAGACACGTGAAGTTGCTGTTTATGACTCACTCAGCTGGGGCAGGTCAGTGAGACTCAAGTGACCAGAACGAACCATGCTGTCTTAACTGAATGTCTTTTTATCACTGTATTCATGCTATATATCTGGATGATTTTATTTAGCTCAGCAGAATCCTTTCAAACTGGAGGGGAAATATATCACCTCAGTCAATTCCCTCACTCCTGTTCTATATTTTGACATAAGTGGTGTTTAACTGTTTCACCACGAGAGATTTGTAAGCTATATATGTATAATTAAAGAAAAAGAAGTGATATTGCTATGAATACTGTTGTGATGAGGTTTATGGAGACCGCTGCTAACTCCGTGTTCATGAGAGGTCTTCTGTAAGCTGAATAAACAGTCTGACATCATTACGAATATACCATACACTGTTCTGCAGGTGTCTGTGGAAACTGCTACTTAACCTCATGACCACAAAAGATCTTCCCTATGTAAAATAATCTCAAAGAAGTAAAAGTGAAATAAGACACCATTTTGTGAGGTTAAAAATACAAAATGAAACCTACAGCACAGGCTTCCTAAAATGTTGAAATATACAATGAATCCCTCCAAAAACAAAATCAAGTATAGACCTCCAAAATCCACAATGGAAACCTCTTAAAATGGTATAATTTTTTTTTAAATTTGAAATATAAAGCACATTCCTATCAAAATATTAAAAGTTATCATACCACCATAAACACCAAGATACACATAGCCCTAAAATTTTAAATGTATATTGTACACCTTCAAAAAAATAATGAACTTTGCCGATGATTCTTGGTTAGTGGAAAAGTTCATTAACCAATGAAAATGGCAGTTTATAAATGTTAAGCAAGTTTTTGTTCATTTTCATTAAGTAGTGATGCATTTATGTGGGGAATCATGTTGTTTTTAAATTACTGGTACCACTATTACAGCACGGTACTGCTTTAATTAACAGTGGTATTAGTGGCTTTATTATATCATTATTATTACCTGTTATTTTACTTTCTTATTAATGTACAAAGCAAAACTGAAACCCTCTTAGGTATGTCATGTACGTGTTACTTAATTACGATAAATATTCTTACATTTGCTACACAGGAAAGTTACTGGGATAGAGTCACTTAATGAATTATGCATATTACAATTAATGTTTGATAATGTCCTAACGTTTAGATATCGTTAAGAAATGCATATGAATCTTGATGTTATATTCTGAAGTCAATGTGCAGTAATTCCTCATTTAACATTTTCTCACTTCACTTGCTTTTCATCCTAAACCCATAAATTAACATCAGAACACTTCACAAGTCAGAGTCGTCGCTGAAATAGTCAGGGTTGAAATAGCTTACATTAGCAATTATAGTACTGTACATTATACATTCTTTACAGTGCTTGTGAATATTCAGTACATATATATACACCTTATTACAACATCAAGTACATTTCTATTCATCACTGCAGCCTGGAATATGCCTGTTTAAATATCTGAGAATTCAAGACAATGCCAATACGCTTCCAGATTGGCAGAGTAACCCTTCAAACACTTTTCACTCAACCCCTCCCCCTTTTTTTGGGGGGGAAGAAGTATTCAATGTTCAGTGAGGAATTAATGTATTCTGATAATACCATAATATTCTGAACGACAGTTTTCCACAGGGTTCAGAAATCCCTTTTAGAGTAATCCGTTTAACCCCTTCACTACAAGACATCTCTAATACGTTGAATAAAGCCATCTAGAGGGTGCAAGAAGTATATATCATCGTCCTGAAGGGATTAAAAATGACAATTCCACCCCTCCCCCATCCCCAGTCTTTCAGGTAACCATCCAGCAGACCTCCACAGAACGGATGATAATACGATACGACAATATGGTAATGTTTTTAAAAAGAATGTGTATCCTGTTGTACGTCCATAACCGTATCTGTAATTGCATGGCGCGACTCAAAAAACGTGTATATTCATCTTCCTCCAAAAATTCATACACAGTACTTAAGTTTTCTGGTTTGTTCAAAAACTCTTGAGGCCAGATTCACAGGGAAACTTAAAATCAGTTCCCTCATGTGACTGAGGTTTGTGTTTGCGGGAAGGGTGAGAGACATGGGGAAAATTCTGCATGCCTCTTTCCTCTTTCTTCTTCGTGCTTGTTTCCTCTTCTTCATGCTTCTCTTCCTCTTCCTTCTTCATGCTTGTTTCCTCTTCCTTCTTCATGTTTGTTTCCTCTTCCTTCTTCATGCTAGTTTCCTCTTCCTTCTTCATGCTTCTTTCCTCTTCCTTCTTCATGCTTCCTTCCTCTTCCTTCTTGCACAACACATCCAGCTTAGGAGGTGAAAATGATTGCATAACTACCCTTTGTTTTGGCAGAACAGACAAGAAAAGATTAGAGAAACTTGCCATGCTGGATGAGAATAGATGAAACTTGCAACGACAGATGAGAAAGATGAGAAAAATTGTCCGTGATGGATGGTAAAGATGTGAGAAACTTGCCATGATAAATGAGGAAAGACTAAACTTGCCATGACAGATGGGAAAGATGAGAAAATGTCCGTGATAAATGAGAAAGGTGAGAGATATTTTCCATGATAGATGATAAAGACCAAAACGTCCCATGGTAAACACGACAAAACCTCCCACGACAGATGAGGAAAGACGAGAGAAACTTCCCACATCCCCAGTCCTTCCTGTACATCCAAATCCGAGTTAGGAGAGGGAACCGATGCTGAGGTTGTCTGTGGATGTGGCCTCTGGTGCTTGAGTTTGCCCCCCCCTGGCTTTGGCTTCGCTTTCGTCGCTTCACCCGCCTGAAGTGACAGTCAAGTGAGATGGAGTGGGACTAGCTATCTCTTGCCCGATGCTGCATCCTGTGAGGGGCGGCCTTGACCAAACGACTCCAGGTGTATCTGCCTCTACTAATCAACGAACCTCCCCCTCACATATCGAAGCACTCAATAACGACCCATTTATCCACAGTGCATTGCAATTAACGACCCCCCAACCCCGTCCCTCAAATAACGAACCACTCAATAACGACCCATTTATCCACGGTGCATTGCAATTAACGACCCCCAACCCCGTCCCTCAAATAACGAACCACTCAATAACGACCCATTTATCCACGGTGCATTGCAATTAACGACCTGTCACCCCGTCCCTCATATAACTACAGTATTAAGTAACAAGCCCTTTACCAACAGTGCATTACTCCAGCCCCCAAACGCCCCAAATATTCTGTAATCTTGCAGGCATGGCAGATTTGGCGACACCTGCTCCTTCGAGATTCGCTTTGGCTATTGCACCTTAAGATCTTCTTGTACAATACCGATGCTAACCCTGCCAACACTAACACATTATCTGGGTGATGGCCTCTTGTGTGTACTCTTGCCGCCACCAACCAATTTTATTCAACTTGAGAAGATAGAAAGACTGATAAAGGCATCTTATATTTTAAGGGGTTAATTAAGGCTTTATATGTAACTCCTCCTCCAGGTCGAAAAGTCTATCCCGAGCCAAGTAAAATATAAAATCATCAGGAGAAGGGAAGATTAAAATGAAAAAGAGGTTCCTGGATTTAGTGGGTTAATAGATACAGGTAATGTACGAGAGAATGTCAAGGTGCAATAAGCAAAATAAATTGTCAGGGAGGAAGTGTTACAAAGTTTTCCATGCAACCCCCTCATTCTCAGTCTCCCTCTCCTTCTGCGCCCAACTGCCAAACATAGGATAATCCCATCTTGACCATTGCCTGCAGGAACAATAACCCTCCTCATGGTCTAAGAAGACAGTTATAACACAAATGGTTGCTAAGTTCTCCATTAAGTGCATAGCCTATACAGTAGTTTGGATGGGACACAAACGGCAAATTTCTATGAACTGTGCTATTTGGATTTTGTGTTTAATTGCCCTTCGATAACAGCCTGTATTTTACTCTTGTTGCTGCCAGATAATTTTATGTAGTTTATGTGAGACCCCAAGGGCGAAGTTAAAGAAGTATGAAAGACCAGAAGTGAATAAAATAATTTGGTGGCAGCAAGAACATTACGCATTTCATTATAGTGAAGGCGTTAACGCATACACAACGCCTAACCAACTGTATCCGTTATTCATTTCTTCGATTGGGTGCGTAACCAGCAGTTTGTACAATGGCGTTTGTAAGGTGAATGTGCTCGCTACGAAAATTAAAACCCTTTCTTTGTTGTTTTAGTGGTTGGTCAGTGTGGTGTGCTTGTGACCCCACTGTGGTGTGAGGTGCCTGTGTCTGCCATGTGCACTCTTCATTCATTCATTCATTCATTCATTGCCAGACGCCATGTATCCCTAACGGGGTGGCCAAGGGCTTAGAGTTAATTGTTTTACAGGGAGGGGCACTAATCCTCCACCAACCCCACTTGACACGTAGGGGTGCCAACAGCATCTGGTGTTCCCAGGCGGTCACCCATCCAAGTACTAACCAGACCCAACGTTGATCTTGCTGTATCATAAATCCCTATAATGAATCATGTATACTGTACTGACATTCTTGTTTGATATTAACCACTTGAAGCTGGTGCCATCATTTCCCCCCCACTCTTTATTCTATCCACCTTTAGACAATCTTGTACAGTATGGCTTAGGAGACTTCTATTCCAACTGGAGGGTCTGGATATAGCTTCATTAATTATTTCAGTGTGGAAGATTTCTAAGCTCAGTACTCTAGAATCATCTGATGGTAGCAAGTGAGTGAAAGGACTAAACTCAATTCACACTGGCAAATTCTCTACATGTGGCAGACTTAGGTGACTCACAAAACGGTGGGGAATTTTAGTGCACACGCTTGCATTGTAAGTGAAGTAAACTCTAGATTTTAAGGTGTATGTATGTATTAAGGAAGTTCGCATATGGCTGCATTCTACTCCGTTCTGCAATCCATCCATGTTAGTCTTTTGTTTTAGGCCATTGTTTTGTAATGAGCATTTATTACATTATTTTTGTTCCCATGTGTACTGTCTCCTCTGGTAGCCATCTTTTATTGTTAGGCCATTTAGTAAGTTGCGCACCTGTTTGTCTGTTTTCATATTTACCGTCTCCTCTGCTAGCTTTATGACCTTTGTTGTGTTTTGAGGGACTGTACTGTATATGTTTCAAGAGTTTTTGTACGATGCTTTGTGTTGCTTGATAGTGCATATTCATCCGACTTTAAATCATCCGTTTGTCTAACTTGTTTTATGTGCCTCCTCTGTAATGGTTTCCTCAGTTTGATCTCATTAATTTACTTTTTACATCTCTGTCTTCATATGTTCAATCCCTTTAAGTAGGTGACATTTATTTAATTTACTCTTGCTACCTCCTCACAATTTTGTCCAACTGAAGAAAGGCCTCCCATATATAGCAGTAGTAGTAATCACAACACCTGGCTTACCTGAATGTGAGCCCAGTGGAGTGCAGGCCAAAGTCATCCTTCGTCCGCAGTTCACCATCCTCCCTTCAGGGGATAGAGAGGGGACTGAGGGACGTTTCTGTAATTGGGAAGCACCACCGCCCAGTCAAATCAGTGTCACCACATGAAGGCGTCCCTCTCCAGTACCTGCCTCCAAAATAAAAAGAGTTAATGAAAGCTATACATAACCCAGCCTGTTCAAAATATCTTCTGAGCTCAAAAAAAATTGTTAGGAGATGGCAAGAATAAAGCAAAAAATAGTCACAGGATTGAAGGGGCTTAATTTGGGCAACCCACGGACACTTACAGTACCTATAACTCTGGCCAATTCCATCATTCTGGTTCAAGGCCTGATTGATGTACTGATGCTGGGGCTGTATTTTTATATGGTTTTGTATTGCTTTTAAGGATGGCTGGTGGTTAGAATGGCCCAGTTGGAGTGATGGCCCTCCATAAATTCAGTCCTAAAAGGGTGACTGGAGGCTTTTTGATCATCTAAGGCCAAGAAGAGATTCTAACTCGTCATGTACCCTTAAATGAACTGGGCTATGATATCCTGTCCTCATACCCTTTCACATCAATGGGGGTAAAATGAGACTGGTGATTTTTTTACATTACCAGTATATCTTTATCCTGATTACTGAGGGAACCACCACATCCTACTCAGGCAAAATTACCCTCTACAAAATGATAAATCGTTGGCTTTTGTGTGGTAGCAAACTAAAGCAAATGAAGGAGTTAGCAGAGTTTTAATACTCAGCCAGATAATGTACTCTATTGTATTCTTGCTACTTACAGGGATTTTATGCAGTGTAGGAGATTTATAGAACTGGGGAACTTAGATATAGCCTTCCTCTTCACTACAAGGTTATCCAACTTGAATAATATTGTCTAGAAGTAACAAAAATGAACTAAATATTACATCATCGGACAGAAGTGGTTAACCCTTTCACCACCATGATGTATGTCTTTTTTCATTCTATCCAGACTGACAGAATGTGATTTTTATTCAATTTAGAAACAGCCTTTTGTAGGGAGTTAACTGAAGGGTTGTTTAGCCTCCCTGGTTTTAAGTCAATCCTACAGTGAAGAAAATCGACTGGATGTAGCAAGATTAAAATGAAAGTAGATTGCTGGACTGAAGGGGTTAGCCTAGAAGTGTCTATAGGGTTGCCAGCTGTCTATAAACGCCATGAATCAATCCAGACAGAATCCAGCCTATGCGAACACCATCAGGGGCAAGATTCACAAGCACAGTTACGGTCAATTCCCCATCGTAACTGTAATGATGATTCCCAGGATGTACTGGGAGAGGAGAGAGTAAAGTCCTCCCACATCCCTAGTTCTTCCTGCAGACACAAATCTTAAGTTATGAGGGGGAACTGATCGCAAATATGTCTGAGAATCCCACCCCAGATTCCCTGACGTGCAGTTCAGGAACGCGTGTCTCTCAGCTCACTTCAGATGTAAGATCTTTTATAACGATAATTATTTGTGTAAGTTGATGCGTAAGTCATTCCCGTAGGCCATATTGTGTAAATATTGTAAAAGTTATTTAAATAAATATTGCTAAAAATAGTACGTGTCTTCTTCCCCCTGGGCATCAGTAGGCCTAATATTTTAAAGCTTAACCTCTTCAGTTATTTTGATGCATTTAGTTTAAAAAATAAAGGAAAAGATTCATAAGTTCTGGGCTTACCTTGAGGCTCTTCTATAATGCAAAACACTGTAAACTAATCAATATGAAACCTGAAGTGTCTTATGGATGCAGAAATGAAATCCCTTCATCTCTCTGAAACAGTCTATCATGAATTTTTGTCCTTATGGAAGAGAACTAAAAACATGCCTGATCCTGAAAAAGCTAATGTAATTTTTTCTTTTAAATGTCCAACTTTATTTCTTCTGTAAGACATTCATTACTCAGGGCTTCTTTAGCTAATGGCAGGTTCTAACACTGAGTGCCTACTAATAAAGAGTAAAGGTGAACTGGGTCTCACGTCTTGCCATCCTTATGCTATGTATCATGTTATGGTGTAAGAAACGATGAGGGAGAGATGCTACCTTGAGATGGTGAGCCAACAAGGTGGTGACAAGACTACACTTGATAGTAGAGCTATCTCACTGCACTGCAAGACAAGCAATGAAGTGCAGCAGTGGACCGAGACAGAGTAAGGCAGTGCCACAGATGATTCAAGCAGCGTTCAGTCAGAAAGGGAGGCAATCAAATTCCCATGTTTGTCGGAAAGACTACTGGTAAATGCCATGGTACTATTAGCCTGACTGGTGGATGCACTCCCCAGCTTGGAAACTGATGGTACAGATAATGGCTGTACACAGGAAACAGTCTTATGCCTTTCATTTCACAGTGGCATTATAGTGGAGCAATGTCGCCCACAAGGTGGTTACCACAGACTACTGACAACACTGCTAACCCATGTGCTGTAAGGTGGTTACTGTGGCAAGGCGTAGTAGTGAGCAAAATTCTCAAACTATGGCAAGGCCTCACCTGGCCTGAGTTGCACTCTAATGGCCAGGGGGAGCTGCAGAACTCCACTGGCTCCAATGCTTTGACATGCAAACATGCTGTGCTACAAAGCCCAAAGGTAACGAATGTGCACGGCAAAATTTCACGGGGAATGAGTAGCACTGCCATCGGAGTGGTCACATGGGTACTTGGGCATGGGAGAGCACTAACGAGGAGCATCAAGGTAAGGTACAGCAACTTGGTCATCTCCTGTGTGTGTGGTTCTGCTTCTTGATGAATTAGTGCTCCTTTCCTGGGTGAATGCTCCCTCAGACAAGGCAGTGAGTAGTGGTAGGTGGAGGCAACCATCATCCAGATGTGGTGCTACTTCTTCCTTTGCTTTATTATTCTTTTTCTGTGACTGCTCTCCTTTCTTCTTATTTCTCCCATTCTTCCTGTCACTCTTATTATTTATCTTTTCACTTCTGGTGGCTCTACACTGAGTGACAATCCTAATGATTTCTTGTAACCCAGGAGACCATTTAAATGCTGGGTGGTAGATACCTGCATAACAAAACAATGGGGTGATGTGGAGCCTACTGTGGTACCCCTGTTAACTGGGTGAAGAGATACAAATGCAGCATTCATCCAGGAACCAAACCATTATTCCCCACTCCTTATCATGGTGAGGTGTTGTCTTCTGCAAGGGAACACTGGTCCACTACACAGGACAGCCCTACAAGGACAGGTGCTTGCCTACAGTTGATGGGTCTGCTTGGCCAGACACACTGGGATTACTTAACAACTCCTCAGGGAGTGCTGGAGTTTCCTACATAAAAGCATTGCCAAGAAGCAGTAAGTCCACAAGACCCTGAGGGGGTGGCATGACATGGCCATGTGGAAACCCTCATGTCATGGCTGCATCAAGAGAATGAATCCTCACACCATGCCTAGGGTAACATTATATGACTTGTTAACATGTGTGTAGTGTAATGGCAGAGGCAGGCAGTGCCCTCATACAAAACTAAGACATATGTTTTTTTTTTGCAGAATGTAGCCAAGGTTAGGATGAACCAGACAGCTGGGGCAACAGGACTGATAGGTTGAGCACAAATGAATGAAATTTCCTGCCACTGTAACTGGAACAAAATATAGGACCTATTTATGAGGGCAACAGAACAACACAGAACAACCTCAACATCTGGACATGCATACAAGTTGGTAAACTGACTCAAAGTAATCCTGAATGTAAACACAGTTTGATATGCAGTGTTTTAGCATTTAATTTAGAGAAGGGGAGGGCAGCAGTGACCCAATGTACCTGAACAACTGAACCAGCTCAATCTTAAGGGGCCAATGTCAATTCTTCAGTACTGTACTGTAAAGGGGATGAATATGAGGTCATGAAGTCTGTATTCAATAGGGCATTGAATATACTATATTAGGTATGGAGCAAGAGATGTGACTAGACCTGGTAAAACTGATGAATCTGGCACTCCAGAATGAGGCTACCCACACAGACTAGCTAAATAATAATGGTTACAGTGGACAGTTGGAGTGGTGAACTCTGGTACCAGTAATTAGACAGTGATATACATTCCAGTTACAGTACTATATTTCTGTGCTGGTTCAATTAAACTATAATGCAAAATTCTGTTGACTGGAGCACAAATATTTGGCTGAAGAAGAAGACACTGGATAAAATTTATACATGAATGACTAATTTGACATAATTATACAATGCCTGTATAATTTTCAACATTTCTGAGCAGGAAGGAAGACACTGGGTAAACTGCTATATTGTAATGTGTGGGGTAATTTGATCTAAAATTTTTAGATCTAATTCTTAAGACTAATAACCAGAGATGAGGACACTGAATAATATTTCTGAATTCATTATGGATGAACCTAGATATTATCAATACAAATTTGTATATGCCACCTCTTTGGCAGGTAAAGACACAGCATACAATCGGCTGTACCTTTTTAGAAAGAGGACAGAGTGACGTGGATGTGATTTGTTTGCAGCTACCCCCTATGAGATTGAGGCATCTGGCAATACACAGATAGATACACAGATGACTATTTATGAGTAGATATGTGCAGACAGGTTAACAACCCCCTAAAGCAGGAATCATTAAGTACTGTACAGTATACTATTCTCCAAAAATTTCATGTATGCATAGTGGGAAAAGATGTGCTAGCATTCCTTCACATGACCACTGGCTGTGGTAATGTAAATTCAGTCATCAGTGTACACCTGAGCACTCACTGCCTTAATAGTGTTAATTTGAACAGCTGCGCAAACACCTCGCCACCCTGGTTGGATGTCAGCCACTCTAGCTGCACATCCTGTGGCTTGTACCACGGGGAGAGGGGACAAACGCCCAGGCCATGACACTAAGGACACATACCATAAGAGGGGAGAGAGTTCCATGGGGGTTCCCTGCTGTGGCTCCATTAAGACAGCAGGTACACACTTAACTCACATTAATAAAACACAAACTAGCTGCATACTATCTCAATATTTAGTAAGTTGGTTGGGAATTATGACACCATCAAATCAACATGGATGACACAGAGGCCAACAAGGTACCCAGAGACCGGGGAATGGAGTTCCTTAGGAGAGTACACCTCAGTGTGTGATAACTGTCTATGGAATTTAACAAGACTTGAGAAAGTATTACAGTTAAGAAAATCTACCAAAGCTGTGTGTGTATACTAAATGCTGCCTTGAGTAATGTCTCCTTGTCAGTGGCCTTCAACATACACTGAGCTGCTGAGGACCCATTAAAATATTTGAGAAACTACAGTCAAAATCTGCATAAAACTAGAATAAAAACTTATGCACTGAGCACAGAAGCTTACCTTGGACTACCAGTAGAAAATACGCAAAGAAACACCCAAGAAATAACACAGGAGCACACTTATGATACAGCATGAAGATAAACACAGGCCAGTTCAGGGGGGTGCATAAAACAACCTGCCAAAACAAAGGTGGTGGTTAAGTGGATAATGAAGTTGCCTGTTGTCGGAAAAGACATGAATTTTTATCCCAGGCTGGAGTAGGAACTGTCTGATTTGAATTCCATTACAAAAACTGTTAACGAGTTTCCGTAAGACCCATCAACATGTCATAAAACACCATCACACCAGTACTGAATGAGAAGAGTCCTAGCATGTACAGTATTCAGAATGGATGGTGGGTATTTGTGCCAAAGTAGTGACATGAGAAGGTATGTGGCATGAAAGGGGACTGCTGGGGATCAGGGAATGGACTGTTAAGTCAATGGCCAGAATCAGGGGAAAGAAAATGACAGGAAATAAGATATGTGGGAAGAAAAACAGGTTCCATGATGACTCTCCTGAATCCCCAACACTACCACAGCAATGCCACATTTTAGGGAGGAGTCTTGATATAAACTTACTTGTACAGTGAAGTTCCAGCACCTCTGTCCTTGAGCTGTGGGTGGGTCTTGATAAATTCCAAACCCTCAATGCATTGGGTGTGGATGTGAATGCCTGGCCTCCTTCCTATAAGGTGACCGTGTCTGACAAACCACAAGTGGAAAATATTAAATCCATCTGGGTGGTGTGTGTTTGCTTTCATGCAGCACCTTGAACCTACCAGACTTTCCCTCTTGTCTCAGACTCAGTCCAAAATAACTAATAAATCTGAGTAATAAAATACTGACTTATGCTGCTTTAGCTTTTCTAACAAACTGTCTTCAGACATGAATTATGGTGTCTGAGTGACATGGCTGAAGCTAACTTTTTCTGATACAGAACATAAAACAAACTATATCCAGAAAAATTCAGATATGGTAAAAGCTTGCTTATATCAGACTAGACCTTTCCCTAATTAGTTCAGTGTAGGAAAATATTATTGCTATGACTGATATTTTTGTAGCAAGACCACAATTGATTATGCCTAAAGTGCAAGCAATTTTCCAAGACAAATAACTATAGCTACTAATGATATTATTGTACCCTCATATTATCAATATATTGTAATTTCAAAGCTGCTTTGAACTAAGCAACCTTGCTTATGAAACTAACTTGAAAGTATGACACAGTAACTGAACAGCACTGACAACATTCTCAGGAAATTAATGGCTCACGTGTGTTTTCTAGCCATCTCATGATGGTTACCTGAATTTCACTATCCTCAAAGCACAGCAGAATACATACAGTAGCTGGTATACCAACAATTACAAAGTTGGGTGGCTGCACGCTGTGAGTAATAGTTTGTTCAGGTTTTTGAAATCAGGGTGGCTGCATGCTGTGAGTAACAGTTTGTTCAGGTTTTTAAAATCAAGAGTCATGATAAGATGGCGACCACTGCATCAGATGTATGTGAGTGGGGGGGTTGCCCATCAGATTGTTAAATCTTGTCTTTCAAGGCAGGGTCTGATTTATAAAGGAGAGGACTCCAGCGTGACTGGATACCCGTGGATTGATTTTGATGCCCTTCTACTAGTCAGGAGATGGCTATGATGTCTCCCTTACATTACTGTTTGACCTGCCACACTTTACAACTTATGGGTAAGAGTAAATCAACCCAGTAAACCAATCATGGTCAGAATTACTTAGTTACTGTATTCTGACCAATGCCAGACAATTTTATTCTGCCATTTACATCACTATATTTCACAAGTGGATTTGCAGCACCTCTCTCCTCAAGTATTGGGTGTACCGAGACGAACTCCTCACCCTCACCGCCACTTGGATGCAGTAATGAACGTACAGGCTTTGGTGCCATTTTTGACTCATTAAGGCCAGTGACATCGTTCTCATTGTATTCTTTTATCATCTGACAGTTATATTTATCTTCAGAAAGACTTCCCAAGCTGAAAAAAAAAAAAGAAAGTAAAGAAAAGAAAGTAAAGGGGTTACCTGATGCTACTACGACCCTTTCTCACGAGACTCATCACTTACCCGTTAATCAAACCTGCTGACTTAGTATTAACACTCTGCTTCAACAAGTGTACTGGGACAAACTGCACAGAACCCTGGGGCAACAAAGTAAAGTAGATAAGTAAGGTTATGGTAAGTCCCTATAATG
This sequence comes from Coenobita brevimanus, assembly GCF_032717465.1. Classification (NCBI taxonomy): domain Eukaryota; kingdom Metazoa; phylum Arthropoda; class Malacostraca; order Decapoda; family Coenobitidae; genus Coenobita; species Coenobita brevimanus. Next base: position 43,060,732 of record NC_137006.1, on the reverse strand, counting down.
CAATAAGTCAACCAAAAGACTTCCGAGTATTTCTGTTCCTTCCTTCCATCATGCAGGCTCAACACTCTCCCCCATATACTCCATCCACACTGACTTTGGCCTAGCTTTCCTTCTTGTTCCAGCCACTCCACTCCCAAACACCTTTTCCTGGTCAATCTCTCTCTCTCCATTTCCTTAATATGGCGGAAATACTGTATCGCATGCATGCACGCACGCACCCACAGACACACATACATATTCATGAACAACCCATATATGCTCTGTGTAATGCAGCCTTACACCACAACACACTCCTCTCATGCACCCCACTATCAAAACTGAGAATCCTTTAATAAAACTTCATCAGAAGATCTCTGGGAATGTTTAACTGAAGTGGTCAATTTCCTGCAGTCCACCGGGTTATGCCCACATTAGGCAATGGCTCAACAAGAATATCGGTCATGCACCCTTCTACTTTTCTCATTGCCTCATTCTTTGCCTTCCTCTCCTCATCTCCAACCAACTCCCTTGCTATACATTATTCCTCTCAGTGTTGGCAATCATCTTCCAAAAATCCTGATACTTCTTTGTAATCATAAGTACAGGCAGTTCTATATAGTACAACTTTTTCTATACAACTGGTGCTGTAAACTAGAGTAAACTGGCAAATCAGCTTTATAAGCAATAATGGAACTTCACTAGGTAATATTTTTGCAATGCACTGAAAACTTGATGGCAAAAACAAGTGACAAAAAAGGTGACTTTAATGAGGATCTAACGCATTCTCTCTCTCTCCAGTGTCGTTATTTCATTCTCTCTTCAGGTAACTCCACATTCACTCTTTGGGTAACTGTTCTCCTGCCCCAGTTGTGAACTGGTGTCCTGGTAGCATCATTCACATCTCATTGCTATAGGTTAACACTGGCACCAATGCACTTAAATCCTATGATCTCTTTACTTTATACTCACCTTCCTACATCACACTTTAGAGCACCTGACACATTCCTGCTCTGTTAAGACTCCCTCTTCCACCTCCTCATCCATCCAACCATCCTGACTTAAACTCCAAAGGACTGATATATTTTAAGTTACTGTACAACCATTACAATATTATTTCTACAGAAAAATGTCATGTCCTAAAAGACTGAAACTTATCTTGATTAACCATCAACAACCACTGGGATATCACATGAATTTTATTTTATCTTATCAGCTGAAGAAGCAGCCCATCCCATCATATATTCAGATTCTAAACCAATCAATCACACAGACCATACTAGGGTATCTGTGCTTTATCAAAAACCACAGGTTTTTTGTTCCCAGCATTTATTCTCAAACTATCTCAATCACTCTCTTTGTTCCCAGCATTTATTCTCAAACTATCTCAATCACTCTCACGTACTCCACAAAAGCTTTCTTAACCAGTCAGGTTGACTGATACATGGCAAATTTTATTCTGGTTACTGCTGGATGATTTTATTAAAAGTGGGACTTCTTGCCCTCAATGGCTAAATAATAATTTCAAAAGACCAGCTCCTGTCTTATACTTAAGTTCAAAATGAACCTGGTAATACTACCAAAAATGGGGTCAGTAACAAATGATTGTAAATCATTAAAGTGTCCTACTAATGTTGAGTGTGTATGTGTTTCCTCAAGGAGGACTTCTTAATAAACAACTTGCCACATGCATCACACTTGAGTCGGTTGAGCCGACTGTGAGTGAGGCGGTGTGCATTAAGTGTGCTGCGCTGGGTGAAGTGCTGCCCACATTCATCACACCCATATTTTCGCTCTCCTGTGTGGATGACCAGGTGTGCACTCAGGTTGGACTTTTTGGCAAACTTCCTCCCACATATGTCACACTCATGTACTTTGAGACCTGTGTGCGTCACCATGTGGTCTATAAGATGCCGTTTCAAAATAAAGTCCTTATCACACTCTGAGCACTTAAAGTTTCTCGTTCTTGTGTGGAAAAGTTTATGCTGCTCAAGGTGGGATTGCTTGTAAAATCGCTTGTCACAGTCTGGACACTCTATGGTTCTTTCTCCAGTATGGGTGAACATGTGAACAGCCAGGCCACTTTTATGTGTAAACTGCTTTCCACACTCAGCACAGGTAAAGCCTCTAACTTCTCTGTGAGTCAGTGAGTGTCTGTTTAAGTCACTTTCATAAAGGAATGTCTTGTCACACTCGGTACATCTATATTTCTTAATCTCGGTGTGAATTAATGAGTGTTGTACCAAATCCTTGTCCAAGGAGAAGAGTTTATTGCACACTGCACACTCATGGTTCTTAACTTTATGGACTAATGCATGTCTGACTAGGCTGGACTTGTATACAAAATTTTTCCCACATTCCTCACACCCGAACCTTTTCTCGCCTGCGTGACTCAGCATGTGCTTCGTCATTGCACTTTTCTGCGTGAAGAGTTTGTGACAATCTTGGCACTCATGGTTTTTTATTCCAGCATGAATTAACTTGTGTACTGTCACACTTCTCCGGCAAGTAAACAATTTATCACACTCTCCACATCTGAACTTCTTCCTCCCTCCTTGCAGCACTGTCTCCACCTCCATCCTAAAACTCTAGCCTCACACACTATGATAATGACAAGGTGGGTGTTAGTAAAATGGTATTACCTCTAACATCTTTCATTAGTTACTACTCTATACCTTCTTTACTCTAACTTGGCCCAAAACTGCCATATCTCCATCATGAATGACGAGTTGTAAAAATAGCTTAATGGTAGGATATGATGCTAATCACAAAGAAGTGCTATGGAAATGTTGGAGAGCTGTACTGCTGTCTTTTTCTGTCACTCAGCCAAGTGAAATAAGCTGCAAACAGACGAAATTCTGGGCCAAATTAAGGTAAAATTGCAGCTATATAATCCCATCAATTACCATATACTCAATTACCTCTCACAATATACAGTACTATGATTGGCTATGACCTCTCATCTGGTCACATCAATACTGCTGTCAATCATTTTAATGTATCTGCACACTACTTTTCATAACTTAATCAATAATACAGTAATCTTTTACTACATTACTCTTTATTTCAGTAACACCCCATAATTTTGGCACTCTAATTGGTCAATGTCTCCTCCTGAATTATAACTCATAATTTCAGTATGTTAATGCTTATCTACTGGTAATAAACATGTATAACCCAATACTACAATTCTAATGGTTAGTAAGTGTACAATAGGAAAATACACTACTATCCCAAACAACTAGGACCACTACCATGAAGTATTAAGTACAATTTGAGAACCTTAGCATTACATGGAGGTGGTAGTTGGAAGCAAAACAGGTGTGTCTCATTCTTGTGATTCTTGTAGCCAAACTTCAGTCTTGCACCTGAAAAAATAAACATGCAATGAAAAAGCAACTCATGACTGATAAATTAACCCTCACATATTGGTTTAATTTAAAGACAACAATCAAGCTCTGTTCAGCATAAAGGTACAGGACTATAGTAAATCCTTCTGGCACTCTAGTACAAGATTATTTGGTTGCACAGTGATTCTCTCCTTGGTTCTTTCTATCTGAGTGTTAAGAATTCACGAGCTGTGATCCATATTTGCTTAGCTACGTGCAGTAAAAAAAAAAAAGTGCTATGTATCCTAAAATTACGCCTATTGTGCATGTAGAGGGTTTGAGAAAGATGAAACAGGTAATATCTATGGTCTGTAATCACTATGATGTTGTCTTACATTATGATGGTAATATCTAACCCCTTTTTAGATGTAAGAGTTCATGGGCGGCATTCTCATCAGTTAGAAGGCCTTCCAGGATCTCTTCTTAATGATCATTTTGTTGATATTACAGTTTATTCTTTTTATTTTTTCAAGTATTATTTGTACCATATCTTCTCCATGTCGGTACAGATTGTGTAAATAATGCAAAGAAATATATTAATGTACGAGATACAGCAATAAACAGGTAATGAAGAGGTGCTACACGGCCCCTAAACCCAATGAAAATACTGGTTCATGGCTCAGATACCACAGTCCAGGCTGTGGTCTGGTCCAGCAGAATCAGTCAGCTGTCTCTGTGCCATACCTTTCCTTAGTCACAACAGACCATGAGAATATCCACCAATAATAATAAACACCAATATTTAACCCCTTCACTCCAATAACATTTCAGAGTTCATTCCTGTCATCTCCAGCTGACACTCTTCAGCTAAGGAATTTTCTATATGGAGAAGTAAGAAACAGTACAACTTTTGTAAACCCCTCAATATCTTACTTAGGGTGAACAAAATGGTCTAGTTGTTTTTGTTGTTATTACCCTACCCCAGTCTGTTTGGCCAAGCAGACCTGTCACCAAAGGTACGCAATTGCTCTACAGGGCCATCTTACAGGCACAGTACAGTACCCATGATAAAAAAAAGAATTGGCACGCTGGGTCGGATAAGATGTGAAATGCTTCGTTTCTTGTTCAATCTATAGTGTTGGCATGCCTGTCTAATTCACAAAAATTCACAACGCCCATTATAATGCAAAATTGTACGAAAGTGTGGGGTTAGATATTACTAACTGACGACTGTCACAACCACAGTGCTGACGTATCCGTGCCATTTCCCATTAATCAGTCTGTGTATCAATGTCTCACACTGAAGGGATCGATACCTTTTTTATCAAGGGTACATAAACTGTGCAGGGATCCATGACCCCTTTGTCATAGTAAGTACCTCACATGAGTTGGACCTGGATCCTTCCCACACTGAGGTGCAGGGAAATATGGGGTTTGACTCTCAGGTGCACAGCAACCATACGTGCAGAACTTTCTCCTGGCTACTTTGTCCTCTTAAATACTCCTCTCCCTCTGATTTCTCTGAACAATATACTGCACCACTCTCTTCTTCCACATCACATAAAGCTGCCTCTTCAAACATTTTCCTCAATCTCACTTTCAAAGACATTCTTTGGCACTCTATCTATGTACATTCTCTAAAGATGTTCATGTCATCTCAATGTGTTCATTTTTATCCATTCATTGATTCCACATCTCACTCCTGCCACCCTGTCTTACATTCCAAAATGCTCATAAATTCAGCTACACCATCCATCCTGATCATGCCTGCAGTTCTTCTGGAATAATTTATAGAACTTATAAACTTGTAAGTTTTCTGTCAATCACTGCCCAGTCTTCTATCTCATACAGGAATGTCAGAGGCAAGGTGGTGGCACCAACATAATCAGGCAACAACAAATGTTCTTCAACTCCCTCCCCATCCCTTGATTGGAGGATGGTGGACTGTAAGAGATCGGCAACTTCAGCCTACAGTCTATCAGGTTCACATCCAGGTAAGTCTGGGGCGACAACAACAACAACAATGCAGTATTCTCTTCATCTCCATACTAACCATACGGTACTACCCTTCAAAACATACCCAATATCTCCCATTACTCTTTTCCCCTAAGCTGATCTCTCATGCTCAGCTGCCTTCTGTCATGTTTACATAATACAACTCGAAGATGTTACTATAAACCTTCTCAAGCATCTCACCTCCTATGTGTAGTTTGCAATTCAGCGCTGGAGAGGAATGTCTTCACATGGTAGCACCGATACAACTGGGTGCTGGAGCTGTTTCGTCATACAAATATCCTTTAACTCCCTCAATATCCCTTAAAGGGAAGATGGTGACCTGCATGAGAGGGGCAACTTCAACCTACAGTCCACTAGGTTTACATTCAAATGATCCTAGGGTTACTGCTGCTGCTACTGCTACAACTACTACTACTACTTAGCAATTCACTGTGCTTCGTCTATGACTATTTTATATTGCATAACAACACACAATTGTATGGATTTTGACTCTGGCTTTCTTTTTGTTAAAACTTTCTCTAGATATATCCAGGCTCTTAATGACTCTTCTTTTCATAAGGAAATAACATCAATCTACCACAATTAGATCAACTGAAGTCGATGCACAACACTGCTGGCTTCTTGTTGGTTTATAACTTTGCTCTTAGCTTCACCCCTCATTATAACTTTCTCTAGATATAGCATGGCTCTTTAAGGTTCTTCTTTTCATAAGGAAATAACATAAACCTACCACAGACAGATCAACTGAAGCAACATCCACAACTCTGCTGGCTTCTTGTTGGTTTATAACTTTGCTCTTAACTTCAAACCTCACTTACAGCCCCTGAAATATGGAAAAGTGGATTAATCCTCACATTTTAGGGGTAGAGTTGTGAGAGACAGACCAAAAGAGACTAGGGACAATGGCATAGTGACCTCAGGGTTAACAGACTGAATAGAGACTAGTGGAGATTGGGCAGAGTGGACAGCTGCCATTAGGGGACCATGGCCTACGCATGCACGCATATTGGAGCCTTTACAAATGATGCATAATGAACAAACAATCTTAAACTGTGCTGTAGTGATCCTCTATTTGCCTTCCATCCAATTTTGTCAGCTTCTCTCTTCTGTTCATTCTGTTCTTTTCCTACCTTTTTAAGACAGCTGGAACAGAATTTGATTCTGGATATAATGACAAGATGGTATCATTTACCTAAGAGAAGTTTAAAGAGTTAGCTGGGGATCCACTGGGTCTATATTTCACAAAGGTTAGTAAGTTATGTTGCTTCTGCTTTAAGAACTTACTGTATGTGTATCTAAAGACACATCCGTGACATTACTCTCTGCAGTAAGTAATATGCTATAATTACAATGCCATGTACTTCTATCTATCTATTGCCAGACGCCATAATCCCCTAAGGGGTGGCCATTTGACTTTCAGTTATTGGTTTTATGGGGAGGGGCACTAACCCTCCACCAACCCACTTGTTGACACGTAGGGAGCACGTATGGGTTGGTTATATGGTTACCACCCGGCGTTATAACTGGTTTCTTGGCTTACAGGAAACCATTTGGCTTGTCACTCAATGTAAAGCCACCTGTAAAGGAAAGAGGAGCAATAAGAAGCGACAAGAAAGATGGGAGATATAGGAAGAGAGGAGGGCAGGCACAGAAAAAGAATGATAAAGGATAAGGAAGAAGTAGGCAGCACTACATCAAGTGAGTGGATGATGGTCGCCACCACCTACCACCATGCCACGTACTTGATTTTACATTACGAGGTTTAGAGGTTTGAACAGAGATACCGCCAGGGATCACGTACCAAGGAGAGCCACCATCAGGTAAAAAAGGCTGACATGCAACAAGGTAAAATGCCTTTCAAAACAAACTGAATTAAATCCTTCAGCCCAGCAATTCATTTTTCATTTTACTCCTGCTACCGCTAAACAATATTATTTACCTGAAAAGAAATTTCTGGCGGTGAAGTTAATAAAAGCTATATCCTACCCATATCCTATCCTTACAATGTAAAAAGTCTCCTCTAAACCAAATAAAGTACTGTACTCTGGAGGCCACAAAAATAATGAATATATCATCGCAATGAAGGGGTTACAGAATCACACCCAACACCATGAGCAAAATAACTAGGCACTGAGGAAAGAGGACAGAACACAAGGCCCACTGGTTTCGTGAGTAGCACTGTATCATTTATAACGGCTTCAACATTCTTGCATGTGTCAACCCTGGTCACCTTATGGTGGCTCTCCATGCTGCTCGACCTTTGGCACCTCCATATTCAGCCCCTTATTCACATAGGGAGTAGCTGATCAGGGCAGTACTCCTGAAGAGAGGATGGGAATGCTGGTGATATAAAGAGCTGGAGCTCATGTTTCATTAGTCCTCAGGATACCCTGACCAACCACCTTCGCTGACTTTTTTTTTTTTTCCAGTGGAGCCCCACTACCTAGTGGTGGACCTGCAGGGAGGTGTGGTGTGGACTTCGCCAGTGCAGTTTTAGGACTGGGATGGGATGGGGTTCAGATCTGTGCTGGAGAAACAGGGCACTGTGGTTCTCAAGCTGCCACTTCTGCCCAATAGACAGAGTAATAAGCCTGGGAGTAGAACCCTAGTGGACTGCCCTATCAGTGGGTGCACAGTATAATGGCGAGGCAGTTACGGCAATGAGATGCGCTTGTAGGGTGTTCCTGCAGCTGTCCAGGCAGGATGCCCTAAGGCCACTGCCACAGCTACTGGCCACAACTGGTGGGCTACTGGTACCTGGACCCAGGCCTGAAATTGCAACTATGTGGGTGGGTAGGGCCTGTGGTCTGCCTCCCCTTTCTTCTACCCAACATGACTGTAAATGAATTAAAAATTTATAATAAAACAGGAGAAAATATGGACACCACTGCATCAAATGGATTAATCCCTTTTAGTATCACTAATTTTACTATTCCTATCTCCAACTGATGAGTGACTTTTTGAACTGGAGAGGGGGGGGGGAATTTGATACTATACTGTACAGTCATCATTTACCCCATCACCTGAAAGTTGCTGAAAATCATTAGATGGAAGCAAGAAAAAATCACAACATACTCGTATCACTGGACAGGAAGAACAGAAGGGGCTGATATGTATTTTACCTGCTTATCTAATACATACACCATGGAATTGGATGTGCAAGTCTGCTCGCACTGCCATTCACGCTGCAGGAGTTCCACATCAACTGGCAGTTATACTGGTACTGTACAATACTCTGCCCACTTTAAGTTGGTCTAAATTAGCCATCTATTTCTTCTGCTCAGCTGTAAAATAAAAAAAAATAAATAAATAACACGAGAATATGATGCTGGTCATGAAGAAGTGCTATGGGGAGGATGTATAGTTGCAGTACTGTGTTCTACCAATGAGCTACAGCGAGTGAGTTGCAAAAAGACAATAATCTCTGCCAAGTTAACCAGGATAACTACTGACCCTGAGGTGTTTGACTGCTGCTGATTCCTTTCCACATGTGTTATGTCCTGGGTTGTACGGTACTGCCTGTATGGTGGCTAAGGAGTCAGTTCCATTAGAATTAGTCCTTATTTAAAGTTCTTTCCTAATTTAGCTGATTGTGAAATACATGTAACACTTACTTCAATGAAAGGTACTTGCAGAGTGGAAGTAAGAAATAGTGTTTTTAAGAACTATTAACCCTTCAGCCATTAACCGGAAGCTTTTGGCCTGCACATATCCTAGAACAGAGATGACTGACTGTACAAATCATGGGCTGTACTCATTTGTTTACGCATGAAGGACCTGGACAGTGTAGAATTCTGCAATGTCTCGTATTCATTCTGCATTAACAAGTCTTAGTTGTGGTAGGAAAGGTGTCATGAGCTATTTTTTGTGTTTCTGCAGTAAAGCCCAACAAGAGAGGGAGCAGAAACTTTCTATGTCTCATCTTGTTCCTGAAAATCAGGTTACAAGGGGGATTTACTCATTAGTCTGTTAATTGGGCCCCTAAAATGTAAGCCTGTCAGGAAAAATTTTTATTCCTCATTAATATTACGGCCACCCTTTGCAGGATTAGGGCGTCAGGCTATAGACAGAGATAGATAGATAGATTAATATTATAACACTACTACACAGCAACACAATCAAATTCACATATTTACATATCACTGCACTTCTGGAAAAGGACTATAAACTTAATGGGTATTTTTGCAGTTTTGGACAGTCATGCCTCTTCATTAAGTTAGGTAGCATTAATAAGAGGAGTCACACTAAGTTCATTAGGTTAGTTTATATAGAAGAGGTTACTCAGGGTAGGTTAGATTTAAAATGCCATGAGAATAGCCTTGATGTTCTAAAACTACAAATTTATCAACTCCATGTACCTACAATGAACATTTTAAAAAGTGGTACTAATATAATGCATTTTTTTTTTTTTTTTTCATATATTTCAAAATTGGCTTGTCATTCATTAAGCCATTTGGTATTTTTTTTTACTTTAATTCACTATGGCTCCATGGTATTTTATGTGTGTTTCATCACATTTTCTTATCAAATCAGAGGTGTCTTCTCTGTGTCTTATTGGGGGTGTTATGTTCGTACTTAAATTTCTTTAGATCCGAGATGATAAGTTCACAGAAATTTAGAATGGCTTTCTAGGTTACATTTACTGGCAATTCAGATAGTTAATGTCATGGATGGCAGTCTGGGGGGTGTAGCCAAACCCTGTCAGATACTTTTCTTGTTTTGACTGATTTTTTATGCCCTACTTTTTGTTGGAAATGCTCTATTTTGCTGTGATGATGGTGAGAGGAGGGAAGGGGAGAGAGAATGGAGAAACGAGGCATATCCAAGAGAAATAAGCATCAGAAACACTTAAAACACATGAAAACTCATAAATAAAAAAAAATGGATCTCAAGAAAAATAGCTGGTCGTGTTAAAGAAAAAATTCCTGCCCTTTCATAATCCTACATGACCCTTGATCTTCCACAGCCTCCCCACATAGCCTATAGTAATCAGGATTCTGGTTACTTCTTTAGATGCGAGCTGTAATACAACTTAACTAGATTTCCAGGCCCAAGACGATACTAAAATATGCTCGCAAATAAGGACAGTTACTGGTTAATTGGCTTAAATCATACTGCAAAGACTCCACTTTATAATCTAGCGCTGCTTCACGAAAAAGGATTATCTAGGTAAACAAAAATTAAACCTCCAGCACATTAACATCCAGCCTCTTGTAGCTGACGGTGCTCTGTAGTAAAGAAACATTCGCTTGTATTGCAACAAAGTTTCATAAAAACAGAGGTTGCTCTTTATGTAAGTACAACAAAATGGTTAATAAAGACTGTCATTACCTCTCTACACACGAGAGTTCACAATTAAAAAGCAGAAATCACACACGCCCACAGCCAGGATCCTCAGCTCTTCTTCTTCTTCTCTGTCGACGTCAGGATAGGAGGCTAGGAGCATCCAAAATACGAAGAGGTGAGCCCAGACCACAGTGTAGAGACTCAATCAGTGTGCTCATCTCTGGACCAAAATAAGGTCGGTTTTGCCAGGTCATCTATGATTGGTGGCCTTGACCCGTGACGTCACGTGGATGGCTGTCTCGCTCACAGGAGCAGGATAACAGTGTGTTTTTACCAGCCATTTGTGACGCATAGCCTGCTTTATTTTATACATTTCATCAAGTTAAAATACTTTTCACGATGTGCAGTGTGTTTGGGTGTTCAGGGAAGACATCTGATGGCAAGTTTCTGAGACGCTTTCGCATGCCAAATGATGGCAAAAGTGGATACATTTGTGTGGACGGAAGGACAAAGTTTCTCCCTCTGGCCGTGTCTGTGAAAGGCATTTCAGCTCGCAACAGTGTGCAAGAGATCTGCAAAGCAAGTTGCTGGGCCCACAACCACCAATCAGAAGAGTGCTAAAGTCTGGAGCAGTCCCTGATCAAAATCTGCCTAATAAACAACAAGGTACACAGTGAGTGAATAGTTTTATGGTGAAAAATAACTGAATACATTAAGATTAATAATTATTAGGGGATTTATGTTCAAGTATGAGCATCAAATGTTCATGTAAGATGCTTAAAGGATTTGCTTGTCCCTACGCTATTCATTATCACCAAGAACCCAAGGGTGTGTGTGTAACAAGCTAAAAAAAATGAATGTGGACCCAGTCATGACAAACGTACCTGTAGGCCATTATCAGTGCACCATAACTATATTTTCATTTAACATAGTTATTTATACAGTTTCCATGATGAAATGGTGATAGGTTCATTGTAATATGAGTGAGCGGTTAGGTATAACGAAACAATTGGCGAATGCAACGAAATATTAATGCTACCGACCTATATATTTGACAATGATTCTTGTAAAAACTTTAAATTAAATCACTCCCGTATAAATACCGACGAAAAAAAAAAAGAATGTTAGAAAATTACAGAGAGAGAGGTATTCCCCCTGAGACTTAAGCATGGTAAATACCCGCAGGTAAAACAGATGCGGCCTCCCTCTCTCTCTCTCTCTCTCTCTCTCTCTCTCTCTCTCTCTCTCTCTCTCTCTCTCTCTCTCATGCATGCAAACATAGCTTTACACACACACACACACACACACACACACACACAAGATATGGAGACAGGACAACACGAGCTAAGCTCAATTCCTCTATACTACAAATTGGTATATATATATATATATATATATATATATATATATATATATATATATATATATATATATATATATATATATATATATATATATATAGCGAGAACTAAAAGAGAGTGGGAGGAGGCGGAATGTCACCTGAGACCGTGAGACAGAATCAGTTTCCAAGTGACGTAGACACTAAGAAAAGTAGGAGCCGTATTCTGGGGGTGGAGTAAGCAGCGTATGAGCACACTGTTTGAGTCTCTACACTGTGGCCCGGACTATAAATAGTAAAATTTTCTAAATAAACCACTAAAGAATAAAAGTAAATACAAGTAACTAATATTAAAGGCATATATGAATTTTACGGATATAACGGCAAAAAGCAAAGTAAAGAACAGATCTTGGGATTTTATTGTATATATAATGAAAGACATAAAAAAAGAGAGAAATACAGTTTGTGCAAATGCTAAAAACTTCCCAGTATTTTAAAGAGTACAATTTAGATGTATCGAGAAACACGCCCAGAACATAAGCCAGCAGCCAAATATGCTGAAACTGTATGGAACACTTGAAAGAACTGCAAAATTTAGGAATTAAAAAAAAAAGTGTCAGGATCGCTCATAAGTTATAAAGACAGGCTGAAAAGAATGAGTTTGTTCGGAAGAAGAGGAGATGAAAACATTTAAAGTGTCCAGTGATGAGAGGGTACATAATGGAACACCTGCAAGAAGGACAAGAGGACCTAGCTGAACAATGCAGAAAAATTACCGATGAGAACAACTGTCTCAAGGAACCAGACACCAGATGAACTTGTGAGTAAAAAACATTCCCATCAGTTCTTGACGTTGATGTGGTGTTGACGTTGATGTGGTTTTGGCATTGATGTGGCTTGGCAATGAAGTGGCTTAATTGATTACTTGGTTGAAAGAATTAACCCAGGAATAGAGAAGGGTAGACATCAATAGGATTCGTAAAACTATCCACACCATGAAACCAATGTCTAGCCTGACGAGAGTAGAGGGAAAATAAAAGCAGGAAAAAGCATGGAAATATCAAGAAGAGAGGTAGGACAGAAGGGAAGAGGTAGGACAGAAGGGAAGAGGTAGGACAGAAGGAAAGAGGTAGGACAGAAGGAAAGAGGTAGGACAGAAGGAAAGAGGTAGGACAGAAGGAAAGAGGTAGGAAGGAAGGGAAGAGGTAGGACAGAAAGGAAGAGGAGGTGGGACAGAAGGAAAGCGGTAGGACAAAAGGGAAGAGGTAGGACAGAAGGGAAGTGGTAGGACAGAAGGGAAGTGGTAGGACAGAAGGGAAGAGGTAGGAAGGAAGGGAAGAGGTAGGACAGAAGGGAAGAGGTAGGACACAAGGAAAGCGGTAGGACAGAAGAGGCCAAATGTTATCTATCTATATCTATCCATCTGTGTGTGTGTGTGTGTGTGTGTGATGACTCTCTGAAATGGGTCTGTTGCTCACCTTCTGGTATTCATTTTCAGGGAGTGTTAATGGAATTGGATTGTGAATTTAATATTAATGTTGATCTTTAAAATGAGTTACAATTACTGGTGTGTTTTCATTTGGCCATGTGGAGAGGATGGAGAGTGAGAGACTGACGAGGAGAGTGTATGTGAGTGAGGCGGAGGGGGAGAGAGGGAGGGGGAGACCAAGGATGAAATGGAGGGATGGAATGGAGAGGTATATGATGGAGGGGTGTGTGAGCTGGGAGCAGGGCAATGAAATAGCGGGGGACAGGGCGACATGGAGGCGATTTGTTTGTGGCCACCCCTTACGGGATTAAGGCGTCTGGCAATAGATAGATAGATAGATTTTCATTTACACTTGATATATCTACGTTCCTTCTCACACGTGGAAAATACACTGGTCAGACACAGCATCATTTTAAAACTCTCAATAGACTGATATCTTGATTAAACCCGACTCTCTTGTGTCAGCTTGTCGTCAGCGCTACACACCGCCCTGTCAGCACTCCACCCTGCCTCCCCTGTCAGCACCCCACCCTGCCTTCCCTGTCAGCACTCCACCCTGCTTCCCCTGTCAGCACCCCACCCTGCCTCCTCTGTCAGCACCCCACCCTGCCTTCCCTGTCACCCTACCTCACCCTGTCACCCTGCCACTCTCTCTCTCTCTCTCCCTGCCACTCTCTCCCCTACACCATTACCGCCTCAGGATTCCCTCTCTTTGTTTTCACTCTCTCTTCATTAACGCTTCATCATCAATTACTCCATATTTGTGTCCAGGATTCATTTATTTCATTAGTCTTCGTGTGTGTGTGTGTGTGTGTGTGTGTGTGTGTGTGTGTGTGTGTGTGTGTGTGTTTTGCTGTTGTTATTGTTGTTGTTGTTGTAGCTCCTATTATTTTTTTATTTTTTTCTGCGTGGAGAATTGAAGTAAATCCACACCACGTCCCCACTACACTCCTTTCACTTCAACCTGGTCTTGATTTTCGTTCTTTTGCCTCCACATCCTTTCCATAGCACTTCTTCGTGACTAGCATCATTCTAGTGTTAATCTTTCGCTACGACTCGGCATTCAAGATGGACAAAGGGCAATTTTTAGGCCAAGTAACTTAGAGTAAAATGACTATAGTACACTTCACAGGGTGTAATTCTCATCTCTCTCTCTCTCTCTCTCTCTCTCTCTCTCTCTCTCTCTCTCTCTCTCTCTCTCACATCGATCACCATCCCAACCCATCCCGCCGCCACCTCTCCACTCACCTTAGTAACTCTCTCCCAAAATCCGCTTCCAAGAAACTGGGTGTGCAAAGCCGACTCCATCCTTTCCTTATCCCTGTACAACTGTTGACTTTGTACTGGGATCCTATTCGTCCCTATGTAGAGTATAACAAATAAAATAAATAATAATAATAATAATAATAATAATAAAGGAACAGGGCGCTTTTCCTCCGTCCTCCTTCACCATAACCTCTTCAGCACGAGGACGTTATTTTTATATTGCTCTCTCTCTCTCTCTCTCTCTCTCTCTCTCTCTCTCTCTCGAACTAGAGGGGTTAGATACAGCCTTCATTATCCCCTGCGTAGAAGGAAATCGTCTGAGAGAGAGAGAGAGAGAGAGAGAGAATCAAAATCAGGATGAGAAAGAATTAGAATTATGGAGAGTCAAAATTAGAGAAGGAAAAAGAATTAGAGTGAGAGAATTAGAAAGAATAGAAAATCAGAATTAGAGACAATCAAAAACAAAGAGAGAGAGAGAGAGAGAGAGAGAGAGAGAATTAGAATCAACCAGACTGGGAATAAAATCAGACGAGTAATTAGAATAAGAGAGAATTAGAGTGAAACAGAATTGGTGAGAGAATTAGAGAGAGAAAAAAGCGAGGGGTGGAGTGAAAGAGAGTCAGTAAAGGTAAATGGAGTAGGGATAAAGAGACAAGGGGGAGAGAGAGAGAGGCAATGACGCTGCTGGCCATGACGGGGGCGGTAATGGGACGTGTACAAATAATGTTGGAACGCCCGCCATCACAGCCGCGTCCGGGCAGTCTCCAGAAAACACAATAACAAATACTTAAATATGAGAAACAGTAGCTAAAAATAATAATAATAATAATAAAGATAATAATAACAATAACAATGATAATAATAATAATAATAATAATAATAATAAAGTAATTTCAACGTACATAGCATAATTTACAGTAGAGTTTTTGACGGATTCTTTAAAATATTTCCAGGTTTTTCACTAATGTCTCTTCAAAATCACATCACTGGTTGGTCCGTATATTGCACTCCATTGTGTGTTGAAGAGATGGCCCAGTCTGCTGGTGTGGGGAGAAAAATAATGCTTCGAGAAATTAATAATCAACCATACGCAGGCTACTCTAAACACACACACACACACACACACACACACAGTTATGAGAAAGAAAACGATGCAGGGTAAAAGACACACACACACACACACACACACACACACACATACACACACACACACACACACACACACACACACACACACACACAGTTATGAGAAAGAAAACGATGCAGGGTCAACACTGGAAGGTCAGAACAGGTCAGCTTAGATCAAATTACGTGCAGAAAGGTCAGGTCAGCTAAATTCATGTCATTCCAGGTCAAGGGAGTTTAGATCAGGTGTATTTAGGTCCCGACTGGTTAATTTACATCCATTTACGTCACTTCCGGTCCACCTGTCGTCCTAATTTACGTCACTTCCGGTCCTCCTGTCGTTCTCATTTACGTCACTTCCGGTCCACCTGTCGTTCTCATTTACGTCACTTCCGGTCCACCTGCCTCTCTCATTTGTCACTTCCGGTCCATCTGTCTGTCTTCATTTGTCACTTTCGGTCCATCTGTCTGTCTTCATTTGTCACTTCCGGTACACCTGTTTTCCTCATTTACGTCACTTCCGGTCCACATGTCTTCCTCATTTACGTCACTTCCGGTCCACCTGCCTTCCTCATTTACTTCACTTCCGGTACACGTCTTCCATACTTTAACTTCCGGTAAACATGTCCTCATTTACGTCACTTCCGGTCCACCTGTCGTCCTCATTTACGTCACTTCCGGTCCGCCTGTCCTCCTCATTTACGTCACTTCCGGTTCACCTGTCTTTCTCATTTAAGTCACTTCCGGTTCACCTGTTTTCCTCATTTCCATCACTTCCGGTCCACGTCCTCCTCATTTACGTCACTTCCGGTCCACATCTTCCTCAGTTTACGTCACTTCCGGTCCATCTAACTTCTTCATTTACGTCATTTCCGGTCCACGTCTTCCTCATTTACGTCACTTCCGGTCCACCTGTCCTCATTTACCTCACTTCCGGTCCACCTGTCTTCCTGTCTGTATTTCCTTCTGCCTATGACCTCCAGGCTTTTAACCTCAATGCGTCCAGGCATCTCGAAATGAACTCATCTTGAATTTGGCTATTATTATTATTATTATTATTATTATTATTATTATTATGAATTATTATTTATTTGGGGGTACAGTTTTAGACTATTAGCCTTTGGTTCCTTCTTCCTTGCATAAAAAGATAGATAAATAGATAGATGGAGAGAGAGAGAGAGAGAGAGAGAGAGAGAGAGAGAGAGAGAGAGAGAGAGAGAGAGAGAGTTGGGCCCCCTTTGACAGTGTTAGTTCCTGTCGTTACACCTTCCAATGTTTTATTTATTTATTGATTGATTCATTTTTATATCTGAGTATGTGTTTTCCTGTCTGCCTCCCTGTTATTATTATTATTATTATTATTATTATTGTTGTTGTTATTGTTGTTGGTATTATTATTACTGTTATCATCATTATTATTATTATTATTATTATTGTTGTTGTTGTTGTTGTTGGTTGTGGAGTGTTGTGGTAGTAGGAATGTTGTTGTTGTTGTTGTTGTGGTGGTGGTGGTGATGCAGGCAGTGTGAGGTGAGGCAGGTGTGTTATGCAAGTTTATAGCCACACGTCCAAGATATACTGCCTACGTGGAGACAGGCAGGCAGGCAGGCAGACAGGTAGAGAGGTAAATAGGTAGGTAGATAGGTAGGTAGGTAGGTAGGTAGATAGGTAGGCAGGCAGGCAGGCAGGTAGATAGGCAGGTAGGCAGGTAGGTAGGTAGGTAGATAGGTAGGTAGGTAGATAGGTAGGTAGGTAGCAAATAGGTAGGTAGGTAGGTAGGCAAGTAGGTAGGTAGGTAGGCACTAATTTCTCATTCTATTTCCTTTCACTACTCTCTGCCACCCTCTTTTCTCTCCCTCCTTCCTCCCCTTTTTTTTCCAATGTTCCTCCCTTCTCTCTCTCCCCTCCTTCCTTCCTCTTTTCCCTTTCTCTCCCCTCCTTCCCTCCCCTCTCTCTTTACCTCACATTTAAAACTTCTCTCTCTCTCTCTCTCTCTCTCTCTCACACACACACACACACACACACACACACACACACACACACACACCTACCTCAGTGACAGAGACAATGCTACGGCTCTACATCCTTTCCATTGCACTTCTTCGTGACTAGCATCTCTCTCTCTCTCTCTCTCTCTCTCTCTCTCTCTCACACACACACACACACACACACACACACACACACACACCTACCTCAGTGACAAAGACAATGCTATGGCTCTACATCCTTTCCACGGCACTTCATCGTGACTAGCATCATATTCTAGCGTTAATCTCTTGCTACAATTCAGCATTCAAGATGGAGGGACGGCAATTTTAGGCCTTGAACTTTGACCCATGAACTTTGACCTTTGAACTTTGACCCTTGAAATTTGAACTTTGACCTTTGACCGTTGAACTTTGACCCTTGAAATTTGAACTTTAACCTTTGACCCTTGACCTCTGACCTTTGAACTTTGACCCTTAAACTTTGACCTTTGAACCTTGACCGATCTGTTTCAATATCGCACTATCTCTTCCCCGACCCACACGCAAAGTATGTGTCAATTTTGATAAAGATCCGATCAGGAATTGATGAGGTATTCTGTTGACATACATACACATATACATACATTCATACGTACAGCACATACTTTCATACATACATACATTCATACATGCATACATACATATAAACATGCATACATACATACATACAGAGAAAGTGAATTTGGGGTTTGTCATTATCTGTTTATAGTCACACCTTAATCCGCTGGCCACGAAGATGAAGAAGAAGGGAGGAAGAGGAGGAGCAGGAGGAAGGGGAGAAAGAAGAGAATAGAAAATGAAATCAAATGAGCAAATACATTAAATCTCCATTCTCCATTGTAACCTCAAATGACGTCATCAGAGAAAGAGAGAGAGAGAGAGAGAGAGAGAGAGAGAGAGAGAGAGAGAGAGCTAATAGAAAAAGACAAAAGAAAATGGGCACACCAGTAAAACACAAGACGAAAACTATCAACTTAAAATTTAAAAGGCTAACCCTCCCTCTCTCTTATCTTTCATCAACCATTACAGTCTCTAAGTTATCCTCGGGGTCCCTGTGAGAATGTAAACAATGACGGGAATTTCTGGAACAAGGCGGGAATAAATAAAATGGACACATCGGTAAAAAACAGAAGACGAAA
>NC_137006.1:43004240-43006740 GCF_032717465.1 Coenobita brevimanus | reverse complement strand
CATTGATATATTTGAACCAGTAAATAGAATACACTTATTCCGTATCAGGGACAGGGCGACGTGGAGGCGATTTGTTTGTGGCCACCCCATACGGGATTGAGGCGTCTGGCAATAGATGGATTGATAGTAAAGCCCCTGTGTTTGTACCCACTTAAAATTATCCACCTCACTATGGAACGGTATGTGGATGTGGATGTGATAGGAAGCGTTGTGAGAAATACAATGAGGTGGTTTGGCCTTGTGGAGACGATGGAGAGACTAACTAGGAGAGGAAGCGTTGGGAGAAATACACTGAGGTGGTTTGGCCGTGTGGAGAGGATGGAGTGAGAGACTAACGAGGAGAGAGCATGTTAGCGAGGTGGAGGGGGGTGGAGAAGGAGGGGGAGGCCGAGGATGAGATGGAGGGATGGAGTGGAGAGGTATATGAGAGGGGGGGGTGTGAGCTGGGGGGAGGGCAGCGAAATGGCAGGGGACAGGGTGACAGTAGGAAAAATTAATACACTATCTGAACATTCCTAACACCTCTCCCTTAGCGATTTATTCTTGGATGTGGCTGGTGAATATCCCCTTGTACGTTATCTATGCTAGGGATGGTGATATTTGAAGGATTTGTGTGACGCAGAATAGGATGGTAAGTTGTAATAAGCAGAATAAATCGCTTAGGAAATGGTGTTAGGTCGTCAGAATAAGATATCAGGACACCCTTTCTGTGATGTGGTTGTGGTGGTTGTAGTTGTGGTTGTGGTTGTGGTAGCTGTCTGTGGTGGTGGCTGTCTGTGGTGGTGACTGTCTGTGGTGGTGTGGTGGAGGCTGTGTGTGGTGGTAGCTGTCTGTGGTGGTGGCTGTCTGTGGTGGTGGCTGTCTGTGGTGGTGGCTGTCTGTGGTGGTGGCAGCTGTCTGTGGTGGTGGCTGTCTGTGGTGGAGGCTGTCTGTGGTAGTAGTTCTCTATAGTGGTGGTGGTTTTGCGTGTGGTGATGGTGGTGGTGGTGGTAGGTGTCTGTGGTAGTGTCTCTCTGTGGTGGTTGTGGTGGTGGTGGTGCGGTGTAGAGTTCAATCAGTCCAACTTCCAGACCAGTTGGGTGAGACTTGCGTGAGTTCCCAGACCATCCACACATCAAACACAGCTCCCTTCCGGTTGGTCTTGAGTGCTTTTGGCCAGGGCTCTGAGTGGCTCCCCTGAGGGTCTGATGGGGTGGTGTGGGTGTGTGGGTGTGGGGGGAGGGTGTGGGTGGATGGGTGGAAGGTGTGTGTGTGTGTGTGTGTGTGTGTGTGTGTGTGTGTGTGTAAGGATGGATGGGTGGGAGGGTGTGTGTGTGTGGAAGGGTGTGTGGGGAGGGTGTGTGGGTGTGAGTGGATGTGTGTGTGTGTATCTGTGTGTGTGTAATTCACCGGGTCGGTCAGGATCACTTGATGGTCGTGATCGTCAGCTTTTACCCTCCCGGAAGGGAGCTGAGAACTCATATAGTCCGATCTAAGGGCAAGGCTGTTACCTTCACACACGCACACACCCGTCCCCTTGCTCAAGGGGGACGGTAACCACCCACTTCGTCAGTGAAACTTTTTCGCAACCTGAGCGAGGCGCGAACTCCCGTCAACCAGTTGGCAAGCGAGAACGTTACCACTGCACCAGCGAGCGGTGTGTGTGTGTGTGTGTGTGTGTGTGTGTGTGTGTGTGTGTGTGTGTACCAACCAATAACTCTGCACATCCATCGTTATTGACAGTATCCGTTAAACAGCAAAAATAAAAATAGTAGATTTAATATTACTAACAATACATAATATCTACAATTTTCTTAAGTAATATTTTCTAAGTCATATTTAATTCTGCAGTTGATTCTTTCAGTTGAAGGAATTTGTTTACTCTAATTCAATTCCTGTGGATGTAATCAGAATGTAGCATTGAAATTACCATCCTCTTGTTTCTTAGGTCTTTCTTAACTTCACCCACACACCCACACACCCACCCACACCCACCCACACACCCACACACCCACACACACAGATAAACGTCTTGGATATAAAGATTTTTTTATATTCTGTATATTTGGGTATATTTTTTGTAATTATTAGAAGAAAAATGTTGTGATTTATAATATTACTCGAATTTACCCAGGTGGTTTGGCCATGTGGAGAGAATGGAGAGTGAGAGACTGACGAGGAGAGTCTATGTGAGTGAGGTGGAGGGGGAGAGGGGGAGGGGGAGGCCAAGGATGAGATGGAGGGATGGAGTGGAGAGGTATATGAGAGAGAGGGGGGTGTGAGTTGGGAGCAGGGCAGTGAAATGGCGGAGGACAGGGCGACGTGGAGGCGATTTGTTTGTGGCCACCCCGTATGGGATAAAGGCGTCTGGCAATAGATAGATAGATATGTTAGTTCTAAATAGAGCATACTGAATGAGTCGGTATATCTGTCAATCTGTCTATCTATCTATCTATCCGTCTATCTATCTATCTATCTATCTATCTACTGTTACACATAATTACGCCAGTCCAAAGCTGTA
>NC_137006.1:42979240-42994240 GCF_032717465.1 Coenobita brevimanus | reverse complement strand
TACTACTGTAGAGAGACGAATAGATAGATAGAGAGACGAATAGACGAATAGATAGATGGACAGAAAACTACTACTGCTATCACTACTACTACTACTGCTACTGCGACTGCAACTACTAATATCACTGCTACTACTACTACTACTACTACTAATGATAATGACTGCTACCATCCACTCACGTGATGTAGTACTGCCTCCAGGTGACTACTTTAAATGACAAGCCAAATGATTTCATGTAGACTCGGAAACCGTTTACTACGCTGGGTGGTAACCATATCACCAAATGGACTTCCGGGCTCCTATTGTTGGCAGGTTAAGGAAACACCCTTAACACCACTTCCTTAGCGATTTATTTTTGGAAACGGGTGGTTAATATCATTTTGTACGTTATTTGGGCAGAGTATGGTGATATTAGAAGGATTTATGTAACACAGAGGAGGACAGGAAGGTGTAATAAGCAGAATGAATCGCTTAGGAAGAGGTGTTAGGGGTTAAGGCGCTCCAGGCAGGGTGTATATACAAGAGTTTCGGGTTTACACGTAATACTGCTCAGGGACGAGTGACTGGTTGCTCTTCTCGTATGTTTCTCAGCCTAGCCCCGGTCCCCTATTCTGCTGATTAGGTAACAGGAGATAGATAGATAGATAGATAGATAGATGATAGACAGAGAGAAAAAAACATACTGTAGATAGATAGATAGACCGATAGATAGATTGATAGATAGACAGAAGACAGATAGATAGATAGATAGATAGACCGACCGACCGACAGACAGACAGACAGACGGACAGATAGACAGAAGACACAGATAGATAGATGGACAGAAAACATAGATAGATAGATAGATAGACAGATAGACAGACAGACAGAAAGATAGATAGACAGACAGACAGACAGAAAGACAGATAGACAGACAGACATAAATAGACAGACAGACAGACAGACAGACATGCAGACAGACAGACAGATAGCTAAATGCAAGCCCTATAAATGAGGCTAAAGACACGATAACCAAGAATTCATTACATTTATTAGACCTGAGCGAAAATAAATGAAAAAAAAAAAACAATATATTACAGAGGACGGAAATATATGGGAAAAAAATATATAAAATCAGAAAAATGGCTCCTATATATTTTTTTTTATTTTTTTTTTGAACTTTTTAAAAAATGTGGGAATTTTTGATCTGCAGATTTTTTATTTATTTATTTATTTATTTATTTTATTTATTTATTATTAGTGTTATTATTGTTGTTGTTGTTTTTATTATTTTTGTTATTATTATTTTTATTTTTATTATTGTTGTTGTTGTTATTATTATTGTTATTATTATTATTATTGTTATTATTATTATTATTATTATTATTATTGTTATTATTATTATTATTGTTATTATTATTATTATTATTATTATTATTGTTGTTGTTTTTATTATTATTATTATTATTATTATTATTATTATTATTGTTGTTGTTGTTGTTATTATTATTATTATTATTATTATTATTATTGTTGTTGTTGTTATTATTATTATTATTATTATTATTGTTGTTGTTGTTGTTATTATTATTATTGTTATTGTTATTATTGTTATTATTATTATTATTGTTGTTATTATTATTATTATTATTATTATTAGAAATAGGAACAGGAAGGCATAACAACTATCACAAGAATCTCTCTCTCTCTCTCTCTCTCTCTCTCTCTCTCTCTCTCTCTAAAATATTAACTCTCACTTAAAACTTATCACATCACTTAAGACTCTAGGAATAGTAATAAAGTAATTCGAACAGCCTCTTGTAGTAGTAGTAGTAGTAGTGGTAGTTAAGGTAGTGTGGTAGTAGTAGTAGTAGTAGTAGTGGTAGTAGTGGTATAGTAGTAATGGTAATAGTAATGGTGGTAGTAATAGTAGTAGTAGTAGTAGTTAAGGTAGGGTGGTAGTAGTAGTAGTAGTAGTAGTAGTTGTAGTTAAGGTAGTGTGGTAGTAGTAGTAGTTGTAGCAATAGTAGTAGTAGCAATCGTAGTAGTAGTAGTTGTAGTAGAATAGTAGTAACGGTAATGGTAATGGAAGTTATAGCTGTAGTAGTAGAAGTAATGTGGTAGCAGTAGTAGTTGTGGTAGTAAGGTAGTGTGGTAGCAGTAGTTGTGGTAGTCCTACAGGTACTACCACACATCCAGCCTGGCTATACTGAAATGAAAATGTAAGATTAGATTTAGAAATAAGATTAACTTTACTGTAATATAAACAATAATTATCCCCATGTATTTATTGTCATTTATTTCTTTAGCGAGAACACGGGTAATTAACTCACCTTTGTGTGGTGAGAGTGAGAGACTGACGAGGAGAGTGTATGTGAGTGAGGTGGAGGGGGAGAGAGGGAGGGGAAGGCCAAGGATGAGATGGAGGGATGGAGTGGAGAGGTATATGAGAGAGGAGGGTGTGAATTGGGAGCGGGGCAGTGAAATGGCAGGGGACAGGGTGACGTGGAGGCGATTTGTTTGTGGCCACCCCGTATAAGGGATTAAGATGTCTGGCAATAGATAGATAGATGGATAGATAGATAGATATTTAACGATAGATACTGCAGATTTGAGTACATTGAGCCCTGTATCGTCTAAGTTTCCTAACACCTTTTCTTGAGAGATTTAGTTTGCTTATTACAGCTTACTATAAATCCTACTAACTTTGCCACTCTCTGCATAGCGTGAGGAATGAGGAAGGAAGGAAGTTAGTGCACAATTGTATGAGTGGATGGTTAGCGAACTTTTTTATTTCATGCCTGTACCGAAATCCCTCACTCCTTACCCTTTCCGCGGTTCCTTGGACAGTCAGCAGACGTAGTGGGGGCGTTTTGTTATCAGGACCCCACCCACGTGTTCGCTGTGGGGAGGATACGTAATTAACCTGTAATTTGAGTAGGATTTACCTGGTCTACTGGAGATGGTATGAAGGAAGAGATAAGACATTGTAATTCATTGAGATATATGTGCTAGCTTTGTCATATTATCAGTCAGTTTGATGTTATATATTCTCTTACTTTGAGGAGGCTCCCTAGCACCTTTTCCTTAGCGATTTATTTTTGGATACGGCTGGGTAATCAGATTTTTAACGTTATTAATAAAGTCTGTGGTGAAATTAGAATGATTTAGGTAACCCAATAGGAGAGCAAGGTGTAATAAGGAAAATAAATCGCTTGGGAAGAGGTGTTAGGTGTAAGAAGGAAAATGAATCGCTTAGGAGGAGGTGTACCGGTGCGTTATTAATAAAGTCTATGGTGATATTAGAATGATTTAAGTAACAGAGTAGGATAGCAAGGTGTTATAAGGAAAATAAATCGCTTGGGAAGAGGTGTTACGTGTAAGAAGGAAAATAAATCGCTCAGGAAGAGGTGTTAGGTGTAAGAAGGAAAATAAATCGCTTAGGAAGAGGTGTTAGGGGGCTTCCTTACCTGGCGAGAATCAAGGTGTAATAAAGAAAATAAATCGCTTAGGAAGAGGTGTTAGGGGGCTTCCTTACCTAGCGAGAATCAAGGTGTAATAAAGAAAATAAATCGCTTAGGAAGAGGTGTTAGGGGGCTTCCGTACCTAGAGAGAATCAAGGTGTAATAAAGAAAATAAATCGCTTAGGAAGAGGTGTTAGGGGCTTCCTTACCTAGCGACAATCAAGGTGTAATAAAGAAAATAAATCGCTTAGGAAGAGGTGTTAGGGGGCTTCCTTACCTGGCGAGAATCAGGGTGTAATAAAGAAAATAAATCGCTTAGGAAGAGGTGTTAGGGGGCTTCCGTACCTAGTGAGAATCAAGGTGTAATAAAGAAAATAAACCGCTTAGGAAGAGGTGTTAGGGGCTTCCTTAACTAGCGAGAATCAAGATGTAATAAAGTAAATCGCTTAAGAAGAGGTGTTAGGGGGCTTCCTTACCTGGCGAGAGTATATACAGGTAATTAACTCACCTTTGTAAATCGGCCGCTGCTCACCTGCTCGGCACCTCACACCCTGCCAAGCCACAAAGGTACAATTATTAGAGAGAGAGAGAGAGAGAGAGAGAGAGAGAGAGAGAGAGAGAGAGAGAGAGAGTATGTTTGGAAATAGTCACATCAGTAAATCCACAAACACTAAAGAAATGGAAAGAAAAACACGTGTAAAAAATAAAATAAAAAACACGTGTAAAAAAAACACGTAAAATAAAATAAAAACACGTAAAAATAAAAACACGTGTAAAAATAAAAATACGTGAAAAAATAAAAACACGTGAAAAAATAAAAAAATAAAAAATAAAAACACATGTAAAAAATAAAAACATGTAAAAAAATAAAAACAAAAAATAAAAACACGTAAAAAATAAAAACACGTGTAAAAAATAAAATAAAAACACGTGTAAAAAATAAAATAAAAACACGTGTAAAATAAAATAAAAACACGTGTAAAAAATAAAATAAAAACACGTGTAAAAAATAATATAAAAACACGTGTAAAAAATAAACTAAAAACACGTGTAAAAAATAAAATAAAAACACGTGTAAAAATAAACTAAAAACACGTGTAAAAAATAAAATAAAAACACGTGTAAAAAATAAAATAAAAACACGTGTAAAAAATAAAATAAAAACACGTGTAAAAAATAATATAAAAACACGTGTAAAAAATAATATAAAAACACGTGTAAAAAATAATATAAAAACACGTGTAAAAAATAATATAAAAACACGTGTAAAAAATAATATAAAAACACGTGTAAAAAATAATATAAAAACACGTGTAAAAAATAATATAAAAACACGTGTAAAAAATAAAATAAAATGTAATAAAATAAAAACGTGTAAAATATTAAATAAAAACAGAACAGTATTGCTGTGTGGTGGTTGTGGTGGTGGTGTGGTGTGGTGGTAGTGGTGTGGTGGTGGCGACATACCTGTGTGGTGGTGGTGAAGTGAATGTTGGTGTGTATGGTGCGGTGGTGGTGGTGAGTGGTGTGTATGGTGTGGTGGTGGTATGGTGTGGTGGTGTGGTGGTGGTGTGGTGTGGTGGTGACATACCCTTGTGGTGGTGGTGAAGTGAATGTTGGTGTGTATGGTGCGGTGGTGTGATGGCGGTGGATGTTGGTGTGTATTGTGTGGTGTGGTGATGTGGTGTGGTGTGGTGGCTACATACCCTTGTGGTGGTGGTGAAGTGAATGTTGGTGCGTATGGTGGTGTGGTGTGGTGGTGACATACCCTTGTGGTGGTGGTGAAGTGAATGTTGGTGCGTATGGTGCGGTGGTGGGCGGTCTGGACGGGCCGGAAGTTGTTGGCCAGGGGGGCGTGGGCCAGACTGGAAGAGTTACCCTGACGCAGCGCCCTCAGTTGATGCAGCTGGAAGGCGTACACGATACCACTAAGCCACCGCCTCAATCACCACTATTCCTACACTCAACTCAGTCACCCATTTACCTATTCACCAATTTATTCATACATTATTTATTTCTTCATCCAATAGACGTCCATCATTCATTTTCAGTCAGTTCATCCACCTCACCACTCATTCATCCATCCACTTAACTATTTATTAATTTATTCACTGACTGAGCCACTTATTAACCCATTCACTCACCCACCCTTTCATTCATCAGTCCATTCCCTCAGTCATTCATTCATCCATATACTTACTTAACCATTCATTCATCCATTCACTTATATAACCATTTATTAATCCATCCACTCACCCAACCATTCATTCATCCACTTACTTATCCATTCATTCATCCATCCACTTACTCAACCATTCATCCATCCACTCACTCATTCACCAATCCATTCACTCACTAAGGAACACTTCACACCTATCCCACATCACCTTGCCTCACCTGTCGACACATAAATTAACCTGCAACTGCTCAGGACGTATATTCAATTAACTCCAAGTGCGTGTTATTTTTTGGCCTGATTTGTGTTATTTCTGGCGTGATTTATATTAAGGTAGAGCAATGGTTAAAAGATGATAATTCTCGGACCTCTAGCAGTCAAAATGGAATGGCAAAAATGGAATATAATGGGTCCACAGTGCAAAATTTTAAGTTCCCCAAAAATCAGTGTTATATCGGCAATTTTAAGTCCTTTTTTAGTACCACTCTCTCTCTCTCTCTCTCTCTCTCTCTCTCTCTCTCTCTCTCTCTCTCTCTGTTCTTTATCTATCTATCTATCTATCTGATTTTCTATCTTCTTATCTACGTGTTTATATATCTATCTATTTGTGTATATCTTCTCTCTTTCTCTCTTCTCTCCCTTTCTGTTTATCCATCCTTCCAGTCTATCTAATCTCTCTCTCTCTCTCTCTCTCTCTCTCTCTCTCTCTCTCACCATGGCAGTGTTGATGTACAGGGGTTTGTTCGGTATAATCCAGGTGACAGTTTCGTGACACGCCGGCTGTGTGAGTGACCCGTCGTAGGTCAAGTAGTGCTCCGTGGCAGGTAGCAGACCCCGTACCACAAGTGACGCTGCGGTGACGGATGACCCTGGGGGGGGGGCAATTAGGAGGCTGTGGGGTTAATTGGGCAGTTACGGAGGCTTAACAACGTAAAAAGTTAATACTACGGCTCCACATCCTTTCCATAGCACTTCTTCGTGACTAGTATCATAGTCTAGTCTTAATATTACAACTCAGCGTTCAAGGTGGTGAGATGGCAATTTTAGGCCAAGTTAGAGTGAAATGGCGGGGGACAGGGCGATATGGAGGCGATTTGTTTGTGGCCACACCTTACGGGATTACGGCGTCTGGCAATAGATAGACAGACAGAGTGAAAAGAGTAAAGTGACGTTGCTGTGACTGACGTTATTTATGTGTGATGAGATTTCCCAACCGTGGAGTCTGCATCCCTTCTACCTGTCTCTTGGCTCACCTTTTTTTTCCGCCTTCAGGACCTTGATTAAAGATTTCAGAGCTGCAACAGACCATAATCTATTCCTCAACGATAGACATGAACAAATTACACTCCAGGCATAACCAAAGAATTAGAAAAAAAAAAAAAACAGTGTGGCTAGACAGAATAGAAGATACAATTGAAGAAAATAAATATTGTACAATTTAACTCTCCCATCCACTCGGTCATATGAAGGATCAGTTTAAAAAAAGGAATATTGCGTAAATCAACTCTCACTCTCCATTCTCTTACAGGAAGCATTTACGGGTGACAAGAGGCGAAGATTCTATACTCCTTTTATTCTAACTTGGCCCAGATTTTCATCCTCGCATCTTGCTTCACGTGGGACAGCGGTGGAGAAATGCGGCACCACAGCTCAGCATCCTTCAGGCAGCATTTCTCTGTGACTAGCATTATACAGGTGCTGATCTGCTGCTACGACTCAGCATTCAGCATGGAGAGATGACAATTTTAGGCCAAGTTAGAGTACAATGAATATAGTGCTTAACCGAATCATAAATATCGCTTGAAGAGGCTATAAGTATGCCTATAGATTCCACTCCCACTGTAACAACTTCCTGATACTGGATGGTAAAGCTAATAAAGAAAGCTTAAAAGAAAAGTTCATTTATTGATTTTGATGTGTGGAAACAGGATTCGTCAGCGAAATTAAAATGAACGCACATTATATATAGTTTTTGATGAGTGGAAACAGGATTCGTCAGCGAAATAAAAAGAAGACTCATTATACATATAGTTTTGATCAGTGGAAACAGGATTCGTCAGCTAAATGAAAGGAAAAGCTCATTATATATATAGTTTTTGATGAGTGGAAACAGGATTCGTCAGCGAAATTAATGTATGCAGTGGGAATCCACGTCTACCTTGATATGAAATTTTTGCGTGATTTAACCTAATGAAAAATGGTCTGTCAGGTATAATAAAACCCGAATTAATTTATAGGGAAATATAATAATAATAATAATAATAATAATAATAATTATAATAATAATAGTAATAATAATAATAATAATAATAATAATAATAATAATAATAATAATAGTAATAATAATAATAATAATAATAATAATAATAATAATAATAATAGCAGATATAATAAACCCCGAATTTTTTATAGGGAAATATAATGATAATAATAATAATAATAATAATAATAATAATGTGATTGTGTCCAAATTAATTTATAGGTAAAAATAAATCAAATAATAATAATAATAATAATAATAATAGCAGATATAATAAACCCCGATTTTTTTTATAGGGAAATATAATGATAATAATAATAATAATAATAATAATAATAATAATAGTAATAATAATAATAATAATAATAATAATAATAATAATAGCAGATATAATACACCCCGAATTTTTTATAGGGAAATATAATGATAATAATAATAATAATAATAATGTGATTGTGTTCAAATTAATTTATAGGTAAAAATAAATCAAGGTAAAGCCACAATGAAGGTGAAATAAATCAAGGTAAAGCAACAATAAGGTAAAATAAAGCAAGGTAAAGCCAGAATAAAGTAAAATAAAGCAAGATTAGCCAGAATAAAGCAAAATAAAGCAAGGTAACGAGAATAAAGCAAGATAAAGCCAGAATAAGGTAAAATAAAGCAAGGTAAAGCCAGAATAAAGCAAAATAAAGCAAGGTAACGAAAATAAAGCAAGATAAAGCCAGAATAAAGCAAAATAAACCAAGATAAAGCCAGAATAAGGTAAAATAAAGCAAGGTAACGAAAATAAAGCAAGATAAAGCCACAATAAAGCAAAATAAAGCAAGGTAAAGCCAGAATAAAGCAAAATAAAGCAAGGTAAAGCCAGAATAAAGCAAAATAAAGCAAGGTAAAGCCAGAATAAAGCAAATTAAAGCAAGGTAACGAAAATAAAGCAAGGTAAAGCCACAATAAAGCAACATAAAGCAAGATAAAGCCACAATAAAGCAAAATAAAGCAAGGTAAAGCCACAACTAGCATATATTTGTTACCCGGCACCTGCTACACTCACCTCCATACGTAATTCTCTCCACACCGTCCAGCAGCACACGTAGCTCCGGCGTCACACTCTCACCTACCTGGATAAGTAGCACACACACCGGCGTTACGTACATTTACTGGTTCTGCCCTACTGAGACCCTGATACATGCACTGTTAGTAGGCATTAATTACATCATCATCATCGTCATAAGTCATCATCATAAATAATAATAATAATAATAATAATAATAATAATAATAATAATAATAATAATACACTAATACTAATACAAATACTAATACTAAAAATAATCACCATCATCATCATCATCATCATCATCATCATCATCATCATCATCATCTAGGATCGAAACAGCGTTCGTCAGGCCAAAGATAAATATACGTCACCTTTCGCTAGCATTAACCAGCATTATTTTTTTATTATTCATTTGTTTTTCCTTCCTCTGTTCTGCTATTAAAACACACACACACACACACACACACACACACACATAGAAGGAAGATAAAAACTCAAATATTGCACAAACCGGGAGCAATACACTGAGGCGGTTTGGACATGTGGAGAGAATGGAGAATGAAAGACTGACTAAGAGGGTGTATGTAGGTGAGGTGGAGGGAGGGAGAGGGAGGAAGAAGGGGAGAGAAGTGAGGTGGGAAATGCGTGCTGAAAGAGATAGGAAATGAGTGCTGAAAGAGCTGGTAAATGAGTGCTGAAAGAGGTGAGAAATGAGTACTGAAAGACGACAGGTGTGTACTGCAAGAAGTAGCCTATGTGTAATGTACCTGTATGAGAAGAGCGACGGCCAGCACACCGTACACCTGAGACGAGGCCTGGCTGAAGTTACGGTACAGCTGAGAGTTGTACCCGTAGAGCTGTAACTGAGGGTACAGGGTTAGTACGGGTGACATTTGTACCCCTAGCAGGCATAGTGTACCTCGGGGAGTACCTTTCTTAGCTGTAAATCGATAATAAATTTGGTGTGGAAATATAAGTGACCACGTACGTAAAAGCAGTGCCACCCCCGCTTACCTGGGCAGGGTAGTCGCTCAGGTAAATCAGTGCCACCACCTGAAGGCGTCCCAGGTACCCGTAACTCACCTCTCCGGGGAAGGCCTTGTTATCGACCAGGTGTTCTGATCCCAGGTGGTTGGTGTGGCCGAAGTGTATCCTGGCGTGGGTGAGGGTGTAGGTGTAGCTGAGGGGGCCTCCTGTCACGTTGGCCAGCGCTGATCCCTGTGCTGCACGCCACTCAACGCCGTGGCCCGTGTTCAACAGCACCCCGCCCACCTGAGCTACACACACCCCACGTTAGCGTTGATCTATCTAGCTGTCTCTCTACCTGTCTGTCTATCTATCTGTCTATCAATCTGTCTATGCGTCTGTCTGTCTACCTGCTTATATCAATCTATCTGTCTAAGCACCCCGTCCACCTAAGACATAGAGACCCAGCGTCAGCCTTGATCTATCTATCTGTCTATCTATCTACCTACCTATCTATCTGTCTGTCTATCTATCTATCTATCTGTCTGTGTATCTATCTATCTATCTATCTATCTATACACCCGCCCACCTGACCTTCATAAAGCCATTGTCGGCGTTGATGATAACTCTAAGTCCATTTCTTTCTCACCTGTCGAAGATCCCTAACATCTCTTCCTTAGCGATTTATCCCTAACACCTCTTCCTTAGCGACTTATCCCTAACGCCTCTTCCTTAACGATTTATTTTTTTGGATACGTCTGGTTCATGTCCCTTTGTACTTTATTTATGCAGGGGATGGCGATATTGGAAGGATTTACGTCACACAGAGGAGGACAGTGAGGTGAAATGGACAAATCGCTCGGGAAGAGGTGTTAGGGAGCCACACACACACACACACACACACACACACACACACACACACACACACACACACACACACACACACACACACACACACACACACACACACACACACACACACACACACACACACACACACACACACACACACACACACACACACACACACACACACACACACACACTCACTCCCCCAGCCCTCCACACACACACGCAAACCATCTCCCTACCCGAATAACTCACCGTAACTCTATCGACGGCGAATGGGGTTAAATTGGGATCATAGAGCAACGTAATTGGGTCGATGTTAATGGGTGACTGTCTCCTGCCCTCGCGACACCTGGACCACGCCGGGTTGATCACGCCCCAGAATCGCGGTCCAGAGATCCCGTCATAGGTCCACCACTGTCCCCAATCCACGGCAGGAGGGCCCCCTTCTTCGACAGGTCGGTCCACTTTCTCACCTGCCGACGAAGGAGAGAGTAGGGGTTAATTGGTGGTGGTGGTGGTGGTAGTAGTAGTAGTAGTAGTAGGAGAAGGAGGAGGAGTAGTAGTAGTAGTAGTAGTAGTAGTAGTAGTGGTAGTAGTTGTGGTAGTAATGGTGGGAGTGTTTGTTTGTATGAAGGTAGAGTGCAGTGGAAAGGAGTGTGTTTGTGGCTATCAGAGGGTACTGTTATTCTCTGTCTGTCTGTCTGTCTCTGTCTCTGTCTCTCTCTCTTCACCTCCACCACCTGACATACTTGGTTAAGGTAGCTCCCTAACACCTTTTCCTAAGCGATTTATTCTATTTATTACACCTTACTGTCCTCTGTTGTGTTGCACCAGTCTTTCCACTATCGCCGTACTCTGCATAAATGACGTGCAAAAGGACATTACCCCGCCGTATGCCAAAATAAACCGCTAAGGAGTAGGTGTTAGGGAGAGAGAATACGGGGCCAAGGTAAAGGGTAATTTGGGTAAATATTCCTCGTTGTGGTAATCCATGTCTGGTAACCGGGTAATCGTTCCGGGTTACCGTTTCCACCTGTCTTTCTCCTCCCAGTTACTCCCCCCTCCCCCTCCCTCCCCTCCCCCTCCCTCCCCCTCCCCTTCCCTCCCCACCACATCAGCAACTCCAATTCCATGTTACTATCCCTTCCCCCTTCCCCCTTCCCCCCCTCACCTCCCCTCCTCTCCCTCCCTCCCCCTTCCACACCCCCCTCCCCTCCCCTCCCCACCACATCAGAAACTCCATGTTCATCCGAGGGGAAGAAGATAAGAGGGGAGGGGGAGGAAGGGAGGGAGGGAGAGAGATAATGGTGAGGGGAGGAAGAGAAAGACAGAGAGGGATGGAGGGAGGGAAGGAGGGAGGGAGGGAGGGAGGGAAAGAGGGGGATCGTGGTGGAGGGAGGAAGTGGGGGAGAGGGGGAGAAAATGGTGAAGGGAGGAAGGGAGGGAGTGGCGGTGGAGCAAGGATGGATAGTGATGGAGGGAGGGAGGGAGGGAGGGGAGAGGGGAGGGGGAGAGAGGAGGTAGAGACAGCAAGAGAAAGCAAAGGAAAAATAAACAGACATCAAGCAACAGTACACAGTAATTTTGCGAGGGTAAACTAGAGAGAGAGAGAGAGAGAGAGAGAGAGAGAGAGGGAGAGGGAGAGAGAGAGAGAGTATCTCGCCCATCTCTCGATTTTGTCAGCTAACTTGATTATCCCTCCCTCTCTCTCTCTCTCTCTCTCTCTAATTATTCCCACACCTGTCCTATCTCCTTATCATCACACCTGTATTATTAATCTTAGAGAGACTGATAAGGAGAGCGAAAGATGAGACTGGGATGATAAGATAGGAGAGAGAGAGAGAGAGAGAGAGAGAGAGAGAGAGAGAGAGAGAGAGAGAATCCATACCCCTCTACCTCCAACCAGGCCTAAAATTGCCATCTCTCCATCTTGAATGCTGAGGTATAACAACAGATTAACACTAGAATATGATGCTAGTCACGAAGAAGTGCCATGAGAAGGATATAGAGCCGTAGCATTGTTTTTTCTGCCACTGAGCTACGTGAAATAAGCTGCAAAAGGACGAAAATCTGGGCCAAGTTAAGGTGAAAGGAGTATAAAGGTAAAGTATTAAATTTCTCTCTCTCCCCAAACACCTGTCAATGAGAAACTTAGTCCAGAGGCATCAATTTTAACCTTGTCAGTGAGTTTGATTCGAGGGAACAACCTGTGCCTATCAGTCGTACCGGCAGACTTTGCACTGGGAGACGCTGCCTGGCCTTTCATGACTGCAGGGATCAGCACACACACACACACACACACACACACACACACACACACACACACACACACACACACACACACACACACACGAGTTCCCAGGAAGTTAGTAGCCTTGAGCCCAGATTCACAGCTTTGGGAAGTTGTAGTTGTAGTAGTAGTAGTAGTAGTAGTAGTAGTAGTAGTAATAGTAGTTGTAATAGTAGTAGTGATAGCAATAGCAAAAACAAAATAACGACAATAATAATAATAATAATAATAATAATAATAATAATAACAACAACAATAACAATAATAATAATAATAATAATAATAATAATAATGGTATGGCTATCAGGTAAATTTTCAGGTAATTGACAGCACCTGTGATGTAATTATCGCATTAATGAGTACAGGTAATTACACTAAATATCACGTGTCATTTTACCTGCTGGATAATGGCTGTTTGGATTATTTATTATTATTATTATTATTATTATTATTATTATTATTATTATTATTGTTATTATTATTATTATTATTATTATTATTATTATTATTATTATTATTATTGTTATTATTATTATTATTATTGTTATTATTATTATTATTATTATTATTATTATTATTATTATTACGTTGACGACTAAGGAACGGACAAAGGACATTCTGAGAGTAGGAACGTGGAATGTGAGAGGAGTGAATGATGAAGTGAAAGAGAGAGAGATTGTCCAGGTGCTTGAGGATGCAAAAGTGGATATACGTGGATTGACTGAAACTAAATGGAATGGTGAAAGGATGAGAGAATGGGAATTCGGTGTAGGTATATGTGCGGGAGTCAGTGAGAATGAGAGGGCAAGAGAGGGAGTATGTCTGATGATAAGCAAGAAGTGGAAGGAGAATATAAGAGAGTATGGAACAGTGGGTGCAAGGATTGTATGGGTGAGGATGAAAGTAGGTATACAAGCATGGGCGATTGTATGTGTGTATGCTCCAACAGAGGATCGAGTGGCAAGAGTGAAAGATGAGTTTTGGGCGAGAGTAGAAGCATGTATGGACAAGTTTGAGAGGAGCGAGAGAGTGCTGTTGATTGGAGACATGAATGGCAAAGTCGGGAATGTACGAGTGGATGGAGTGGTTGGTCAGTGGGGTGTGCCAGCGGAAGTAGATGGGAATGGTAGTGCTTTGGTGGACATCTGTGCTGGTAAGGGGTTGGCACAGCTAACACCTACTTTCGTCATAAGATGATCCACCGGTATACATGGAGAGTAATGGAGGAGGATGGATGGTGAACTTGTTGAACGAAAGGCAATGATAGACTACGTGTGTGTGGATGAGCGAATGAGAAGACAAGTGTTGGATGCAAGGGTGTGGAGAGAGGGTGGGGGAATGGAGTCTCGGGACCATCACTTAGTGATGGCCAAGGTAGAGCTGCAAAGAAAGTGGTTGAGGAGGCGAAGGGGAAGACAGGAGGAAGCAGCTCCTGTGAGAAGAGTGGAGAAATTGCAAGATAGTGAGAAGAGGACAGAGTATAAGAGCATAGTGGAAGAAAGATTGGGAAGGTATGAGCTAGAGCAGATGGAAGGGGTGGAAGACGTATGTAAGATATTCACGGAAGAGATAAGCGCAGCGTGTGAGGCGGTTTGTGGAGTGAGGAGGAGATGCAAGGGTGTGCAAGGGACAGCATGGTGGAATGATGAGGTGAAACGAGCTGTGGAACAAAAGAAGAAGGCATATGGTGAATGGTTGGCGAGTAGAGGTAGGGGAGAAGATGAGAGAGAGAAGAGAGAGGTATATGTGAGCAGGAGAAGGGACGTTAAGAGACTGGTGAAGGAGAGTAAGAAGAAAGTGGATGAAGAGTTTGGGAGGAATCTGAGTGTGAAATGGAGGGAGAGTAAGAAATTGTTTTGGAAGGAGGTAAAGAAAGTAAGGCAGTGTGAAAGGGGAAATAGTAGGGGGGTGAAAGATAGGAATAACAGATTGTTGGTGGAGAAGAGAGAGAAATTGA
>NC_137006.1:42969240-42974240 GCF_032717465.1 Coenobita brevimanus | reverse complement strand
GGATTACTTGGTGGGATTACTAGGTGGGATTACTTGGTGGGATTACTAGGTGGGATTACTTGGTGGGATTACTTGGTGGGATTACTTGGTGGGATTACTTGGTGGGATTACTTGGTGGGATTACTTGGTGGGATTACTTGGTGGGTTTACTTGGTACCTACTCTTCATCCTTTCCATAGCACTTCTTCGTGACTGGCATCATATTCTAGTGTTTATTGTTCACAGCTCAGCATTCAAGGCGGAGAGAGGGTAATTTTGGGTCAAGTTAAAGTGAAAGGAGTGTAATGAATTTGCGAAAATATAATCATAACAACAATAATAATAATAATGATAATAATCATCATCATCATCATCATCATCATCATCATCATCATCATCATCATCATCTGAACCTCCTATCCCACCCAGGGGCAGGGTGAGGAGTAGCAATGTCCAGACAGCCCAAATTTGTCCAGTCCAATGGGCCAGGCTTCCATTCATTCATCATTCAAGCCCCCGGAATCCTGGCTCTATAGGATACGTCAAAAACATTCCCCACGTTCTGTAGCTTCACATAAACGTAACCGACTGAGTCAATCCGGACGCTGCCACGTTAAAAAGGGGTGCCAAATCCCTGATCATGCACTTCTCCTCACAACATTCATCCAGCCAGCTCGATCTCCTGTCAGTCCCCTAGCCTCACCGTCTTCCAAACCTCTCTTCCACACACACACTCATCCACCATATCCCTCTACCTCCTCCTTGGCCTACCTCGCCTCCTCCCTTCTTCAAATTCGCTCAGATATACCTTCTTCACCACTCTATTGTTATCCATTCTCTCCACATGACCATACCATCTCAGTACACTCTCTTCAATTCTGGTGTCCACCGACTTCCTCACTCCACATCTCTCACGAATCACATTATTTCGTATCCTATCCACCCTCTGTACTCCACATACATTCCTCAGCAGTCCCATCTCCACTGCTCTTACTCTTGACTTTTCATTTTCATGCCACACCATAGTCTCACATCCATATGTTAAAGTTGGCACTAACACTCCTTCATGTAAGCCTCGTGCAGCTGCAACACTCAAGCCTCTGTTTCTTATCAAGGCCTTCATAGCACCAGCTACTTTCCTTCCTTGTGTCACTCTCCTTTCAACTTCTTTTGCACATTTTCCTCTCTTTTCTATCACTGTACCCAGGTATTTGAACTCTCTCACCAATTCCAGTCTCTCTCCATTCACTGTTACATCACACTGGGAGTCACCTTCTCTCTCAATAACCATCACTTTACTCTTTTCTACATTTGCTCTCAAGGCACGACGCTTACAGACATCAGCAAAACTCTGCACTAGCCTACCAAGTTCTTGTCCGGTACTTGCAAGCAGTACTGCATCATCAGCATACAACAAATTTGAGATATTCCATCCATCACCATTCATTACCAACGCCATCCCTCTCTCCATTACTCGTGTTTTTACTTCTCTCATCACCCCATCCATATATACATTGAACATAATAATACTAATACTAATACTATTACTACTACTACTACTACTAATAGTAATAGTAAAATAATAACAGTAAAAAGTCAACAAAAACAACAACAATGATAATAATAATAATAATAATAATAATAATAATAATAATAATAATAATAATGATGATGATAACAACAACAATAATAATAATAAAAAAAATAATAATAATAATCAGGCCAAGATCATAAAAAAAATCCATTTATTTTTCAACATAAACTTTACCATCGTAGAAAAAAGAAAAAGAAAAAAGAAAAAGAAAACAAAGGGTCACTATCACGAAAACAATGCTGATCAAGTGACTAATTCGGCTACAGACAGGCGCTGAGAAACGTAATTAAGAGTATCTAAGGTAGCCAGCGAGGTCTCCGTCATCGTAGGGCCTCAAATCGCGTAGCAGCGTTCCGTGTGCTACTTAATCTTGGTCGGAGGTTACGTGAAGCAAGGAACAGGGCCGGAGAGCCAGGGACACACACCCTCCCCCCACCAAGGCCAGAGCCGCACTGACAGACACACAGACAGACGTGAGTGCCAGGGCCGAGATTCACGATAGATCGAGTGTTTTATCTATCCTACCATGGCACTGTCTACTACCGCTATTCTCTCTCTCTCTCTCTCTCTTTAAATAACTCATCTCATCCTTTCTAGAGTTATGAACACACACACACACACACACACACACACACACACACACACACACACACACACACACACACACACACACACACACACACACACACACCAAACATGGGGCAATAGTAATATGTGATAGTAATAGTAGTAGACTATTACAGGGTTCTCAAAGTAATAGTAATAGTAATAGTAATAGATCACAAGTTCCTGGCTGTAATAGTAATTGTAATAGTAATAGAAGGCAAAGTAATAGATAATTGTATATTACTTTCCCTTTACAGACACTTCTTTAATACCGTTTACCGTAATCAATAAACACAGCCTTCTCACCTTGGTCACCTGTTGGCTGGTCTCCAAGCTGCAGGTACACCACAGACAGGTACACCACAGGCAGGTACACCACAGACAGGTACACCACAGGCAGGTACACCACAGGCAGGTACACCACAGGCAGGTACACCACAGGAGACCGTGCAGAATGGAGAGTGGTCAACAGGCCGTCAGGTGATCTAGACACACCTGTACATTTAGTGGAACAGCCTCGCAACGATAACGAAAATAAAACCCATTTTCAATTTAATTAACACCGTTACCATAAATAATATATTAATAGTAATAGTAATACTAATGGATGACCAGGTAATGGTAGTAGTAATAGTAATAGATGACCACTAAAGTAATTATAATAGTAATATAATAGAGAGCAACTGAAATTAATAGTAATAGTAATAGTAATAGAAACCCAGTAATAGACGCCATGTCTGACACACACACACACACACACACACACACACACACACACACACACACACACACACACACACACACACACACACACAGTCATATACCTCATTATACAGCGAATATAATCCTGGTTTTAAAATAAGTCCTTAACACCTTTCAACAAGTAACTTATTTCTTATTTTCCTACCTTACTCCTTTTATTTCCAGGCGACTTTATTCATCTATCTATCCGTCTATCTATTTATCTATCTATCTATTTATTAACCCCTTCACTACGAGTCTTCTTTCACTATTATTATTATTATTATTTTTTAGTTTTCTCTCTTCTCTTTTTTACTACTCTGTTCACTACTCTTTTCACTCTTTTTCTCTCTTTTCGCTGCTCTTTTCACCCTTTTTCTCTCTCACTGCTCTTTTCACTCTTTCTCTCATTTCACTCTTTTTCTCTCATTTCACTCTTTTTCTCTCTCTTCACTCTTTTTCTCTCTTTTCACTCTTTTTCTCTCTTTTCACTCTTTTTCTCTCTTCACTCTTTTTCTCTCTTTTCACTCTTTTTCTCTCTTTTCACTCTTTTTCTCTCTTCACTCTTTTTCTCTCTTTTCACTCTTTTTCTCTCTTCACTCTTTTTCTCTCTTTTCACTCTTTTTCTCTTTTCACTCTTTTTCTCTCTTTTCACTCTTTCTCTCTTCACTCTTTCTCTCTTTTCACTCTTTCTCTCTTTTCACTCTTTCTCTCTTTTCACTCTTTTTCTCTCTTTTCACTCTCTCTTTTCACTCTTTTCACTCTTTTTCTCTCTTTTTACTCTTTTTCTCTCTCTCTCACTCTTTTCACTCTCTTTCACTGCTCTTTTCACTCTTTTTCTCTTTTCACTTTTTCTCTTTTCACTCTTTTTCTCTTTTCACTTTTTCTCTTTTCACTTTTTCTCTTTTCACTTTTTCTCTCTTTCACTCTTTTTCTCTCTTTTCACTCTTATTCTCTCTTTTCACTCTTATTCTCTCTTTTCACTCTTATTCTCTCTTTTCACTCTTATTCTCTCTTTTCACTCTTATTCTCTCTTTTCACTCTTATTCTCTCTTTTCACTCTTATTCTCTCTTTTCACTCTTTTTCTCTCTTTTCACTCTTATTCTCTCTTTTCAGTCTTTTTCTCTCTTTCCGCTGCTATTTTCACTCTTTTCCTCTCTTTTCACTCTTTTTCTTTCACTGCTCTTTTCACTTTTCCTCTCTTTTCACTTCTCTTTTCACTCTTTTTCTCTTTTCACTCTTTTTCTCTTTTCACTCTTTTTCTCTTTTCACTCTTTTTCTCCTTTTCACTCTTTTTCTCTTTTCACTTTTTCTCTCTTTTTCTCGTTTTCTCTTTTCACTCTTTTTTTCTCTTTTCACTCTTATTCTCTCTTTTCACTCTTATTCTCTCTTTTCACTCTTTTTCTCTCTTTTCACTCTTTTTCTCTCTTTTCAGTCTTTTTCTCTCTTTCCGCTGCTATTTTCACTCTTTTCCTCTCTTTTCACTCTTTTTCTCTTTCACTGCTCTTTTCACTCTTTTCCTTTCTTTTCACTTCTTTTTTCACTCTTTTTCTCCTTTTCACTCTTTTTCTCTTTTCACTTTTACTCTCTTTTTCTCTTCACTCTTTTTCTCTCTTTTCACTTTTTTTCTTTTCACTCTTTTTCTCTCTTCACTCTTTTCTCTCTTTTCACTCTTTGTCTCTTTTCGCTGCACTTTTCACTCTTCCTCTTTCACTGCTCTTTTCACTCTTTTTCTCTTTTCACTGCTCTTTTCACTCTTTTTCTCTCTTTTCACTGCTCTTTTCACTCTTTTTCTCTCTTTTCACTGCTCTTTTCACTCTTTCTGTCTTTCACTGCTCTTTTTTTACTCTCTCTCTCTCTCTCTCTCTCTCTCTCTTTCGCTGCTCTCTTCCTCCATTTTCTACCATGCTCTCTTTTTTTCAACTCTCTCTAAATCCGATCTTTCACTCTCTCCTTTATTTTCTCATCCCCCTCCCCCCTCCCCTCCTCCCTCCCCCCTCCCCCCAGAAGTGCATTTAGGGACGTGGATGGAACTGAGATGGTTGTGTGTCGTGTTCTAAGGGAAAAGTGTCACCTAGA
>NC_137006.1:42961740-42964240 GCF_032717465.1 Coenobita brevimanus | reverse complement strand
TCAGCACTAAAATGACTGCCGGGGACGGGTTTGCTATGCCTTGGCACCGCTTCTCCTTTATCTGTTACGATCGACACTTCTTTATCTTTCTCTTTATTGATACGACAGAAATCTTCATCTAATTTAATACGACTGACGCATTTCTTTATCTTATTTTCCTTATCACCAAACATTTATAAACAGACCAAGAGAAGAGCTTTCGAAGTGTGTAAAGATCTCTCTCTCTCTCTCTCTCTCTCTCTCCGTCCACTTACAGAATATACTCTTTCCCTTCCTTCCTTTCTTTCTTTCTTTCTTCCTTCCTTCTCTTCCACCCTCCGCTCTCACTTCTTTTCCTCCACTTTTCTCTCTCTCCTTCCTTTATCCTCACCTTCTTTCCTCTCTCCCTCCTTCCCCCTCTCTCCCCTTTTTATCTTCGCTTTCTTTTCTCCCTCCTTCCCTCCTTCCGCTCTTTTTCCTCCACTTCCCTCCCTCTTTTTCCTCCACTTTCCTCCCTCCATCCCTCCACTTTCCTCCCCTTTCCTTCCTCCATCCCTCCACTTTCCTCCCTCCTTCCACCCTCCTTTCCTTCACTTTCCTCCCTCTTTCCCCCTCTTTTTCCTCCACTTTCCTCCCTCCATTCCTCCACTTTCCTCCACTTTCCTCCCCTTTCCTTCCTCCATCCCTCCACTTTCCTCCTCTTTTTCCTCCCCTTTCCTCCCTCCTTCCCTCCACTTTCCTCCTCTTTTTCCTCCACTTTCCTCCCTCCTT
Source organism: Coenobita brevimanus (assembly GCF_032717465.1). Taxonomy (NCBI): domain Eukaryota; kingdom Metazoa; phylum Arthropoda; class Malacostraca; order Decapoda; family Coenobitidae; genus Coenobita; species Coenobita brevimanus. The sequence goes on along the minus strand of NC_137006.1, from coordinate 42,963,490 downwards.
CCCTCCACTTTCCTCCTCTTTTTCCTCCACTTTCCTCCCTCCTTCCCTCCACTTTCCTCCTCTTTTTCCTCCACTTTCCTCCACCCACAGCCATAACACACTCAAACACCCTCTGCTTCAGGCCACATACACCCATTTTCCTCTATTTTAAGCAGACCGCACTCAAAACCAGGCCTGCGTGTGCGTGCGTGTGTGTGTGTGTGTGTGTGTGTGTGTGTGTGTGTGTGTGTGTGTGTGTGTGTGTGTGTGCGTGTGCTGGTCGTGGTAGTGGCAGTGATGGTGGTAGTTTATTGGGCTGGCGCTTGCGGGAGATTGTGGTAGGGTTGGTGGTGGTGGTGGTGGTGGTGGTGGTAGTAGTGGTGATGGGTGATGGTGGTAGTAGTGGTGATGGGTGATGGTGGTAGTGTTAGGAATGATGGTAGTCGTAGTAGTGGTGATGGTGGTAGTGGTGAGAGTGCCGGAGAGTGTGGTCATTTGAAGACAGTGATAGTAGTAGTAGTAGTAGTAGTAGCAGTAGTAGTAGTAGTAGTAGTAGTAGTAGTGGTAGTTTTATATGCCGGAAATAACAAAATCGCATCGTAAACTCACCGTGCGGAAAACTGGTGGGTGATGAGTGCAACTGGTGCTATGAAAAAAAGAAAAAATCGAAAAAAAAAACTCATCTCCAATACACCATCCATTTCTGTGTTGCTCCAAAAACTGATAGATTCCAATAAACTGAATTTTGAGATAGACTTGGAACTAAATAGAAGATAGAAAAATGTATTGGAAAAAAATAGACTCGGAAGCATGATAGATAGAACTACATCAAGCGCATTTGTTGACCGTGATCCCTGCGTCGCGACATGAAATCATCTAGGAGGGGGGTAAAGAAATGAGCGTAGCGAGCAAGGGAATGGGCGGAATGGGCTGGAATTTGGTTGGGTGGTGAGGCTAGGGGAGGGGAATATACCCTGTGAGTTTGGGCGTTGTAGGATCAGTCTTTTGGGTGTAGTGAAGGTTTGTTTAAAAATATCCGTGAGTGAGGGCGTATTTGGGGAAGGGGAGGGGGGAGAAATGGGTGTGTGGGAGAGGGAAATGGGTGGGATGGGGTGGACTACACATCTCTCTCTCTCTCTCTCTCTCTCTCTCATTTTTTTAATATTTACAACCTCTTCTCCCTTCAGCAACACTGATTTCCCCTCTCCCCCCCACCCTCTCTCTCTCTCTCTCTCTCTCTCTTCACCGCCCCTGCTCGCGACGGGAAAAAATGATCAGCATGTATAATAGGCACTTGAGAGAGAGAGAGAGAGAGAGAGAGAGAGAGAGAGAGAGAGAGAGAGAGAGAGAGAGAGAGAGAGAGTAAAGATAATGTGAAAAAAAAGATAGCCTAGACGGACAGAAAGAGAGAGAGAGAGAGAGATGAGGGAAATACAGTCTTCTACGCTCTCTCTCAGCCCTGGGTTCTTCCTTTTTCCACATATAACAACCGAACACGTCTCCCTGAAAATTAAATCCGTACACCACCACCACACCACACCACCACAATCACCACCACAACCACCACTCCACCACACCACCACAATCACCACACCACCACAATCACCACAGCACCACACCACCACAACACCACAACACCACACCACACCACACCACACCACCACACCACACCACCACACCACCACCACACCACACCACCATAACCACCACAACACCACACCACCACACCACAATCACCACACCACCACACCACCATAACCACAACACCACA
>NC_137006.1:42946740-42949240 GCF_032717465.1 Coenobita brevimanus | reverse complement strand
TTTACTGGGAGGAGGAGGAGGAGGAGGAGGAGGAGCATGAAGAGGACGAGAATGAAGAGGAGAGGGAATTACATGGATTTACAGACCATTCAGGTGGTAGGTGGCGACGACCATCATCCACTCACTTGATGGGGTGCTGCTTCCTTCACTAAAACCTGCATCTCCGTGGGAAATGTTAATATTTTTGTCAGTATGATTAAGAATTACACATCTTATGGAGTTCTTAATGATATTGTAGTTATCCTTTCTTCCATTTTATTTATTTTTGGGTGGGGGGGGGGAAGGAGATCTAGAAGGCTGGCACTCCAAGACCTTTCGAGACAGACTTGAAAATTTTCCTGAATAATGTATCTTGGTGGCAGGCTTCCTTTGGCACATATTCTTTTTTCCTTAGCACTCGAGCCCCACCAGCGCCCTCTATGTTATTAATTTCTTGCTCTCCCTCGCAGCAAAAAGCACTGAATTTGATTGCTTGGTAAATGTTGCGTTATGTAGTGGTCAGCATGTACTAGTGCACCTGGGTATACTAGTGCACCTGGTATACTAGTGCACCTGGTATACTAATGCACCTGGTATACTAGAGCACCTGGGTATACTAGTGCACCTGGGTATACTAGTGCACCTGGGTATACTAGAGCACCTGGGTATACTAGTGCACCTGGTATACTAGTGCACCTGGGTATACTAGTACACCTGGGTATACTAGTGCACCTGGGTATACTAGTGCACCTGGGTATACTAGTACACCTGGGTATACTAGTGCACCTGGGTATACTAATGCACCTGGGTATACTAATGCACCTGGTATACTAGTGCACCTGGTATACTAGTGCACCTGGGTATACTAGTGCACCTGGGTATACTAGTGCACCTGGGTATACTAGTACACCTGGGTATACTAGTGCACCTGGGTATACTAATGCACCTGGGTATACTAATGCACCTGGTATACTAGTGCACCTGGTATACTAGTGCACCTGGGTATACTAGTGCACCTGGGTATACTGGTGCACCTGGGTAATGATACTGAGATCAAACAACTTCTTTTTGAGATACTGAGGAAAATCAAAATGGCCGCCTCATGCCTGAAAGTGCTAAATCGGAAAGTATTTGGCCGATTTTGACCAAACTTGGTGGGAATGTAGTGGGTCAGGAGTGAACATGATTTGCATAAATGAATGACCTTGACCTTGGTCTCATAGTCATAGGTCAAAATCCGTAATAAATTTTGAGTCATACCAAAAGTCCCTTAATATTAGGTGTACATAAAAATATTTTCATCTGGATTGTGGAGTTCTTTGAATATTACTTCAGCAGTTTCAGAGTTCTAGTTATTATTATTATTATTATTTATTTTTAAAGTGTGATATTTCAAAGGCTATTTGGCCTAGAGCCTTCAAACTTGATCAGCTTAGTCGGACAGCTGTCAACCGGATCTCCGGATATTATCAGCAACACAGATCAGTGAGTCAGCCACGCCGTCTCAAGCACCGCTTAAGCCAGCAGCTGATATTTTACTACAACACAGCCTTAACGCGGACGTAGTGCTGAGAGGTGTATGGTTCCAATTGGAGGATTATTCATTGAGATCACCTGGGGTCAACAATTGGTACTCCTCCGGATATGCCGAATGTCACCTGATTTTCCATGAAGGATTAAAGCCAGAGCCACCAAACTTGGTGGACTTATAGACTGCGATGACCTAAGGTGGCATGCACATGATCAGCGACCTTCACGTCAACGTCCCTTTATAGCTCGGCTTCCGGCAGGCAATGGCTGGGGCAAGTTTTTCTTTATCAAAATTTTCCTTTGGCAGTTTTACGGTGATCTAGTTATTTTTTTGTCTGCCCCTCTCTCATCTTTTTTCTCCCATCCTTCTTGTCATTTTTTCTTAGTCTTTCCACATCAGGTGGATCTACAGTGAGTAACAATCCTAATGGTTTCCTGTAACTCTGGTAACCAGCGCTGGGTGGTAACCATATAACCGGAAAACAAGGTGATGTGGAGCCTACTATGGCGACTCTGTCAATTGAATGGAGAAATACTTAACCTAGAAAGGAAATTTATAGTAGTGTTATGATGCTAGGAGGACATGGAGGAGCAAGAGGTATTGGAGGAGGAGGAGGAGGTGGAAGTTAGCGTGCCTCCCCCTGCCTCACCCTGCCTTAGTCCGACTTACTTTGCAACTTTCCCCAAAACCTGTCTCTCTCACTGCCACTCCTTATGTCACTCTAGGTCGCTACTCATGTTATTTCTCTCTCTCTCTCTCTCTCAATTGTTACCCATTTTAAAGTCGGCATCTTCATGACCTGACACATCCACCACAACCACCACACCACTACACTACCACACTCACCACACTACCACACTCACCACAAACACCACAAGCACAATCACCACACCCATCACACTCACCACACAACCACACTCACCACACTGCCACAACCACCACCACACCTGGGCTGCAAGTGGGCATCGAATATATGTAGGTATAATTAAA
>NC_137006.1:42934240-42936740 GCF_032717465.1 Coenobita brevimanus | reverse complement strand
AAGGAGAATCAGTTCAAGTCTTCAAAATATTCAATAGACACAATAATATAATCCATCCATAAATACCTCACAATGGGTAGATTAAATTATCGTAGAGGTAATGGGCGTAGAATGATCAGCAACGGGTTAATGTCAATCTAATTCCTCTTTAATTAGAGATGTAAATATATGGAAGAAATTACGCTTCATAAATCGCTTCTTATCAGTCATCACACCCCCGGCTTAATACTTTCACTCCTGCGTAATATATTTCTGTGGTGTATATAACTTTTTTCTTTCTTTCTTTCTCTCTTTCTTTTTCAGGGCCTGGATGATAAATAATAATTACCTTATATTACTTTCATTTTCTGTTAGTGTACAGTAAAAATTTCCTTTCCCTCTTTCCTATAAAATTTCCGTGGCAGTTTTTCCTATGCTGCATGCTGGTCCTTCTCACTGTTTCCTGCCGGGTTTGGTTGGAGGGTTTGGTGGGTGGGGGAGAGCCTTCCTGCTTGTCTAGCCTTGTCTTTAACTGATAGAATAGTTTTGTTAGTTATATTCTCTCCTGTACCGACCACAACTACCACCATCCCAGCAACCACAACTACCACAGTCCCCCATACCAACCACTACTACCACAATTCCCTACAACCACAACTACCACCATCCCCCACAGCAACCACAACTACCACCATCCCTCACAGCAACCACAATTACCACCATCCCTCACAGCAACCACAACTGCCACCATCCCCTACAACCACAACTACCACCATCCCCATCAACCACAACTACCACCATCCCTCACAGCAACCACAACTACCACCATCCCCATCAACCACATCTACCACCATCCCCATCAACCACAACTACCACCATCCCCTACAACCACAACTACCACCATCCCCAGCAACCACAACTACCACCATCCCCAGCAACCACAACTACCACCATCCCCCACAGCAACCACAACTACCACCATCCCCCACACCAACCACAACTACCACCATCCCCATGAACCACAACTACCACCATCCCCAGCAACCACAACTACCACCATCCCCAGCAACCACAACTACCACCATCAAAGGCCCCTTAATTGGAATATAGACTAAGTAGCTAAAATAAAAGTGTTACGTAATGCCCGCAGCGGTCGGCCTTAGTTAAAATACAATAGGTTAGTCTGGGGAGAGGGAGGAGGAAGGGAGAGGAAGGAAGGGAGAGGGAGAGAAAGGAGGAAGGGAGAATAAGGAAGGGAGGGGAGGAGGGAGGAAAGGGGGAATAGGAAAAAGGAGGGGAGGAGAGGAGAGGAAGAGAGGAAGGAAAGAAGAGGAAAAGGAAGAGAGAAGTGAAAGGAAAGGAAGAGAAGAGAGAGGAGAGGGAAAGGAATGAGAAGGGAGGAGGAAAGGGAAGGGGAGGGGAAGGGAAGGGGAGGAAAGGAGGGGTGAAGCTTAGGAGAGGGAAAAGAGCAGTGAATGGCAGGGGAGGAAGGAGCAAAAATGGGGAAGGGGGAGAGGGGAGAGAGAGGGAGAAGAGGAGGGGAGAAGAGAAGAGAGGAGAAGGGAGGAGAGGAAAGGAAGGGAGCAGGTCAATAAAGGAGAAAGGTAGAGGGCAGGAAGCACGAGGAGGAAAAAAACCTATTGAGTTAAGAAAGTTAAGAGAGAGAGGACGCCATTAACTGCAGCTCCTATGACCCACTCAGCTGAATGATATCGACTGCAGGAAACTGAAATAGAGTGGTAGAGTTGTCCTGATGATGTGAGGGGGTCCATGGTGATGGTAAACACACGGGCAGGCTTCCTTAATCACCCTCATTTAATCTAATGGTCTGACCTGAAATAGAGTTGCACTGTTGTCCCCACCGTGAAAGGGCTAATGGTGCCATGCCTGTAAGCTGTGATCAGTGTATATATATATATATATATATATATATATATATATATATATATATATATATATATATATATATATATATATATATATAAATTGTATAAATATATACATATATAGTTATGTTTTATATATATAATATAATTATATACATAATTATGTGTTTAATTATAAATAAATAAATATGTCAAACCTCCCCTCCCCCTCCCCTCCCTGTCCTATCCTACCCCACCCTAACCTACCTTAACCTGTCCTCACCCACCCTAACCTAACCTACCCTAAAATAACCTATCTTCCCTTCCCTTCACCTACCCTACCCTAATCTAATCTACCCTACCCTACCCTACCCAACCCTACCCTACCCTACCCTACCCTACCCAACCCTACCCTACCCTACCCTACCCTACCCTACCCTACCCTACCCCTCGTGTGACGGCCCCAGATGCGAGGTCAGAGGCTGCACAGAAAGTTATGAAGTACGTCAGAGCACAGTGGGAGGCAGGGTGAGGCAGAGTGAGGCAGAGTGAGGCAGAGGCAGGCAGGGAAAGATAAGCTGAGAAAGATGATAGGGTGAGGAAGTGTAAGCCAAGGTAAGGCAGGGTGAGGCAGGGTTAAGCAGGGTGAGGCAGGG
>NC_137006.1:42904240-42919240 GCF_032717465.1 Coenobita brevimanus | reverse complement strand
CTTCCAGGCTCTGTTCATCATTTCCAGGCCCTTTTTGTCACTTCCAGACCCTCTGTATCACTTCCAGACCCTCTTCATCATTCCAGATCCTCTTCTCCAAGTTCTGTTAATCAATTCCAGGCCCTCTTCATCACTTCCAGGCCCTCTTTATCACTTCTAGGCCCTCTTCAGCATTTCCAGACCTTCTTTATCACTTCCAGACCCTCTGTATCACTTCCAGGCTCTTTTCATCACTTCTTTCAGGCTATGTTAACTAAAACATGAACTTCTCTGGCCTGGTGCTTTGTGAAATCAGTTTGGGGGTCGAGTGAATCAGAGAAAACGTGATTGGCTCGGCATTTGGAAGGGGTAACTTAAAGAAATCCAGGAAATCCGTGAAAACTAGGCTGATTGTTGCGAACCGTGATCCACAAACGCGCTTACGATCCATTTCCTATCGTAGCTAGGGTTTTTGATTTGCAGGAGGGACGTGGAGGCTGTTGCACCTGCCTCTGTCCCTTGTAACTTCAAAAATTAATCATAGTTGCGAGGCGAAAAACACTGTAGGTAATAGACGAAAGGATCTGAAGGGGTAATAAGGGGAATAACTCGCCAAAGTGTAATCGAATCCCCTATAACACTGGGATATAGGATCCAGAAGCCACGTATAAGGGTTTGAATCTTGTTTATTGATGTGGCCATACATTTGAATGGGGGGACGGTAACACCACTCATTGTCAAACTCTCTTTCTCTCTCTCTCTCTCTCTCTCTCTCTCTCTCTCTCTCTCTCTCTCTCTCTCTCTTCATACACACTTCAATTCTTTCCTCTCTCTCTCTCTCTCTCTCTCTCTCTCTCTCTCTCTCTCTCTCTCTTCATACACACTTCAATTCTTTCCTCTCTCTCTCTCTCTCTCTCTCTTCATTCACCTCCTTAAGAAACCCCTGGTGACTTAAGCCATACCCCTAAACACCTTTCCTTAGCGATTTATTCTGCTTATTACACCTTACTATCCTGTGCCTCCTTACGTAAAATATTTCCTATACCGCCATACTCCTCATAAATCGCGTACGGAAGGATGTTAAGCAGTCATATCCATAAATAAATCGCAAAGGAAGAGGCGTTAGGGAGCCTCTTCACCCGACACGAGTGAGGCATGTGTCAAATGAACGCTGTTTCGATCCCCGCCAAATTCAAAACGTCTGGGGAGAAAACTCTTGTCCTCTACTGTACCTGGAGAGAGAGGAATGATTTTGTGACTGGCTGTAGAGATGAAGAGGGAGAAAGACAGAGAAAGATGAAGATGGGATTGAGAAGGAGAGGAAAGAAGTTATTTTAGGAGATATGGAAGAGAGAGAGAGAGAGAGAGAGAGAGAGAGTTATTTAGAATGAAAATGGAGTTGGAATGATTTTATTGTCTATCTGTGTGTGTGTGTGTGTGTGTGTGTGTGTGTGTGTGTGTGTGTGTGTGTCATTACCTACCTACCTGCCTGCTTACCTGTCTGCCTACCTTTCTACCTACCTACCTACCTGCTTATTGTCTTTCTGTACAACACTCACTCAATCATTCTCTCTCTCTCTCTCTCTACCTACCTACCTACCTTTTTTTTTTTTTTTTTTTTTTTTATGTGTCCGACTCTGGGCATAGGCTTCACAGCCTGCTATCAAGGCCCAGCAGTCCTCCTACATACCATACACCTCTACATGTCACCACTTCGGCGCTAACACCCACCGTCCATATTGAATACATGCTAAGGCTGTCTCATACAGGACTGGTGTATTGGTATTAGCGGGGGTATTTTTACGACATGTCGGCGGGTCTTCTGGTACATCAGTAAAGCCTGATTTAATGAAATTCAAATCCTTAAACTGTTCCCTGCCCCAGCCGGGATTCGAACCTGGGTCCATAAGGACTACAGGCCACCTCTCTACCGATTGAGCCACCTACAGTACCTGCCTACCTACCTTCCTACCTACCTGCTTACTGTCTATTACTCACTCAATCATTCTCTGTCTTTGTCTGTCTGTCTGTCTGTCTGTCTGTCTGTCTGTCTCTCTCTCTCTCTCTCTCTCTCCCCAGCTGTGAGCCGGGGTGGTGCCTGGGGGTGTAATTAACCTGGTTCGCTTCACCTTCGCTCCAATATTACTAAAAGCTCACACACCTGGCCAGAGAGAGAGAGAGAGAGAGAGAGAGAGAGAGAGAGAGAGAGAGAGAGAGAGGGAATTGGGTAAACTCAGAGGAAGTGCTGTGGTGATGGGGAGGTGAGAGGGTAGATGCTCTCTCTCTCTCTCTCTCTCTCTCTCTCTCTCACACACACACACACACACACACACACACACACACACACACACACACACACACACACACATTCCCCATTTCCCTCCCTCCCTTCCTCTCTCCATCACACTATCAGTCCATTGCGTCTTATCAGTCTTCCCCTCCGTTGAACAGACACACCTTCACTCACTAATGAACAGGTGACCGGAGGGAGGGCTGCCAAATGACGAGGCGAGAGGTGGTCGAGTGGTTAGGAGAGGTGTGTGCTGTGCGAATGGACGGGGGTTCGATCCAAGGGTGTTACAGGAAATAGTTTTAGGATTTTCGAGTGTCGAGAGTTGGCTGTGTGACTGGACGCGGGTTCGATCCAGGCTGAGGAGGCAGTTTGGAGGGGGATGGTGGTCAGGTGGTTAACGTAGCAGCCTGTTGAACAAAAAAGATTATAATTTCCAGACTTTATATAAAAAACCTGAATAACTAGACGATTTTTTTCAGCTGAGAGTGGATCATAGGAGCTGCGAGAGAGGACGTGGCCATACCTCAGATTAGGACTTGAGAATTTAACCCCTTCAGCTCAAAGACGGTTTTCTTAATCTGCTACCTGCTAATCTCAGACGGTTTCTTTCAGGTGAGAAGAGGAGCTGGGGGGGAGGGGTGAATGGAGATTGTGTTGAAAGAGTGTGTGGATTGTGTGCTTTGATCAGGTAGGTATTGCCGTCTCTCTCTCTCTCTCTCTCTCTCTCATATGTCAACCCCCCCCCCCGTTAGTCCCTCCGGCCAATAGTTATATCCTGCAGCCAATGTTACACACACACACACACACACACACACACACACACACACACACACACACATATGCAGGACACGATTTAAGCCTCAGTGGTATCGACATTCGCCCATGTTATACACACACACACACACACACACACACACACACACACACACACACACACACACACACACACACACACACACACACACACACACACACACACACACACACACACACAGCTTAGGAGTATTAGCCAGTAGAGGAAAGTGACAAGTAGAAGAGGTGAAATATTAGGCGAACTTTCTTCCACGACTGTACCACTCACCACACCACTCACCACACCACTCATCACACCACTCACCACACCACTCACCACACCACTCACCACACCACTCACCACACCACTCTCTCCACCACTCTCTCCACCACTCCTTGCACCACTCTCTCCACCACTCCCACCACCACTCTCTTCACCACTCACCACACCACTCACCACACCACTCACTACACCACTCCCTCCACCACTCACCATACCACTCACCATACCACTCACCACACCACTCTCTCCACCACTCTCTCCACCACTCTATTCACCACTCTCTTCACCACTCTCTTCACCACTCACTACACCACTCTCTTCACCACTCTCTTCACCACTCACTACACCACTCTCTTCACCACTCTTCACCAATCTCTTCACCACTCTCTTCACCACTCACTACACCACTCACTACACCACTCTCTTCACCACTTACTGCACCACTCTCTCCACCACTCTCTTCACCACTCCCTCCACCACTCTCTCCACCACTCCCTCCACCACTCCCTCTACCAATGTTCACCACTCTCTTCACCACTCTTTTCACCAATCTCTTCACCACTCCCACCACCACTCTTTTCACCACTCTCTCCACCACTCACTGTACCACCCCCTGCCATTACCAGCACATGCCACATACAACTGCTCTCTCTCTCTCTCTCTCTCTCACAGCTATCCTAATCATTTCAAATTTCCCGCCATCTCCCCCACCTGTGCTTGTTTTGGGCTGCGGGGGGGGGGGGCCGCTACATAGGGGGTCTTTGGTCTGAAATATAACCTGTCTTTCGCTAAGTGGCCCTGACGGATCCCTAACACCTCTTCTTTAGCGATTTATGCTGTCCTCTGACCCGCGGTGCCCCTCTGAAAAAAAGTGTCAATTTTACAGCAATATAAAGACGCAAATAGAGAAGGGCCGTGGTGTAAATATCAAAATAAATCGCTAAGTAATCCCTAAGTAAATCGCTAAGTAAATCACTAAGGAATCCCTAAGTAAATCGCTGAGTAAATCGCTAAGAACATCCCTAAGTACATCGCTAAGTAAATCGCTAAGGAAGAGGTGTTAAGTAAATCGCTAAGTAAGGCGCAATGTAAATCTCCAAGTAAATCGCTAAGAAAATCGCTAAGGAATCCCTAAGTAAATCGCTAAGTAAATCGCTAAGTTAATCTCTAAGTAAATCGCTGAGTAAATCGTTAAGTAAATCGCTAAGTAATCCCTAAGTAAATCGCTCAGAAAATCGCTAAATAAATCTCTAATCGCTGAATAAATCGCTAAGAACATCGCTAAGTAAGTCGCTCAGAAAATCGCTAAGAACATCGCTAAGTAAATCGCTGAGTAAATCGCTAAGGAATAGGTGTTAAGTAAATCACTAAGTAAATCGCTAAGTAAATCGCTGCGTAAATGGCCAAGTAAATCGTTAAGAAAATCCCCAAGTAAATCGCTAAGTAATCGCTAAGTAAATCGCTAAGCAAATCGCTGAGTAAATCGCTAAGGAAGAGGTGTTAAGTAGCCTAACCTCTTCAGCCCTAGGACGTGTTTATTTTGCCCTCTCAGGACGATCTGATTACCAGCCCATTCTCCCTAGCACTTCTTCGTGACTAGCAAAAAGCTGCACATTTAGGCCAAGTTTAAGTGAACAGGGTATAGCATTCAATGGAGAGAGAGAGAGAGAGAGAGAGAGAGAGAGAGAGAGAGAGAGAGAGAGAGAGAGAGAGAGAGAGAGAGAGAGAGAGCAATTTTAGGCCAAGTTACAATGAAGAGAGTACAGTATTGAACTATTCTATGGAGAGAGAGAGAGAGAGGTCAGTGCTGAGCCAGGCTGCAGTGGACGGAGTATGGCAGTGGACTATCTTATCTTCCAGTCTCCAATATCCCATTCTCTCTCCCTGTCCCCAGACTCCCATACCTCTTGCAACCCCTCCTCACCCCCTCCCAACCCCCTCCCCACCCCTCCCCCCTGATATACTACCCTCATAAACTAGCCTCGGCCCCCCTTTTGCCTCTCACAGATTGCAAAAAGAGTGAAACATAGTGGAGAAACGAAACGAACTCTGATAGTTTCATCTAAGCCGGGGTTCAATATATATATATATATATATATATATATATATATATATATATATATATATATATATATATATACAGTGTATATATTCCCAAGCTGAGAGAGGATATATATATATATATATATATATATATATATATATATATATATATATATATCATCATCAGCCGTTTGAGTATCCACTGCAGGACCGGCCTATCCCTACCGAAGTGGGGACGATACAGCCAATGTATCTCTACCAAGTGGCTTAGGCTGTCTAGTAGAGATTGTATGTAGGGTGAGAAGTGCTTGTAAGTGTAATTGTAGTGTTGGAGTGGCTTTGGATGTGTGTGTAGTCTGTGAACCAAGTGTAATCGGCTCGCGCAAGCCGACTGGGTGCAAGCATACTTTATAGTAAGCGACACTGGTTCAACCACAGCACCTCTTGTGTCCGCCAGTGCAGTACGTGGCCGGGTGAACACTCCCAAAGTTTATTACCCTGGCGGGGCGCGAACACTGGTTCACCCGTGTACGAAACGCACACTCTACCACCGTACCATAGAGGCTCATATATATATATATATATATTCCCAAGCCGAGAGAGGCTTGGTATGTCGCTAATATTTCACCTTTTCTGCTTCTTACTTTCCATTTCTAGTTAATATCCCTAAGCAGAGAGGACTGTTATGTTGCTCGTCCTATGCGTTATACTTTCTGATATAATGCGTCAGGGAGGAAAGTGACGGACCTGTTCTAAGTGTGATCCAGACAGTGTAACAGGGGACGAATTTTTTACTTTAAGCGTTCGTACACCTGGAAAACATAATCATCCTTACACTCAAACTCTTAAGTGTCCTGCCTAATCGCCTTTTGAATATACATGGATATGGTAGTGACTGTTTTTAAAAGCATAATTAGTACAAACACAAATATCTTTCGCTCCATCAAGACTGTCTGATTTACGAATGAGCTGAAGGAATAAAGAGGTTAATGCAATATACATCAAACTATACTCCTTTCACTCTAACTTGGCCCAGATTTTCGGTCTTTTGTAGCTTATTTCACGTAGCTCAGTGGCGGGAAAAGACAATACTAAGGCTCCACATCCTCTCCACAGCACTTCTTCGTGACTAGCATCGCCTTGAAGTGCTAATCTGTTGTTACAAGTGAGCACAGAGGATAGAGATGGCAATTTTAGGTCAAGTTAGAGTAAATTGGATGTAGTTGCATGAGTCTTACCAAAATTGAAAGAAGTAATTTAACAGTTGCAAAAGTCAATGAGAAGTGACACTGACCTTTGCAGAGTGGTTCATCTATGGCCTTTCCTAATGGGGTAGTTAAGCCGGAACCTGTAATTGGGGTCAGACTAGGTCATCCTGGTTAATACTGCAGCCCAATTACACTTACCTATCAAGATCCCTACCTATTTCCGCTCGATTAATGGCCAGGTGTAGTGGCAGCAGGGTGAACTTTGACTAGTAACCAAGGAGACTCATCCCTACGGTTAATATTAAAGCACACTTCCTGTTACCTGTCGAAGATCCCTACCTATTTCAGCTCTCTTAATGGCCAAGTGTAGTGACATTGAAGAGTGAAGTTTGACTAGTAACCAAGGAGACTCAGGTTCATGCATCCACGACCATTGGAGTTGTGGGCCAGTTCTGTCATATGAAAACAAATAGGCTATAGCGGAACCATAGCCCGAGATATTGCAGGGCCAGTATCGTGCAACAGGAGTGCAATTGAAGGCTTTACTGCCCCGTTCATACCAGTCATGCAACACCAGGGCAGAATCCATAGAGCTGGGCTTTTGTTATTATTATTATTATTATTATTATTATTATTATTATTATTATTATTATTACTGCTACCGGTACTACTACTGCTGCTACTGCTACTACTACAATTATTATTATTATTATTATTAGGCTATTATTATTACTGCTACTACTACTACTACTACTACTACTACTACTACTACAACTGTTATTATTATTATTATTATTATTACTGCTACTACTACTACTACTGCTGCTGCTACTGCTACTACTACAATTATTATTATTATTATTATTATTATTATTACTGTTACTACTACTACTACTACAACTGTTATTATTATTATTATTATTATTATTATTATTGTTATTATTATTATTATTATTATTATTATTATTACAACAACTATTATTACTACTACTACGACTACTGCAACTATTTTATTATTATTATTATTATTATTATTATTACTGGGCGACAAACATCCTTCACCCCTTGCAGCTCAGTTGATGGCCAAGTGTAGCCAGATTGAAGGGTTAATTGAATTTTACTGTTGTATTTATTAACTTATTTATTTTCTACTCTAACTTGGCCTAAAATTATTGCTGAGTCGTAGCAATAGATTGACGCTGGAATATGATGCCAGTCACGAAGAAGTGCTATGGAAAGGGTGTAGCGTCGTAGCACTGTCTTGTTCTGTCACTCAGCTACGTGAAGTAAGCTGCAAAAGGACGAAAATCTAGGACCAAGTCAAGGTAGAAAGGGGCTAGTAACCAAGGAGACTCATTCCTACCTCGTATCAAAATCCTTACTGAGTGGCTGGCGGACAGGGCCCCTCCAAGAGATGCTCCCGCCTCTTAGAAAACGTCATCGGGCTGAAGGGGCGTTAATAACCAAACCACCTCATTGAAGAGTCTGCGCCTTTTTTTTCGTTTTTTTTTTTTTTTTTTTTATAATAGATCGTTGAGGACAAGGAAAAAAAAATTTGGATTCAGGAAGCCATGAATATATAATGAAGTCTTTTGGGGTTTTGGAAGTGGTAGATTGTACTTTATAATATATATATATATTTTTTTTTACCAGGAAATACTGAGGCATTTGACGCAAAATTCATACCCAAAAAAAAATCTGGGGGGAAAAAGAGAAGGGGGGGGGTGTTAGAAAGTAGAAAAAACAAGAAAATGGATTTTGATCACAAGGAAGGCGTTTGGGGAGTTAAAAAATAAAAGTCTGTTCACCTTACCAGGCTCAGTTTGATCACTGTTATTCTTATTATAATTATAATGATAACAATAATAATAATTATTATCAGTACTACTCATGTCATAAAGACTTTGTAACTCCTTTGTGGTTACTTGTAGTTGAGTTATATATATATTAGACTTGTGGACGAGCGGTTGTTATACTTGAGTAGCTTCGTGAGTAGCTAATCTTCTTTCCCATTTGTCATGTAGTGACAGGAGAGGTAAAGAATAGTATGGGACTATTTTTATTTGTCTTGGAAATATTAACAAGTCTCTCACACAGAGCGAAGTATAAAGTAGAGTCCCGCTAGCTATCTCTCTGTCTCGCTCTCTCTGTCTCTCTCTCAAGTTGCTAAGCCCTTCTCCCTGCGACCTGTCTGTTGTATGGCTAGCTTCTTTCTGAGCTCTCTTTCCTAAATTCTGGTGAAACAGGAGATGTATCACGTGTGTTCCTTGTGAGTGGAAAGTTCTAGAAGCCTGTGTGTGAGTATGTGTGTATGTGTGTGTATGGTCACTAGGCGCTGTCGTGTGCCTAAAGCATTCCTTGAGTTAAGAGTGTGTAAGCATGTTTAGCATTGCTCGATTCTCGTAGACACAATACCTTCTCATCATCTGACTCCCTGCATCTATCTGTCTCTCTATCTATCTATCTATTATGATTTGTAATTATAATATGGAGTCCTAACATATTGCTCGGTCACGCGAAAATGGCGTACCATCGACAGTTAATAGTCCTAACATATTAATACATATTATATACACATTATAATGAACTTATAAGCTAATTAAGTGAAATACATAATATTGTAAAAGTAACATAATTGTATGAATATTATATACATATAATATTTATAGTAAATAGTGATTATTCAGTAATATTACATTTTAAACAAGTTGTATACATATTTGAATAAATGCATTAAAGTTAATTATTTAACTGTAATACAGTATGTACTTGGGTTTTTGTAGTGAAATGCATACATGTGTTGGCCTTATAATTGTAGTTACATTTTGTTAATGCAACTGTTACATAAGTGTCTTGGCCTTATAATTGTAGTTAAAGTTACATAAAAGTTACATCTTGTTAATGCAACTGTTACATAAATGGTACATATTGTTTGTAGTTACATAATTGTAGCAAGTGTAACATAATGCAATCGTTTGTCGTTACATAATTGTTACATATCGTTTGTAGTTATGATTTGTAATTATAATATGGAGTCCTAACACTCACATCCTTGTGGGAAGTGTTCTTGTTCTTGTCACTGTTATTATTATTCCATGGCAGATCTAAATCAGTGTCATTGTCACACCGTTGTAGGCACAGCCTTCCTTCTGTGCCATATTACAGAGCTGGTTGGCCGCTGCGTCCCGCCAAACATCATCCTGATCCCAGTACCGCAGCCTGGACAGGATCCGGAAACAAACGTGGCCCTAAAGCTGCAGAACCACTTGAGTCCGAGGACTGAGGTATTTGGCACACACCTGGGCCATGGCACACACCTGGGCCATGGCACACACCTGGGCCATGGCATACACCTGGGCCATGGCATACACCTGGGCCATGGCATACACCTGGGCCATGGCACACACCTGGGCCATGGCATACACCTGGGCCATGGCATACACCTGGGCCATGGCATACACCTGGGCCATGGCACACACCTGGGCCACAATGCACTGCTTAATATACGCCACACAGCATCAGTATTACCTGAGATCGCAATTGGTCTAAAATTTTGGACTGCTCCCGAAGACAGAGCAGTGACCTGAGTTGACATAAAAGAACCAAGCTAGAGTCACTAAACTTGGTGGACTTATAGATCTTGATGACCTAAGGTGACATACACAAGATCAGTGACCTTGACCTCAAGGTCCCTTTATAGCTCGGCTTCTTGTGTGCAGTGGCTGTGGCAAGCTTTCCTTTGTTAAAATTGTCTTTGGATAATTTTAAAGCCTTCTATTTATTATTATTATTATTATTATTATTATTATATTTATTATTGTTGTTGTTGTTGTTGCTGTTGTTGTTGTTGTCGTAGTGGCCCCAGGTTCATCTGAAGCGTGAACCCAGTGGACTGCAGGCTGACGTTGCTCTCCTGTAGTCCTCCCTTTGAGAGATAGGGAGGGAGTTGAGGGACGTGTGTATAACCAGGCAGTGGAGCCGCCTGGTTATATCAGTGCCACCACGTGGAGGCGTCCCTCTCTCTCTCTCTCTCTCTCTCTCTCTGCAGATGAAAAAAATAAGATACTAATAAAGCACTTGGACTGAAGGGGTTAAGTCTTTATTAAATTTGGTGTATCTTTATTTTATCTTTAATGTTATTTTTTTTTATTAGTTTTATTAGTAAAATTTATGGCATTAATATAGATAGTTGGTGTCTTTACTTCCACTAAAATTGATCTAACTTTATTGGGCGACTGACTTACTCTTCCTATCCCGTCCTTTCTCCTTCTCTCCTTTATTGAATTATTGCAGCCTCTCCTCTCTCTCTCTCTCTCTCTCTCTCTCTCTCTCTCTCTCTAGCTGTCTGTCTACCTTCTTATCTATCCATTTATCTTTCTCTCTCTCTCTCTTTCATTCCCCCATCTTCCACCTTTACCGAAGTGACAAAACCCGCCTGTCTCTCCCTCCCTCCCTCTCTCTCTCTCTCTCTCTCTCTCTCCCTCCCTCTCTCTCTCTCTCTCTCTCTCCGGGCTGCCGAACATAATATAATGAGCAATAAAGTAAAGGTAGGCCAGTAAAGATGTCGACTTAGTGTAATAATGCTACACCACTGTCCCGTAAACTCCCACACCAGCCCACACCAGCCCCACACCACCCCACACCATCCCCACACCACCCCACACCACCCCACCCCACCCCACACCACCCCCACACCACCCCACACCACCCCACACCACCGCACACCATCCCCAGACCACCCCACACCACCGCACATCACCCCACACCACCGCACACCAGCCCACACCAGCCCACACCAGCCCACACCACCCCACACCACCGCACACCATCCCCAGACCACCCCACACCACCGCACACCACCGCACACCACCCCACACCACCCCACGCTACTTCCACATCACTCCAAATCACACCACACCACTTCACACTACTTCCACACCACCCCGCACCACCCCACACCACCTGTCCCCACACCACCCCACCCCACACCCTTCCACACCACCCTACCAAGCTTTTATCCCCACACTACCTCCTACACCACCTCACACACTTACACAGCTCCCACATATACCACTCCACACCACCCCACATCACACCACACTACACCACACTACTTCCACACCACTCCAAGTCATCACACCACCAACTCTAACCTCCACACTGCCTCCACACTACCCTCACGCTTTTAATACCACCACACCATTCCTATACCACACCACTCCACACTCCAGTCCCCCATACATACCCCACACCCTCATGCACACCACTACAACACTAAATTCCCACACTCTACACCACACCACACCACACCACACCACACCACACCACATCACACCACACCACACCACTACACCACACCACACCACACCACACCACACCACACCACACCACCCCTACACCACCCTCACACCACACCACCCTTACACCACCACCACACCACCACCACACTACCACACACCACTACACCACCTTCACTGCTTCCTGGATGTTAGATTTAGGTGTAAGAGTGGAGTAATACCACGAGACTGGTGTTATATAATATTGGAGAGTGATCAGCTTTAGAAGTATGGTGTGGTGTGGTGTGGTATGGTATGGTGTAGTGTGGTATGGTATGATATGATGTGGCTTGGTGTGGTGTGCTGTGTTATGGTATGGTATGGTATGGTGTAGTGTGGTGTGGTATGATATGATGTGGTATGGTGTGGTGTGCTGTGTTATGGCATGGTATGGTATGGTGTGGTATGGAATGGTATGGTATTCAGAAGTGTGTGTGTGTGTGTGAGAGAGAGAGAGAGAGAGAGAGAGAGAGAGAGAGAGAGAGAGAGAGAGAGAGAGAGAGAGAGAGAGAGAGAGAGAGAGAGAGAGAGAGATGTATTATCCTTCATTCAGGTCAGCGAAGCACACAGCCCTCACTCAGGTGGGTAATACCTGTTAATTAAATCAAATCATATCACTCCCAGCCACGTAATTAGTCAGCCTTCCCATGTAATATTATATACACTCATCTATCTATCTATCTATGTCTGTTTGTCTGTCTGTCCGTCTGTCTATCTATCTATCTGTCTGTCTGTCTTTCTGTCTGTCTGTCTACCTATCTATTTATCAATTCAGTATATCTATCTATCTATCTATTATGTGTGTGTAAGACGTCCTCGTAGTGAAGGGGCTCTATCTGTCTATCTATCTATCTATCTATCTATTGCCAGACACCATAATCCCATGAGAGGTGGCCGTTTGTCTTTAATTGTATTACGGGGAGGGGCACTAACCCTCCGCCAACCCTCTTGTTGACACGTAGGGAGCACGTATGGGTTGGTTATATGGCTACCACCCAGCGTTGTAAATGGCTTCCAGGCTTACAGGAAACCATTAGGCCTGTCACTCAATGTAAAGCCACCTGAAAACGAAAGAAGAGTAATAAAAAGTGACAGGAAAGTTGGGTGAAATAGACAGGAGGACAGACACGTAAAAAGAATGATAAAGGTGAAGGAAGAAGGAGGCAGCACTACATCAAGTGAGTGGATGATGGGTGCCATGAGGTTACTTTATATTTATCATGTAATGCAAAATTTTACCTAAAGGCAGATGTGAATTGCAAATAATAATAATAATAATAATAATAATAATAATAATGAAAATAAGTGACAAGCAAGAGAAACCGCAAGAGGGTGGATGGAAAGAGAGAGGAAAGGGAGGGAAAAGAGGAGTAGGTAAGAGGGAGAGGAGTAAGAGTAGGTAAGAGGGAGAGGCGTAGCAGGAGTAGGTAAGAGGGAGAGGCGTAGCAGGAGTAGGTAAGAGGGAGAGGCGTAGCAGGAGTAGGTAAGAGGGAAGGAGGCGAGTAGGAAGAGTAGGTAAGAGGGAGAGGCGTAGGGGGAGTAGGTAAGAGGGAAGGAGGCGAGTAGGGAGAGTAGGTAAGAGGGAGAGGAAGCAGGTAGGAAGGGTAAAACAAAAGAGCATCGGGGAGGAGTATTGGAAAGCAAGCCTGGGGGGGGGGGCTGGTGTGGGTGTGTGGGGGGGGGGTTGAGTTTGTCCTTTCCTTTCGTAAAAATACCTTGTGTTTTGCGATATTATTTTCTGAAGTCATAAGGTAGTTTTTTTTTAATGATGTAGATACGTAAAGAGAGAATGGGAGAGAATATGGACGTGTTAAAAAGTGAGATAGATGGATAGATAGATAGATAGATAGATAGATAGATAGATAGATAGAGAGAGAGAGAGAGAGAGAGAGAGAGAGAGAGAGAGAGAGAGAGAGAGAGAGAGGCGAAAGAAAAGAGAGTAAAATGCGCTTCTTCCTTCCTGTAAACATTCTGAGAGAGAGAGAGAGAGAGAGAGAGAGAGAGAGAGAGAGAGAGAGAGAGAGAGGCCAAAGAAAAAGGAGAGCAAAAGGCGCCTCTCTCTTTCTATATAAAAATTTCTCTCCCTACACATAATTCTCTAGAGTTATTGATTGATTTTTTATTTTTTTAACCTCGAAAAAGAACTCATAAATAAAAATAAACGGGACTGTGAAAGGCGTTACGAGCAGAAATATACTAACACTTCTTTTGGCGTTAAAATATTTGGCGTTTTGAGCATTATCATTTCGCGTGCTTTTGTCCGCCAAATTTATCGACACAGATGGCGTAAACAAAACAAATAGCACAAGAGAATATGATACGGTTACGTGTGGACCTCTGCTACAAATGCTAGTCACGAAGAAGTGCTAGAAGGAAGTGAAGAGGTCAGAAGGAGGTGAGAGGGTCTTCTAAGATTGAGAGAGGATGATTCTGAGGTGGTGAGGTTAGGGAAGAAGTGTAGAGGCAGAAAGACAGGAAGGAATGAAGGAATGAAGGAAGGAAGACAGAGAGGTAGGAAGGAAAGATAGGAGGTAGGAAGGAAGGAGGGAAAGAAGAGAGGTAGGAAGGAAAGGAAGGAAGGGAATAGGACAAGAGCAGCAGAAGCAGGAAGACGAGACAGCAGTAAGACAGGAATGAAGGAAGGAAGGAAGATAGGGAGGGAGGGAGGAGGGAGGAAGGAAGGAAGGAAGGAAGGAAGAAAAGAAAGAAAGAAAGGAAGGAAGGAAGGAAGGAAGGAAGGGAGTAGGACAAGAGAAATGGAAAATTGACACTGATAAGAACACACACACACACACACACACACACACACACACACACACGCAAAGCAGGTAATTAATGTTGATCACCTGGTCCATCACTCACACACGGCCGTAATGACCCACCTGGCTTACCTGGCTGGTGTAGGTGGTGGTGTAGGTGGTGTAGGTGGTGGTGTAGGTGGTGTAGGTGGTGGTGGTGTAGCTGGTGTAGGTGGTGTGGCTGGTGTAGGTGATGGCGTAGGTGGTGGTGGTGTAGGTGGTGGTGTAGGTGGTGTGGGTGGTGGTGGTGGTGGTGGTGTTAGTGGTG
>NC_137006.1:42736740-42896740 GCF_032717465.1 Coenobita brevimanus | reverse complement strand
AGGCGTCTGGCAATAGACAGATAGATATATAGAGTGAAAAGAGTATAGATTAAGGCATTCAAGATGGAGAGATGAGCAGTTTTAGGCCAAGTTAGAGTGAACGGAGTATAGATTAAGATATTCAAGATGGAGAGAGGAGCAATTTTGGGCCAAGTTTGAGTGAATAGAGGATGTAAGGTAAAAAAGATGGAGAGATGAATAGTTTTAGGCTAAGTTAGAGTGAACAGAGTATAGATTAAGATATTCAAGACGGAGAGATGAGCAATTTTAGGCCAAGTTAGAGTGAAAAGAGTATAGTTACCTCAGTTTCTCATACTCCTAATCAGCTGCATAAAACCACCTCACATCATCCGGAAAAATAATAAAATCTAGAGTATTCCCGACCGCGAGGGGGTTAAGCATAAATGGTATAACTGCTAATGGGGAAACTCTCTAATGGTGACCTCATTTGGGAGGGTAATAAGGGAGGTAATGAGCATCCAGGTTGGGTCATCATTACCTGGGAAGTATATTTAGTGAATGGGTAATTAGAGGCTTAATTGACCTACTTCAATAATTTCTTTAGAGAGCATAATGACCCTCTGTTATAATGTAGTTTGTTCATCATGCCTCCTCTCTCCCTCTCCCTCTCCCTCTCTCTCTCTCTCTCTCTCTCTCTCTCTCTCATATATATATCCTGTTGTTCATCATACCTGCTTTGGATCTGCCTGTGGAATTTTTTTTTTTTTTTTTTAATATGGATTTTTTTTTTCCATTACTTGCCTATCCTCCCTCCCCTCCCTCCTCTCTCTCTCAATGTGTGCGTATGTGTGTGTGTGTGTGTGTGTGTGTGTGTGTGTGTGTGTGTGTGTGTGTGTGAATTTCCCCCCGCTCTTTCCACGCACACTCTCGTTTGTATAAATATCAGCATTAATGATTCACGACAGATGGTAGAGGCTGTTGTTATATGCGTAGTGTATTGGTACTTGTGTATATGTATTTCGTAGGTTTATTTGTGTTTATGCTCTTGTTTGTTTTTTGAGGCATATTACACGAAGTTTTCTGTGTTCTTCGTCATTATTCATTGTCTTTAAGTCCCGTGAATCCCCATAATAACTCACAGCACTGGAAATTATTTGTTTTGATGGTGTTGAATTTATTTAAGTTATACCTCGACATTTAATAGTTTTCCTTAAGATATTTTCTAGATGAAGTGGGGTAGCATTGGGTTTGGATGGGGTGCAGTGGGGTAGGATGGAAGCTGGATGGGGTTCAATCGGGGTTGAATTGGGTGCTGAGAGGTAGGAGTAGGGTTGGAGTGGGGTGCAGTGGGTTGGGATCTGGGTTGGTATGGGATGAGAGTTATGGTGCATTGGGCGTGGGATCGGGGTTAGGTGGGATGCTGTGGGGTAGGATCGGTGTTCAATGGGGTGTCGTGGGGTTAGGATCGGCGTTGGGTAGGGTGCAGTGGTTTCGGGTAGGAATTAGGTGGGGTGCAGTGAGGTAGGATCAGTGTTGGGTAGGCTGCTGCTGGGTAGGAACGCGTCTGAGTGGAGTTCAGTTGGGTAGGATCGAGGTTGGGTGGGGTGCAGTGGGGTAAGTCTGGGGTTGGGTGGGATGCAGTAGGGTAAGATTGGAGTTGGGTGGAATGTAGTGGGGTAGGATCGGAGTTTGGTTATGTGCAATGGGGTTGTATCGATGTTGGGTGGGGTGCAGTGGGGCAGGATCGGGGTAGGTAGGGTGCTGTGGGGCAGGATCGGGGTAGGTAGGGTGCTGTGGGGTAGGATCGGAGTTGGGTGAGATGCAGTGGGGTAGGATTGGGGTTGGGTGGGGTGCAGTGGGGTAGGATGGGGGTCGGGTGGGGAGCACTGGGGTATGATCAGGGTTGGGTGGGGTGCAGTGGGGTAGGATCGGGGTTGGATGGGGTGCAGTGGGGTAGGATCGGGGTTGGGTGGGGTGCAGTGGGGTTGGAAAGCAGTGGGATTGGAACGGGGTTGGGTGGGGTGCAGTGGGGGTAGGATAGGGGTCGGGTGAGGAGCACTGGGGTATGATCAGGGTTGGGTGGGGTGCAAAGGGGTAGTATCGGGGTTGGGTGGGGTGCATTGGGGTTGGAACGGGGATGGGTGGGATACAGTGGGAGAGGATCGGGATTGGGTGGGGTGCAGTGAGGTAGGATCGGGGTTGGGTGGTAGGATCGGGGTTGGATGGGGAGCAGTGGGGTAGGATCGGGGTTGGGTGGGGTACAGTGGGGTTGGAAAGCAGTGGGATTGGAACGGGGTTGGGTGGGGTGCAGTGGGGTAGGATCGGGGTTGGGTTGGGTGCAGTGGGGTAGGATCGGGGCTGGGTGGGGTGTAGTGAGGTAGGATCGGGGTTGGGTGGTAGGATTGGGGTTGGATGGGGTGCAGTGGGGTAGGATCGGGGTTGGATGGGGTGCAGGGGGGTTGGAAAGCAGTGGAGTTGGAACGGGGTTGGGTGGGGTGCAGTGGAGTTGGAACGGGGTTGGGTGGGGTGTGGTGGGGTAGGATCGTTTTTTATGGAGGGCTGCA
Source organism: Coenobita brevimanus (assembly GCF_032717465.1). Taxonomy (NCBI): domain Eukaryota; kingdom Metazoa; phylum Arthropoda; class Malacostraca; order Decapoda; family Coenobitidae; genus Coenobita; species Coenobita brevimanus. The sequence continues at coordinate 42,894,215 of NC_137006.1, read as the reverse complement.
ATGGGGTAAGGTCAGGGCTGTGTGGGATACAGTAAGGTAGGACCAGATACTGAGTGGGAAGGAGTGGGGTATGAGCGATGTTGAATGGGGATGAGAGGGGTATGATCGTGCTTGGGTGGGGGTGGAGGGGGTTGGAATGGGGTTGGGTGGGGTGTGATAATAGCTTGAACAAAGTAAATAAATCTACTCTTGGGGTAAATAAAGACTGTTCCTGTTCAATGATCCTAGGAGTTTTTTATTACCTGCCTTAAATCGTCTGAATCTAGCAGAGTAAATGTTAAAAATGACGTCAGCAGATGAGTGCTCTGTGTTCTAGGCGCTACCTATCGAGTCCCAGGGGTGGCCAGATGTTTTTATATCATGTGGACGTTTTATATTTTATTTTTGATTCCTTCAGAGGATTTCAATCAGCTTTGGTTAGCTATGTCGTATGTAAGGACTCAGTAAATTTTTATCTAACCCATTCATACTAAAAAATTTACAGATATGCGTACCCGTGCTGAATGGCCTGGATTTCCCGCATTCCACGCACTAGGTGGCGCCACCTCTGCATTGCCGCTAAGGGGAGAAGTCAAGCGGACGACACTGCTCTTTTTACTCCACCTTGGCCTAAAACTGCCATCTCTCTGTCATGAATGCTGAGTCGTAGCTATTGATTAACGGGGCGGAATTTTCGTCCTTTCGTAGGTTATTTCCCGCAGCTCAGAGGCAGAGTGAGACAATACTACGGCCCTGCATCGTTTCCATAGCATTTCATCGTTGACTAGCATCGTATTCTAGTGTTAATGTGTTGCTACAGGTCAGAAATCAAGATGGAGGCATTGCATATACTTTTTTTTTTCTTTTTTCGCCAAGCTGATGTGAGTAGAGTATCGTATTTCCCCTCAGGCTCCTGTGACTCACTCTCAGTTGAATACCCTAGTACCCCCGTCAGCTAGAGTACTCCCAAACATTCAAGGGTTAACTTAGGCATTTATTAGCCCCTTGATGCTCGGGAATATTCTAGTGACATTCCAGTTAAACCAGACGATTTTATTAAGCTGAGATTGAGTCATAGGAGCATGAGAAAGGTATTACACTGTCAGCATTAACCCCTGCATGGCCAGCATATTCTTTACAGCTGATTCCAGGCGGTTTGGTCCAGCCGAGTGGGACACGGTATATAAAAATAGCACATTGGGAGTAAAGAATGTATTGTAAATTAGTCAAAATATAAAATGAAAAATAAAATACTATGTTCCAGTTTTTATTTCCTTCCTACATAAAAGTCGATACACGATGCTCTTCACTTCATCGTGACTAGCATTGAATTACGGTCTTTTAATATCCAATTGGTTCTGGATCGTAACAACTCTTCCTTAGAAACTTACTCGTTACGTTAGAGCTCAGTATCGTTTTATTATTGACACCAAACAACCAAGATACAGTAGGAGTTGTGGGCGCAATTCTCTCGGGGCCGTGGTGGCCGAGTGAGGAGAGCGTTGGCTTGCCAATGCTGACGACCTGGGTTCGAGTCCCGGATAACTAGAGGTTATTTAAAACATATGGCAGTGTCCTTAGTGGCCTGTCATTGGACCCGGGTTCGACTCCCGGTTGATATAGAGGTGAATTGGGCCAGTTTGGCAGCTACTTAGTGGTCTGTCAGGGGTGTGGTGGCTTGGGTGGACAGTCACGTAGTGGCTGCCTGTAAGGGGGGAGTGTAAGTAGGCACATACATAGATTCACTTACACTACCAGACACACAAACTTACATTCACTTACTCTACAACCCACACACATTCACTTACACTACCAAACACACACACGCTCACTTACACTACCACTCACACACACAAGACACCCACACACCTCACACAAGACACATACACCTCACATTAGAATCACACACATACACCTCACACTAGAACCACACACACACACCCTAAGACAGACACATTGGGGGGTCTTATTCGAAACAATAGGGGATGGAAAAGACAGACACATAGGGGGGCCTTATACGAAACAGTAGGGGGTGGAAAGGAAGAGGGGTTTTATTTCCAGCTACCCAAAAAAAGGGTATACCTTTTCTGCACCTGGAAATAAAACCCCCCTTCTCTCCACCCCCTACTGTTTTGTATAAGCCCCTGTGTGTCTGTCTTTGGGTGTGTGTTTATCTTCTTGTGTATGTATGGATGTGAAGAGGTATGTCCTTATGTATATGAAGAAGTGTGTATGTACGTGGGAAATGTATGTGTGTGTTCATGTGTATGGAGTTGTGTGTGTGTGCGTCCCCCCTTACAGGCAGCCACTACGTGACTAGCCACCCCACGCCACCACATCCCTGACAGACCACTAAGTGGCTGCCAAACTGCCCCAAGTTACCTCTATTTCAACCGGGAGTCGAACCCGGGTCCAATGACAGGCCACTAAGGACACTGCCATTTGTTTTAAATAACCTCTATTTGCCCGGGACTCGAACCCAGGTCGTCAGCATTGGCAAGCCAACGCTCTCCTCACTCGGCCACCACGGCCCCACTCAAAATACGCCTGGAACTTGTACTGTATTTTAGTTGTTTGGTATCGGTAATAAACAAGGGGAAACTGAAGTGTATTGTGCATATTAAGTCGCCAGAATGGCTTTGTCATAGTGCAAAAGGAATCGGTATTCGGTTGTCCTTTGAAATACGGACATACTTAAAAGGAATAGCCATTACCCACACTGAAAATGGCTTGGACAAGAGCAGTGGCTTTGATAACACAGGCAGGCGTCTTCACACGTCTTGACAGAAAACATACCAACCTGGGGGGGAACTGGCAAATCTGTTCAATTGGTAGCAATGGCACTTTTAATAGTATTTTTAGATCACTGTAGACCTAAGTCATAAGGATATTCTGTATACACTGATAACAGATTTTGAAAAAACTGATTAAAGTGTACGAACGTGGTAAAGGATAGAGAACTAGGCTATTGGTATAGAGCAGCGTTTCTTAACCTGGGGTGCTAGCAGCCTCAGGGGTGCTGAAATCAATTTTAGGGGGTGCTGGAAAATGCTGCATCATTTTTTTTTCTTATTGGTTTTGCTGTGTATTGGCATCCTTGATTGATTTTTTTGTTTTTTTTTGAGAAAGTATAAAACAAACTTTTAGGGAGTAGCTTACTTCACTTTACTTCAACCCTGCAGTAATGTAGCAACTGTAGTCCCAGTAACTAGATGTAAAAGGGGTGCTGGCTGGACTGAGACCTTATTCCCTGGGGTGCTGAGGTAGGAAAAGGTTAAGAAACACTTATATAGAGCCTGGTATCAATGGTGCTGGGATGAAGCAGCACCGTTATATAATGCATAAACCTGAGTCATTACAGATAAAAGATGACCTGGAGGACTAGTCTTGAGGAGCATCATCAGGCATCTCCCCTAAGCTGTGTGAAATAGCCTGGCATTGGCAAGAAACACGGCAGGTGTAATGTGAAACTAGCATCGCGGAGGATTCTAGTCAAGATGAGACTAGTATGGCTAGTCGCTTAACATAGCAGTAAACAGAACCTGGGACTCAAGCTGTCATAACCTGTCAAATTGCTATAGTAAACCATTATATAGATTATTACAGAAATCCACAATGAAAGCATACTGATGGAAGCCCTAGTTTTGATTTCCATATACGTGGATTCTGAATATTCCAAGCCGAAATAAGGGTCTTGGGTTTGTAGCGCTCATACCATACTCCACTGGGTCTCAAGAAATTCCTAAGTTAAAGTGAAGGATTTATGTCAGTCGACTTCTTACCCAGTTCCACATCTAAAATAATACGTGAATTCTGGGTGTTGCATCCCTACATTTTATGCCATATTCTACAAATCTATTTAATCATAAGTTAAATTGTGAGTATTTGTGCTGCTAGAGATCCCATGTAACTTTTTTTTTTTTTTTTTAGTTCATTCTAAGTATTGTGTATTCTCTTGTACTTCATAGTTTTTGTAACCATACCATGAAAGGTTGAATAAACTTGATGTACAACGTCTTTTATTAAATTTCCTTACAAGTGCTCACATAATTACGGAGTACATTAGTGGCTATGACAGCAGCATATCAAGTTACTCTTGCAAGACGTAGTTATATCAACGTATATCACAAAGAAAACAAATTGCCCTTGACCAGGACTGACCAACAGGTGAAGACCAAAGACCGGGCAAAGGACATGGCGTAGATTTCAACGTGGAATGTTTGGGATGCGAATAATGAGGTGTAAGAGAGGATACTGTGCAGGTGCTCGAGGATGTACAAGTGGACATTATGTGGACTGACTGAGACTTAATGCAGAGGTGAGAGTATGGACTGGGTATATGTGCGGGAGTAGGTGAGAATGAGAGGGGAAAAAGGAAGGCGTATGTATTACTGTGTGAAGAGTTGGAAGGAGACTGTGGGAGACTATGGATCAGCTTGTTCGAGGACTGTGTGGCAAAGATTTAGAGTATGAATACAAGCGTGGGCGATTGTGTGTATATGCGCCAACGGAAGACCGTGCAAGTAGAGTGAAAGAAGAGTTCGGGGAAAATGTGGAAGCGTGCATGGAAAAGATTGAGAGGGGTGAGAGTGTTTTTCATAGGAGGTATGAATGGAAAAGTAAGGAATGTGAATGTAGATGGAGTAGTTGGTGAGTGGGGTGTGCCTACGGAAGTGGATGAGAATGGCAGTGCTCCGGTGGACTTTTGTGCAGGGAGTGGATTGGTGATAGCCAGTAGCTTTTTAGGCACAAAATGATCCACATGAATACATGGAGTGTGGTGAAAAGTGTAGGTGGTTAACCGAATGAACAGATGACAACGATTGTGTGTGTGTGGATGACACCATGAGAAGGTATGTGATGGATTCAGAGCATACACAGGTTGGAGGAGTGGACTTTCTGACCACCACTTGGTGATGGTGAAAGGGAGGTACAAATGTGATATATGAATAGAAGGATAGAAGGACAGGAGAAAGATGTCAATACAAGGAGGGTGGAAAGGTTGCAAGAGGATGAGAAAATGACAGAATTTAAGAAAGAAGTGGAGGAGTGATTGGGTACATATATTTTGGAGCAGATGGGGGAGGTAGAAGATGTGTGCAAGATAATCACAGAAGAAATCCGTGCAGCAAGTGAGGTGGTGTATGGAGTGCAGAGAAGATGAAAGGGGATGCAAGGAACAGCATGGTGGAATGAAGAGGTGTGGCAAGCCGTGGTGCTAAAGAAGAAGGCATATGGTGAGTGGATGGAGGAAGTTGAGAGATGGAAGAGGGAGTTATATGTAGAGAGGAAGAGAGAGGTGAAAAGATTAGTAAGAGAGAGTAAGAAGACAGTGGATGAGGAATTTGGAAGGAAATTAAGTGTGAAATGGAGGGCATGTAAAACAAAATCTGGAAACAGGTAGAAAGAGTTAGGGTGATATACAAGGCAGCAGGGTGAGCGAAAGATAAAAATAGAGTGAGATAGTGGGGAAGGGAGAAAAAGTTAGCAGATGGAGAGGACGCTTTAAGGAATTTAGAATATTGATAATGAAAGTGGCGCGAGTATAAGTAGTGGAGGCAATGAAGAAGCGATGAAGAAAGTCAAAATGGAGAAAGCCCCATGAACTGATATTGAAGTGTGTGGTGAAATGATGAAGCACGTGGGAGAGATGGTAGTAGAGAGGATATGGAAACTGCAGAGATTGGCCTGGGAGGAAGGTAGTCCCAGAGGATTGGAAGCAAGGTATAATTAAACTCCTGTACAAAGGAAAGTGGGAAAGAAGTGTGTGGCAATCATTGGGGTATTTGTCTCCGTAGTGTAATAGGAAAAGTACATGGTAGGATACTTACTGAGTTACATAAATTAAAGAGGGATTAGTTGGAGAAGAACTTAAAGGTTTTAGGAAGGGAAGGGGATGTGTAGATCAGATATCCGTCCTAAGGTCTGTTGTGAAAAAGTTTATAGAGAAGGGAAAGAAGTTGTAGGCGGCCTTCACGATTTGGAGAAAGCATATGACGGAGTGGATGGCCAAGGAATGTGGATAATATTAACAATATATGGAGTAAACGGGAAGTTGCTGAATGCCGTGAAGAGTATGGATGAGAGTGCTAAGGCTGCAGTGCGTGTGGATGGTGAACTGAGGGAATTTCTCTATCTGACTGTTGGATTGAAACAGGGATGCGTCAGGTCTCCATGGTCGTTGAATCTGTATAAGGATGGGGTTATAAAAGAGATACAAGGTAGGGCAGTGAATGTTGGCGCGGCCTTAATGAGGGAGGGCAGCGCCTGGTGACTTCCTGCTCTACTGTTTGCAGATGATACTGTGTTGTTAAGTGAAGATGAAATGGAACTGCAAGGCTTGGTGAATGAGTTTGGGATCGTGTGTTAGAAACGGAAGCTAAAGGTGAATGTAGGGAAGAGTAAAGCTGTGGTCTTCGAGAGAAATGAAGTCACTGAATAACACAGTAAGGTTGGATGCTGAGGATATGGAAAATAAGAATGTGTGATGAGTAAGGATGGAAGTTTAGAGGGTGAAGTGCTTGAAGGGGTACAACAGGAAAGGAAGGTTATTGGTTCTTTGAAAGCAATGATAAGCAATAGCGAAGTGAGCATGGAAGCAAGTCTCTGCATGATATAACTGTGATACCAATTCTAACATATGGAACTTGGACCTTGTTGGAAGGAAACAAGAATGAGAGCAGTGGAAAGAAGTTATTCGAGAGGGACATGTAGAGTTTCATGGAGAGAGAGGTTGACAAATGAGGAAGTGAAGGTGTTGTGGTGTGGATGTGGATGCGATAGAAAGCGTTAGGAGATATACACTGAGGTGAGGTCATGTGGGGAGGATGGAGAGGAATCTACCTAGGAGAGAATATGAGAGTGAGGTGGCAGGGGCAGGAGCGAGGGGGAGACCGAGGATGAGATGGAGGTATGGCGTGAAGAGGGGTATGAGAGAGGTGTGTGTGTGAGCTGGGGGTAGGGCAAAGAAATCGTGGGGGACAGGGTGGCATTAAGGCGATTTGTTTGTGGCCACTTCTACCCCTCCCTACCCTGCTCACTCTGGCATAATACACACACAAATCACACCCTAAAGGAAGACTACAAAGATAAACACAGCCTGTAACCTGTTCTCTCCCTGTTGCCCCCATTTCCTCTCTGGTCTTTCTCATCTGATTCCGATTCTCTCTCTCTCTCTCCTCTCTCCCTAGCATCAGCCTTTCTACCGCCTTGGGAAATACAGGTACATTGAAGGTGCCTAAGGAGTGGATTGCCTACCTGAGAAACGGTATACAAGTGCTGTCATAACTGCTTCTATCCTCCCTACCACATCACCTACAAATATACACAGCTGGGTGGAATTCTATGTGGTTTCGGAGGCTTCATAGCAACTCTCCCTTAGCGATTTAGTCTACATATTTCAGTTTAATCTCGGTACTGATGGAGACTATGAATATTAAAACTTTATGCAACGTGCGAGAGAGAACTTAGGTGTAAAGAAAAAGAAAATGGTAAGGGAAAGGTGCTACAAAGCCTCCTATGCCACTCATGACCCAGGTGCTGATGGCTTCTCTGGGTTGCTATTCTTGCTCTCCAGGATTGCAATGTTGTTCTCGAGTTGTTTTCTACTTTGTCTTCTCGCCATCCAAGCTTGTCGTTTGTCCTCGTAGGGTGCCACCTCGCCTTGTGCTGTTGCAGCCTCATCCTAGGGTTCCAGCTAGTCGTCTCCAGTCGTTTTTTTCCTTGTCACATTGCCATCTCGCTGTCTAGGGCTCTCTCGTCTTCTCGAGTGGCTATCTTGCTTTCTTTGGCTGCCGTTCTTCGTAGACTGAGGGGGCTGATCCTCTGTGGCTGCTATCAGTTTTATGTGGAGGAAAATAGTAATTAGACCAACATTTTTCCCTGTTTTATGTACTACACTACAAGTACCACATATCACACTTTGTACTCTAATGTGTCACTCGGGTTAACGCCAGCAAGGTAATGCGACCAGAGATCTTTGCCCCCTGCTCTCTAGTGGTGGACCTGATGGGAGTCATGGTGCGGTCTCCGTCGGTGCAGTTTTGGAGCCAGGATGGGATGGGGCTCAGATCTGTGCCAGAGGGTATAGGGCATGTGATTCCCAGCATATGGCTTCGACCCAACAGGGAGGGACTTGAATCTGGTAGTAGTGCTCCAGTACGCTGCCTCATCACTGGGTGTATAATGGCGGGGTAGTTACAGTGCCAATGTCCGCTCTTCCTGTCTGGATTTGGGACTGTGTGTGGGTGGGCAGAGCCTGTGGTCCATCCCACTCTTTACTTATCTAACATAACTAAATGCCACGCATAAAAAGCAAGCCTGAGGAGTCTAAATCACCCAAGGGGTTCAGAGTGGCATATTGGAATGTGGGTAGCTTGAAGGGTAAAGGTGGGGAAGTGGTTAAGAGTTTAACCAGAAAGCAGGTAGATGTCTGCTGCTTCGGGAAGTTAAGTTCAGGAGCGGGTCAGCTAGGATGATTGTTTTGAAGGACTGTACAGTAGGCATAAGTTATTATGGAAGGGAAGTGTGGACGGATACTGGTATGGGTGTGCTGGTTAGAGAGAAACGGGTGGAATGTGCTATGGATGTAATGGGAGTAAGTTTGAAGGATTGTAGCATGAAAAATAATGTTTGGACAACTCCTGTTTATGTTAATTGTAGGGTATGCCCCACAGGTTGGCTTGGATGATGAGAAAGAGGATAAATTTTGAGATGATTTGATATGCAAGGTTGGCGGTATTGGGAATGATTAGATTGTCCCTTTGGGTGGGAATTTAAATGGTCCAATGGGTCCCACAGCTCATGGATATGAAGGGGAGCATTTGCGCTACTAGTACGCGAGATGAGCAAGAGGAAAGGGTACATTGGTCTGGGGAGCCAATGAACATGATTGTGAGCAACATGCTTTTCAGGAAATGAGAGAGTAGGCTATTACATATGAACCTGGGAGTAACAGTAGCTAAAGTGATTGTTTCCTGGTCAGGAGGGTTGATAGGAAGTCAGTGAAGGATGTAAACGTAATTAAAACGAAGAGTGTGTGCATCATCACAAATTAGTGATATGTGACGTGGTGCTGAAGGAAGGGGTGGTGAGGAAGAGGACTGACGCACCCAGGAGGAAAATTTAAGTTGAAAAACCAAGCAGTGAGGGAGGCAGGCCTTCTATAGCGAGATGAGTAGAGTGGTGGCTGAACAGGGAGCTGTAGATGGTGTTATTGAGCAGTACATAGCTCTCAATAAGTTTCTTTAGAGCTAGTGAATCAATGTGGGTGGACAACAGGCCCGCCGAAACAAGGCTGCATGGTGGTGAGATAAGTGTGTAGAGGCCGCAGATGCAAAGTACAGAAGACTTCTCCGTTAAGGGAAAATTAATGTTAATAAGAGGGATACTTGGCTGTTGGGTATAGGGCCAGTGAGGAGGTATACAGGGCAACATCCGTCTCAGAGATTTCTACTGGATACCCTCAATACTGCCAAAAGGAATTATGTCGTATGTAACGCAGGAAATCATATGGAGAGAGAAAACATGGGTATCACAGGCGAGCAGTGTATGAAGAATGATGAAGGAAAGGCAGTAATGAACAGTGCGTATATTCATGATGCTTGGAGAGAGCATTTTAACCGGTTGCTGAATGATGAGTCTGACTGCAGTTGGGTTGGTGTGTAGTAACTGGATCCAGTGTTTGGGCCTTCGATTGATGCTGCTAACTGTGAACAGGGATATAGGCAGAATGTAGTTTAGGGCGGCCTGTGTGTCTGAAACTGACTTGAAATGCTGAAGACCTCAGGAGATGATATAAAAGTAAGTTTAGTTACTGATTCGATAAATTTCGATTCCATATGACTGTGTTGTCCCAGATGATTGGCGGATGCGTGTGACTAGATACGAATATGTATAAGGGCAAAGGGGAAGGCCTTGCAAAAGAAAAAATTATCATGGCATAACACTTCTGGACCAGATAATGAAGGTATGGAGAAAGTCCTCGAAGGTATGATAAGAGAAAAGGTGAATATTTGCTGAGGTACATTATGGCGTTCATGCCAGACAAAGGGACTAGTGATGCTATAATCATTGTCCAAGGGCTTCATGAAAAATATATTGGAAAGAAATGGGAGCTGTATTTTGTTTTTATGGATTTGGAGAAAGCTCTTGACCCAGTGAGAAAACCTGGGATCGAGGAGTGGCTGGTTAGAAAAGCTATGGCAATGTGCAAGGGTGCCTGCACTCAGTTGAGAGTGAACTGAGATTTGTGTGATGAGTTTTTCGTGAATGTTCGCCCCCTATTGCATGGTGCTTGAAGCTCTTTCGAGAACTTCAGGTATGGATTTCTACTTGGAGATGTTTTCTGCTGATGACCTTGTGTTGAATGCGGAGAGCGAATGGGAGATGGGGGAAAGATTTATGGATGGAGAGACAGAATGTTGCACAAAGATGTTTTCTGCTGATGACCTTGTGTTGAATGCGGAGAGCGAATGGGAGATGGGGGAAAGATTTATGGATGGAGAGACAGAATGTTGCACAAAGATGTTTTCTGCTGATGACCTTGTGTTGAATGCGGAGAATGAATGGGAGATGGGGGAAAGATTTATGGATGGAGAGACAGAATGTTGCACAAAGATGTTTTCTGCTGATGACCTTGTGTTGAATGCGGAGAATGAATGGGAGATGGGGGAAAGATTTATGGATGGAGAGACAGAATGTTGCACAAAGATGTTTTCTGCTGATGACCTTGTGTTGAATGCGGAGAATGAATGGGAGATGGGGGAAAGATTTATGGATGGAGAGACAGAATGTTGCACAAAGATGTTTTCTGCTGATGACCTTGTGTTGAATGCGGAGAATGAATGGGAGATGGGGGAAAGATTTATGGATGGAAAGACAGAATGTTGCACAAGAGTTTGAGAGCAAACGCGGTTAAAACAAAAGTGATAATTATCTCGGGCTGATGAAGGAACTGTCAAAGCAGAGGGAGTGTGGCCGCGTGCAGTTCGCCACAAGGCCGTGGGAAGTACAATAACTCCATCTTATGCAGTGTCTGTGATAACTGGGTGCAAGAGGGATGTAGTGGTACTAGGAGTAGGCTACGAAATAGTGCCGATTTAGTATGTGCGCTGTATCAGAGAGGGCATGTAGAGATTGACAGGCATAAATGAATGATTGTGCCGGAGAGTCTCTCGAATGTGTGGAGGAGATTTGGTTTTGTGGGGGGGACAAGTTATGTGGTGGAGGTGAGGCAGGAGCTGGCTATGAGGCTAGGGAAAGGAGTGGTTTGAGGAAATTCAGGGAGCTGTTGCCTCTCCTGACACAGATGGCTCTCCCTCCGTGCTAAGGGGTCCTTGTATGCATGATGTGTAATGTTGTCGGGTAGTGAGACCTGGGCAGTAATGGAAAAGAATATTCGTAGCCTGACACACACTGAGCAAATCCTCGTCACTTCTGTAAAAAAAAAAAAAAAAAAAAAAAAATAATAATAATAATAATAATAATAATAATAATAATAATAATAATGGTACAAAATAGTATCCCCATCACAACATTTTTTTTTTTCTGTCACCAAACACTTTAAAATCTCACTTCTCGAAATGGAGGAGAATGCAGCCTTCATTAATCACTTTACTACTAGAGGTTTCCCCTAAGCTAAAAAAAGAAAAAAATATTGGTTAAAAAAAGGAATAAAAAAGAAAAGAAAAAATAGAATAGTCCTGAGGCTTTGTTTTTGCGTTCTTCCTTTGAGTTACGGGTTCAGAATTCACTAAACATATCCACATGAATGAAGAGATTTCCTTTTCCCTAATTTACCCCTTGATCTTCGGTATCGTATTCCTCTTCCCTTTAAAAATTATGAAAACTGCAAAATAATTCGATATAACCTAGCAACCACGTATGAAAGTGTGAAAGTACAAAACAAAACAACAACACGCATCTCGGTTATCCGTGCTAAGATTTCGAATTCAAAGGTTTGGCGGGAAAATATCCGAGCCGTCGAAGTAGGAGTTTAAGATGCCAGATAATCATAGGGTTCATTTAACTCTGACATGAAAACTAATGCCTTCGTTTTGTCTTCTTTAACATAGTAAGATCATACTTTATCCAAATACCTGTGGTGTGTGTAAAGCCCTGAGGGATCTAGTGTTGTGATTACAGTTCTCGTCTCCCGTGCTGGTGCGTGATTGCTGCTGTTGCTGCTGATGATTTTCCACGCAAATTTTGATACTTGCCATGTGTTCCTGCTACTTTATCTGTAACACCCATTATATTATTAACTCATCTTACGCAAAACATAACCATCACTTATCTACCTGTCTATAGCGCTGCCTTGCCCCAGACAATAAATATCATCTATCTAACTCACGTAGCACCTTCCTCCCCTCCAAACTTCCACAGCATAGCCAAAGCTCCCAGGGCATTCCATCTACACATTCTCCCAGCCGCTCTCTTTCCGTTGCCAGCATCCTCATCTAGAAGTTTCTCATCTTCACTGAGGTCTTCCTTTATATTCACCAGCACCTCAAATATTCCTGAGCCATGTGAATTAACTGAACACGGCATCAAAGGCCTTATAAGTCACTGATATCCTCCAGTAAGACCTGACAGAAAAAAAAAAGAAAGAATACGTGCAAGGCGCTGCTCATCTCAGGACTCGAATTCTGAAGTGCTTAATAAATGTTAAAGAAATAATGGTTTATGTTCATTGTTTTAGAGACTGGCATCTCTACTACAGCTCTCTAATTGCTCACTTAGAAACTTGCCTTCAGATTCTAATAGCTACTTAAGTGGTTCCTGAAGGTCTTACCACTTCTTTATATTGCATGTTAAGAATGTGGTACAGTATTTCTTCATACATCAATTATACAATCAATAAATTATACACATTCTTTAAACGAACCCGCTTTCCTAATTCCTCCAACACCAGATCAGTCACAACCATACTGCACACCTGGCCCACACTAATTATGTTCCTGGGGACGGTACCTGTCCTCGTTGCTCCCCGTAAATTAAACACACACGGGCACAGGTGTAGAGGGGGTGTGGATATTTAGACGAAAAAAAAACAAAGTGTATAATGAAATGAACGAGAATGAATATCGATGAAAAAATTAAGATCATAAAGGGTGTCATGAAACAAAAACGTCTAAATATTCCTTACGATAAAGTGTAGCAACTGATCATGCAACTTAATCCCTTTACCACCGAGGCCATCTTTAAACGATTTAATTTTTCTATTTAGGGGAGATTTGTTTCGAGTTCGAGGGATCAGATTTAGAACTAACCTTTAATCCCTTGAGTCCTTTGCAGCATTTCTTTCATATACCTTAATTCCATAAAAACCATCGTGCTGAAAGGGTTGTCTGTCTGTCTATTGCCAGTCGCCTCAATCCCGTTGGGGGTGGCCACAAACAAATCGCATCCATGTCGCCCCGTCCCCTGTCATTTCACTGCCCTGCTCCCAGCTCACACCCCCTTCTCTCGTATACCTCCTCTCCATTCCATCCCTCCATCTTATCGTTGGCCTCCCCTTTCCTCTACCCCCCCTCCACCTCACTCACATACACTCTCCTTGTCAGTCTCTCACTCTGAAAGGGCCATTAGACGCAATATATAACTACCCAAATTCAAAAAGTCTCTCCACAAGTCAATAAATACGTCTAAAGGCAAAATCAACTACAATACGATATCAGACTGAAGGGGTTAAGGAACAGAGGTCTTATCGAAGCAAAATCACCGTCGCAGCAGGAATAAAACGAACATCCTTGAGTTTGAGGAGGAAAAGAAAAATTGACAACTGCTGTAAGGTAACCCACGACTTATAAGCATCGAAGGAAAAGAAAAATTGACCCCATAAAATAAATATCTATGAACTGACCCTACCGTTGAAGGATTTGAGTGTCCATTGGTGGAGTCAGGTGCTGTTTCTTCCCCCATCATGTCGGGTCCACGGAGCAGCCTTTCACTAACACAAATCATTCATCAAGGCAGCGCAACAGCCAAAGTCATGCCGCCGGGAAGTTAAAACAGCTCACTGCTCCTGCAAATGAGTAAAAAAACAGTAAAACAAAAGCCGAAACAAAACTATCACAAGCACAATTTAAAAGACTAACAATAACAATGAATATCGCAGTCCTTGAGTCGACACAGTGCAGTCCCTCCCTGTCTGCACCTCCTACACGAACAAGGACGTGTAGTAGGAAATGCATGACCAGTGAAGCCTCGCTAAGTGAAGTGCCACGTGAAGCTGTGGAAAATTCTTAGGCGTGACTGACAGACTGGGCCGCATCTAAAGTTGTTCCCTCATCTGAAAATTAACCTGAAAATAATATGCAGGCGTTCTAAAACACACCTTAACTTCCGGCACTTACGTTACCGATACTTACTGCCGCTTCTGCTGTCCCACCGCCTCGCCCTTCGCTGCTGGCTGTGGTGGTGGTGGTGGTGGTGGTGGTGGTGGTGGTGCTAGTGGTGGTGGTGGTGTCACTTCTTTGGTGTCACAACCTCTCCTCTGACCACATCCACACCGACAACCAGAGATGAGATCGACTGGACAACCAAGCAGTGGCGTAGGTAGGTCTCCTGTAACGCGACGTGCAAACTTAATCCAGAATATCAAATGAGAAAAATGGTCTGAAGGGCTGGATGAGAGCCAAGGGTCTGACTGGGGTAGGAAGGAGAGAGAAGAGTCTGACGGAGGGGGGAGACCGCTCAGACTGGGGTGGGGAGGAGAGGCAAGGGTCTGACTGGGGTGGGGAGGAGAGGCAAGGGTCTGACTGGGGTGGGGAGGGGAGGCAAGGGTCTGACTGGGGTGGGGAGGAGAGGCAAGGGTCTGACTGGGGTGGGGAGGAGAGGCAAGGGTCTGACTGGGGTGGGGAGGAGAGGAAAGGGTCTGACTGGGGTGGGGAGGAGAGGCAAGGGTGTGACTGGGGTGGGGAGGAGAGAGAGGGGTCTGACTGGGGTGGGGAGGAGAGAAAAGGGTCTGACTGGGGTGGGGAGGAGAGGCATGGGGCTGATTGGAGTGGGAAGGAGAGGCAAGGGTCTGACTGGGGTGGGGAGGAGAGGCAAGGGTCTGACATCACTATCCACCTACACAAACATCACACTACCCACCTACACTAACATCACACTACCCACCTACACCAACATCACACTAACCACCCACACTAACACCACACTAACCACCCACACTAACACCACACTAACCACCCACACTAACATCACACTACCCACCCACACTAACATCACACTACCCACCCACACTAACATCACACTACCCACCCACACTAACATCACACTAAACACCTACACCAACATCACACTAACCACCCACACTAACACCTGCCCACTCACCTGACCTCATCCTAGCCCTGTCAGACCAAGGAAACCAGGTAACATGACCCAGCCAGGTAAATAAACAAAAACAATTGTCCACAGAGAATATGAAGATGCAGCGAAGGTAAGTTTACATAGAGAAATATCACTGCACATAAAGATCATTGAAAATATATATAAAGGGAACATTACTGCACACATAGAACATAAGACAGATGATATATGGAGAAAACCAGTATTGAAAAATGAAGTAGTGGACATGAATTAAAAAAAAGAATAGTTGTAGACAGGTAAGAAAAATGCACACACGTAATGAAGAGGCTGACAGGTGTAGGTAATCATTGCCCACAGGTAAAGGAAATAGTAGTGAGCATATACGCCATTAACCTTCACAAGTTTGGAACAGCTCTAGCATTCTGTTCCTCCTAACATCTAACTGATTAAATAGAAAGTGAGTCCTAGGAGCCAGAGTGTTCATGTAGGGACCATTAGCCCTCTCAAGCTCAGGACAACTCTAGTACTCCTTTTTAACGCCACACGGCCTTATTCAGCTGAGAGAGAGTTGGAGTGTGTGTGTGTGTGTGTGTGTGTGTGTGTGTGTGTGTGTGTGTGTGTGCGTGCGCGCGCGCGCGCGCGCGCGTCTTTGTTCCTTGATGTTGAATTATCAGTAGAATGAGAGTTAAGCTGAGCAGAATAAGCTTGATAATGTGTACAGAGGAAGGAAACTACATGACAACGCGGGAGAAAGTAATTGTATATGTGTGTGTGCGTGCGTGTGTGTGTCTGTGTGCGCGCGTCTGTGTGTGTGCGAGTGTTGTGTACTGATATCAAATTCCGCAACAGGACACCAAAAGAAGTGCTTGAATTTCAGAACCAGGGCAGAAAATGAACTGCAGAAGGTAAAAAGGAAGAAAAAAACAAGAAAAAAATACACTGGAGCATAAATACGTAATGGGAGAGGTGGATGGGGAGGTGGATGAGGGGTGGATGGGGAGGTGGATGAGGGGTGGAGGGGAGGTGGATGAGGGGTGGAGGGGAGGTGGAATATTTCTGCTGAGCGTCTGACAATAGTGGAAGCATTAACCCATTCAGACTGACGACGCATTTCTTCCCTGCTTCCACAGGACATACAACTCTGACTTATTATGATGTTGGAAGAACTTAAGGGAGACCTATTCTAACCCCTTCCAATAATAATAATAATAATAATAATAATAATAATAATAATAATAATAAATAAATGAAATCGAAGCTGACAGGAATAAACTCAAAATACATCATCAGACTGAAGGGGTTGAAGGTTTATGAAAGGGTGAAGAACGATAAAATTAAGGATGAATCGCATACAAAAGGGTGTTAGGGAGCTTCCGTACACAACGCGGAGACAAGCTATAATCTTCTCGTATTCTCGTCGGTTAAGGAAGCTCCCTAACGCCTTTTCGTAAGCGACTCGTTTTGCTAATTACACCTTATTGTCCTCCACATGTAATTCCCATATCGCCATACTCTCCATAGATGACCTATGTAAAGATGTTATCCAGCCGTATCCAAGACTAAATCGCTAAGGAAAAAATGTTTGGGTTTTCCATAATGAATTTAGTGACGCATTATAGAGCCTCGCTGTGCATATTAAACCCCACTAATTGCATTTAACTCTATAATTGCCCGGTTAATCAAACATGAACTTTATAATCAGCTTAATTGATGTGGATGTGATAGGAAGCGTTAGGAGGAACACACGGAGGTGGTTTGGCCATGTGGAGAGGATGGAGAGTGAGAGACTGACGAGGACAGTGTATGTGAGTGAGGTGGAGGAGGGGGGGAGAGGGAGGGGGAGGCCGAGGATGAGGTGGAGTGATGGAGTGGACGGGTATATGAGAGAGAGAGGGATGTGAGCCGGGAGCAGGGCAGTGAAATGGCGGGGAACAGAGCGACATGGAGGCGATTTGTTTGTGACCACCCCTCTTACGGGATTAAGGCGTGTGGCAATAGATAGATAGATAGATGACTTATGCAAATGGAGAAGCCAGGTAAATATAACCTTAAGATGATAGGTTAAAATGATAGTTTACTTGCCTCTATCTAAAAAAAATAAATAAATAAGAGTTTCAGTTAAATATTGTTAACTAAAAGAATGTCTAAAAAAAATAACAGATTAAGATTATTTTGTACTTACTGCTGTGGAGGAGGAATTAGTGTGGGAGGTGAGGCAACTAGGTGGACTGGTGGGGAAGGAGTGGGGGAGATTGAAGGTGGTGGTGGTGGTGTGGTGGTGGTGGTGGTGGTGTGGTTGTGTGGTGGTGGTGGTGGTGTGGTAGTGGTGAGGTAGGGGTCTTCGTTCTGTCATCACTCCCAACCACAATCTAGTAATAATAATAATAATCATAATAATAATGATAATAATAATAATAATAATAATAATAATAATGATAATAATAATAATAATAATAATAATAATAATAATAATAATAACTTACACTGACATTTCAAAAAGATTTATTCTTCTCGAATTTAAAATAAATCTTTCTATTCGGTGATATCAATAAACATCATCCAGTGTACGTATGCATGTGTGTGTGTGTGTGTGTGTGTGTGTGTGTGTGTGTGTGTGTGTGTGTGTGTGTGTGTGTGTGTGTGTATGTATGTGTGTACGTATGGATGTATACATGCGTGAATAAAAGTGTATGGATGCATGCGTGCGGGCATGTGTACGTGCGTCCTTGTGTGTGTCCGTGTGAGTGTCCGTGTGTGCGTGTGCGTGTGTGCGTGTGTGTGTGTGAGACTTCTGATGCAGTACTAGTGAATATTTAATCGACAGTCGTGTTATTTCAGGGTTTTAATCGCTAGTTAATTCTTTAAGTGGCGCTTTTGAGAGTGAGAGAGAGAGAGAGAGAGAGAGAGAGAGAGAGAGAGAGAGAGAGAGAGAGAGAGAGAGAGAGAGAGAGACTCAGGGTGTGCGACCAGGCTTCCCGCTTTTTTAAAAACTACAACAAACAGGGACTCTCTCTCACAATCCTGTTTTATCATAGCCATCCCTAACTGATCCTGGAGTGTGACATAGCCAAATCCTGGTGCTAAGTAAACAAATCAGCCACACGTTGCTTTCCCTCATGTGCATCTAAAAATAACCAAGATCAATCACGGTTACTGTCCCGTATTACCTTTAGCGATCATTTTTTTGTCACTACCAGAGCTAACAACATTTTGCATTTGAATAACAGCCTGCCTTTAATCACGAGTCTGGTATATATATTTGTAGTTATTTTCTGTGTAATTTTGACACCAGAAGAAGCCGAATAGTGAGAAAGTAATGAGTTAAAATTATCGTTAATCTTTACACTGTCGAATTCCAATTAATAGGGTCAACTTGAGTCTGGAAAAGTCAGGTTACTCAGAAACTTCATGCTTACCACTTTGAGGATGGATGATACATACTTTGATGTAAAACAGTGGCGTAGACAGGGGAAGAAGGGTGGAGAAGACTGAGGGAGAGAGGGTGGTGGTGTGAACTGGCTGGAGGTTTGGTGTAGTGTGGTGTGGTGTGGCGGTATTGTGGTCAAGGTCTGATGGATGGTGGTGGTGGTGGTCGGGCTCTTCCTCTCTACCTAATCTGTGAACAAAAAATCTTGCGTAATATACATCTAAATAAAGGCGAGTTCACGTATAACCAAAATCATCAGCCATATTACAGTCCTAAATCGTCTAGTATCATGCAAAGTCCATTATCAATATCCAAGTTCCCATAAGAAAATCCTGAGACAAGACTAGGGAAAAGGAAAATATCACTGAGGCGGTTTGGCCATGTGGAGAGGATGGAGGGTGAAAGACTGACGAAGAGAGTGTATGTGAGTGAGGTGGAGGGGGGAAGAAGGAGGGGGGAAGAAGGAGGGGGGAAGAAGGAGGGGGGAAGAAGGAGGGGGGAAGAAGGAGGGGGGAAGAAGGAGGGGGAGGCCGAGGATGAGATGGAGGGATGGGGTGGAGAGGTATATGAGAGAGGGGGGTGTGAGTTGGGAGCAGGGCAGTGAAATGGCGGGGGACAGGGCGACTTGGAAGCGATTTGTTTGTGGCCACCCCAAACGGGATTAAGGCGTCTGGCAATAGACAGATAGATAGATCATGACATTACGTAGTTTAAAGCAGTTACTTAACATATGACTGCTCCGATATTACCGAATATTATGAATTAAACCCAACTATGAAACAGGCAGAAAGTAGGACCCTAGAATTTTGGTTTATACATGAGAATTATGATGCTAACCTTCATCTTCCTGAGCAGTAAGGATTTAAATGTTACTTATACTATTAAAAGGTCTTCCGAAACAGTCGGGTGAACAGCTGTGTAGGTGGGAAAAAAATGGGAGAAATGGAGTTCCCCCGAGCTAAGCCCTGTATTGGACTATATAGCCCCGCTAGGGTTACAGGAGCGAGCTACCACTCCCGGCACGGCAGCCCGGACGAGGCTCGAACTCGCAATCCCCCGATTACGAGTCCAGCGCGCTACCTCTGTGCCACCGCGCCCCCCCAGTGTGTAGGTGAGAAGAGAAAGGGGCGGTGCGAAGCTTACCTGGCGGTCTGGATGCTACTGCTGTTGTGTTCCGTCTGGCTGACTCACGCGGCGATCTGAGTGAAGCTGCTTTGGACTCTACGCGATGATCCAATTTCAACAATGATCGTTTTTAGTATCGTGTAAATCTTATTATCACAGTCCAAAGTAATTATTTTTCTTTATAGTGTGAAGTATACTGTGGACCACTTTTAAACAATATCGTGTAGGAACATTCACTAACTCGGCAGTTGTTAGTGGACCGAACCAGCAACAAACAGCTTGCCATTTTACTGCTAGCCATCCGGTCTCAGGGGCTTGCTTGTAATTCCTGTATACACATTCATACTTCGCACAAATCAACATCAAACCAACCACAACATCCAGAAAGTGAGACAGGCTACAACATTTACTAAACCTATATTTTCGTCTCCTTATACAACACCCTAGGCTGGGTTCGCATTCTGTGACTAATCGAGGCTTTAGTGTCTCCCAGGGATTCATTTTGTATGTTACAGCATATTACTCTCTTGTATGTTGCTGTATCTTTTTCTATATCAACACACATTACATAAAGAACCTACACGTGCAAGGACAGGTGTTATAGAGCCCCTTACCCTACGAGACAATAGACAGAACTAAGATTACTCACCTCCTCACTCCACGGCTGCCGACTCCCAAATGCCCGTCCCGACCGTCTCCACAGCCGAAGTCTCCTCGTCTTGAAAACATTCTTGAGTGTTCCGTTTTCCAGGTCACCAATACCCAGTTATTATTATTATTATTATTATTATTATTATTAGCTTATTCCAATTACCACCTGAAGATTTTATTCATCTACATAGTAACCCGTGAGTATCAGTGGAATATTATAGGCTTCAGTACACATTTTCTCAGTGTAAATATTCTAAACGCCTTGCATATCTTTTTTTTTTTCTTATTCTTAGCTTACTATGGCTATCTCCATTTTTTTTTTTTATACATGGGAAAGATATCTACTAGTATGGTGTTAATATAAGCTATGATATAACCCCATCACTTTGAAAAACCAGTCCAAAATTGAGCAGAATTTTTTGAAGGTAGGAAAGAAAAAAAAGGAGGGGGGGAAATGAGTCGCTGCAGTGCAGAATTTAAGGTATTGCAAGAGAAGAATTTAGGGTATTGCAAGAGAAGAATTTAAGGTAGAAGAATTTAAGGTATTGCAAGAGGAGAATTTAAGGTATTGCAAGAGAAGAATTTAAGGTATTGCAAGAGAAGAATTTAAGGTATTGCAAGAGAAGAATTTAAGGTATTGCAAGAGAAGAATTTAAGGCATTGCAAGAGAAGAATGTAATGTATTTGCAAGAGAAGAATTTAAGGTATTGCAAGAGAAGAATTTAAGGTATTTGCAAGAGAAGAATTTAAGGTATTGCAAGAGAAGAATTTAAGGTATTTGCAAGAGAAGAATTTAAGGTATTGCAAGAGAAGAATTTAAGGTATTGCAAGAGAAGAATTTAAGGTATTTGCAAGAGAAGAATTTAAGGTATTGCAAGAGAAGAATTTAAGGTATTGCAAGAGAAGAATTTAAGGTATTTGCAAGAGAAGAATTTAGGGTATTGCAAGAGAAGAATTTAAGGTATTTGCAAGAGAAGAATTTAAGGTATTTGCAAGAGAAGAATTTAGGGTATTGCAAGAGAAGAATTTAAGGTATTTGCAAGAGAAGAATTTAAGGTATTTGCAAGAGAAGAATTTAGGGTATTGCAAGAGAAGAATTTAGGGTATTGCAAGAGAAGAATTTAAGGCATTGCAAGAGAAGAATTTAAGGTATTGCAAGAGAAGAATTTAAGGTATTTGCAAGAGAAGAATTTAAGGTATTTGCAAGAGAAGAATTTAAGGTATTGCAAGAGAAGAATTTAAGGTATTTGCAAGAGAAGAATTTAAGGTATTTGCAGGAGAAGAATTTAAGGTATTGCAAGAGAAGAATTTAAGGTACTGCAAGAGAAGAATTTAAGGTATTTGCAAGACCCGCTGAGCAGTCTTGTGTGTGTGTGTGTGTGTGTGTGTGTGTGTGTGTGTGTGTGTGTGTGTGCAATGTCCCGTTTCTTGCACACACACACATCATCTCGTTGTAAAAGCTAATTGGAAATCTTAAGAAAATTACACTTCCTTACCTTTTTATCACCTCATTTACATATTTATTTCTTTATTCCTATTTATTTACATTTGTTTCGGCTGAGTCCTCTTAATTCTGCTTACACGTACCCTCATAAAAAAACTTCCTCTTTTACTCTCACACATTGGCACATTATCACACCCTCTCTCTTGTTTGTTCCTGTGTTTTTCTGTTTTTCCTGACGTGTGTTAAAAAGTGGAGGCTAGTATATCAAGGAAAAACACTTACACTTTGAAATAAAACTCCTACTTGCCCTATCAGCTGCGTTCCCTTAAGTTTTGTGGCTCATTCTGCTGGTGTGGGTGTGGCGGTGTCTTATCTCGCATGCACTATCATTCCCCTTACAGATACAAACATGGGTGATTGTGGAAGCTGCATAGTTGGTCTTGGCGTCCATTATACTATTCTCTTGACTATTCTTCACCTATCTTTACTATTCGAGGTAAAGGAGGAACTCTAAGGAATCTTTATATATTTTATTGAAAAAGCCTTGGCACAAATTTTTAAGTACAATCTCTAGGAATGGACATACCACTGGAATATTTGTTTTTTTTTAACCATGATCTAAAAATAGTAGTAGTAGTAGTAGTAGTAGTAGAAGTAGTAGAAGTAGTAGTAGTAGTAGAAGTAGTAGTAGTAGTAGTAGAAGTAGTAGTAGTAGTAGTAGAAGTAGTAGTAGTAGTAGTAGTAGAAGTAGTAGTAGTAGTAGTAGTAGTAGTAGAAGTAGTAGTAGTAGTAGTAGTAGTAGGTGAGGATGGTGGACTACAGAAGAGGAACTTAAGCCTGCAGTCCACAAGGTTCAAATTCACGTGAGACTGGAGTTGCAATTACTACTACTACTACTATTACTACTACGACTACTACTACTTCACGGGATGTATAGATTATGCGAAAAAAAAAACTATACTCCTTTCACTTAACTTGGCCCAAAATTGCCATCTCTCCATCTTGAATCCCCAGTTTGATGCTAGTCACGAGGAAGTGCTATGGAATGGATGTACAGCACGTGTCATGTCTTTGCCACTGAGCTACGTGAAATAAGCTGCAAAAGGACGAGAATCTGGGCCAAGTTAAGGTGAAAAGAGTATAGTTAACATTTTCAGAGTCTTCAACCTCTTCACCCCGACTACGTACTTCAGTTTTCACACGTTATTCGTCATCTTAGTCCCTTCACTACGAGGACCTGAAATATTGTGTCCGCAGGTGATCAAGACAACTCCTGTGTTTGTTTTTATTTGTCTTCCTATGTTTACCTGGGCTATCATTGTTTTAGAACTATCAGTGTTGTTGATATGTAGTGCCACCCATATTTAAGTACTCGGTCTTCAAGGTGATCCATAGATTGCACTGCCCTTGCCACCAACGGGAGAATATTTTGGTGTGTTGCGGGGGACGTTCAAGGGTTACCAGTGTCTGCCCTGCACCATTTTCTACTTCCCATGACTCTTTCCATTTTCTTTTTTTACGTCCACTAACTGCAGGGTTGACTACTAATTTCTCGAAGCTGCTAAAATGTCCACGCATCTCACTCCAGCAAACTAAGCCGCCCCTGCAACACACAAGATATAGGAAGATGCAATATTCGAACCACTATCACTACAAAGATTCGCACCTCTTGACTCTAATCATATCTTGCTTTCTTCTTGCACCTTCTCGACGACTATATTCAATTTAGGAAGGCCTCTGTTATGAAGGGGTTAACGAAGGCCTTATCTAACCCCTCCATTTCAAAATTTTTCCCAGCCAGAATAAAACCGTCTGAAGCAAGCCGAACTTTATTTTTCTTAACGCCAGGTCGTGCGAGTTGCGGGGGCCGGCCTACTGTCTCCTTTGCCTCTGAGTCACTTACTGTATCCAGCAGTGTTCAGACTAGAGCCACATGTTCACTCCAGCAATCGAACAGAATGCTAGGGAATGGTAGGTCTTTGATGGGGACCTTTTTAGGCCTCTTTTATGTCATTTTTCGTCCCTATTTATGTGTCATGCACCAGCCAACCCGGTACCCGCCAGCCGGACCAGGTTTTCACTGTAGAAACGTAGTCTTAGATTTCTTATATAAGTTAGATCTCATATATTAGATCTCTTATAGGTCATGTTCAGAGCCTCCAGATGCATAATGTTTATAATATATACCGTAAATACTGTATACATGTCACTAACAGATACAACTACAGAAGACAAGTCACTGAATAGAAACAAAATGTAAATAATTTTTCAGCTTGATGTTTGGTAT
This sequence comes from Coenobita brevimanus, assembly GCF_032717465.1. Classification (NCBI taxonomy): domain Eukaryota; kingdom Metazoa; phylum Arthropoda; class Malacostraca; order Decapoda; family Coenobitidae; genus Coenobita; species Coenobita brevimanus. The sequence continues at coordinate 42,869,987 of NC_137006.1, read as the reverse complement.
CATTAGCACTCTCTCTCCCACCGAACCCCTGCCTGGCTGCTCTCACGGTCTTCATGGACTGAGGGAGTGATGTGTGTGGTCCCTATTCCCCCTTCTGTCCTTACCACAGTCCCTTCTGTTATGGATATGTAGTCATGCCTTGTAGAGGGTCCGACAGACACAGCAAACACTTCTCCAGTTCTTGTTATGTACTGCTGCAAATATCAACCTCTCACTGAAGATACATCACTTCATATTAGCCACTATTCTAAGCACAGAAACAAAGTAGGTCATAGCGCTGCGACTTGGAGTATAACAAAGTCTTTCAGAAGACTATAACAATGAGAAATTGGCTGATGATCCCCTACCAACACCGTTTTCTTCCCTCCACACTTCCCATTCTTTCCCGAACGTCAGATGGTGTCCTTCCTTCCTTCCTTCCGTCTTCACCCGATGTCCTTCCTTCCTCCTTCGGCCAAACATCAGAGTGTCCTTCTTTCCTTCCTTCTTTCCATACCACAGCCAGCAGGGGAGTGTCAGTGGACTTTTGATGGCGACTGTACCGGTGGTGGAAGAGTTGTTTGAGGGGAGGACGGTCAACTACATTTTGCTATGCTAAAAAGAGAGAGAGAGAGAGAGAGAGAGAGAGAGAGAGAGAGAGAGAGAGAGAGAGAGAGAGAGAGAGAGAGCATATATTAGTACCAACAACTTTTTTTTATATATTCATTTGTTTTAATTTTCTAAGCTTGATAACCACTTCACCCCCAGGACGTACTTTTAAAAATTTCTTTCTACTTCATTTTTTTTTTTTTTTTGGATTTTGGAGAGAGCTTCTCGAACTGAAGGGGCTTAACAGAGTCTGTACAGTAGAGCAGGGGTGGGGAACGTCCGGCCTCCGGGCCGCATAAGGCCCGCAAGACCATTTGATCAGGTCCGCGAGGAAATTCATAAATGCAATTTCATCAACTCATGAACGAATATACATATACATATAATATACCTGGCTACAGTTGATTTTAAGTTGATAATTTTGTATGGCCCACGAATGATGTTAAACATATCCTAATGGCCCTTAATAGGAGAAAGGTTCCCCACCCTTGCTGTACAGCCTGGATAAAGCTTGGATTAACCCCTTCAGTATGACAGATCTTATGTCAAACCAAATTTTCTTAAGACAGCTTGAATAAGACAGAATTTACGTCACTGGAATCTATCTATCTGTCAGTCAGTCTGTATATGTCTGTCTATTTACTTATCTATCTAGTTATCTATCTATCTGTTTATCTATCTGTTTTTCTATCTATGTTTATCTATCTATCTATCCATGTCTGTTTAAGATATAAATAAATCACAAGGTGTGATATGAAGAATAAATCGCCAAGGAAAGAAGGTTTGCAGAATCTATGGCAGAAAGAGGTAATTTTTTTTTCTCTCTCTCACGGCTTTACCTAACCCCTCCAGGCCTGAAAATCTCCCCTGAGCTGAATAAAATCGTCTGGAGGTAGAAAATAAGTTGCTAGAGGAAAGGAGTTAGGTGCACTGTTCTAAAGGTAGGATATTCTGTCATTACCTACCTGGCCACACCTGACACGTAATTAAGGTGAGGCTGCAGCGCTATCACGACCCAGGCCAGGTGTTAGCTGCAAGGGAATAATAATAATAATAATAATAATAATAATAATAATAATAATAATAATAATAATAGTAGTAGTAGTAGTAGTGGTGGTAGTAATAGTAGTAGTAGTAGTAGCAGTATTATTATTATTATTATTATTATTATTAGTAGTAGTAGTAGTAGTAGTAGCAGCAGCAGTAGTAGTAGTAGTAGTAGTAGTAGTAGTAGTAGTAGTAGTAATAATAATAATAATAATAATAATAATAATAATAATAATAATAATAATAGTTGTAGTACTAGTATTTGCAACAACAACAACAAAAACAACAACAACAATAATAATAATAATAATAATAATAATAACCCATGATGAGATATAGAGGCTTTCCCAAGTTTTTCGTTTTCTTTTGAGACAGGTCAGGATTTTCTTAAAAAAAAAACAAAACAAAAAAAACAGAAAACTCAATATCAAGACGTATTTAATTTCCAACTCAATAACCGATGAGAATAAGGGTCAAAGTTCCATATTCTCGTTGGTTAAGGAAGTTCCCTAACACCTATCCCTAAGCGATTTATTTTACTTATTATACCTTACCTTTCTCCTCTGCGTTACATCAATCCTTCAAACATCGCAATACTCTGCATAACTAACGCACAAAAGGATATTAACCAGCCATATCCAAAAATAAATCGCCAAGGAAGAGGTGTTAGGGAGCTTCCTTCAAACATCGCCATACTCTGCATAAATAAGTTAAAAAACGATATTAACCAGCCATATCCAAAAATAAATCGCCAAGGAAGAGGTGTTAGGGAGCTTTATTAACCGCTGGGAATACGTGGCGCAGACTCACCTTTATAGAGCGGGCGCTGATCCGCTGCTCGGCAACGCTCTCCCTGCGACGCACGGCAGGTAAGAGCGTGACAGGTGAGACGGAAGTATAATTAACAGGTGGACACGCAACTCTCTCTCTCTCTCTCTCTCTCTCTCACACACACACACACACACACACACACACACACACACACACACACACACACACACACACACACACACACACACACACACACACACACACACACACACACACACACACACACACACACACACACACACACACACACACACACACACACACACACGTAAATATTCTCCTATCTTTCACATTATTATCAAGACACAAGTTCCCTAATAATTCCATCTTAAGCTACTTTTAGATGTGTTAGAGAGAGAGAGAGAGAGAGAGAGAGAGAGAGAGAGAGAGAGAGAGAGAGAGAGAGAGAGAGAGAGAGAGAGAGAGAATTGCTGGCACACGTAATACAGCACGAAGGAGGAAGACAGAAAACGGGAAGACGAAGCAAAGAAATAAGGGGAAGCTCAAGAAAAAAGCTAAAACACTAAACAAGAGAGACTGGCAAGCTAAAAGAAGACAATAAATACTAAAATAAGAGGAAGAGAAACCGACAAGACAAAGTATGGGAAACAGAGGCGTGGGAGTGAAGGTCTGGAAGGAAAAATGGTGTACTGGAGGGAGAGAGGAAGGAAAGAAGACAAAAGAAGCCAGCAAATTACAGGCAGAAAACAATGCGAGGGAGGTGAGGCGTGAAGCAGTTACGGGAGGAGGAGGAGGAAGGAAGAGGAAGAGGAAGAGGAAGAAGGAGGAGGAGGAGGAAGAGGAAGAAGGAGGAGGAGGAGGAAGAGGAAGAAGGAGGAGGAAGAGGAAGAAGGAGGAGGAGGAGGAAGAGGAGGGGAGAGAGACACACACAGACTAACTGATCCAAGCGAGGTATGATTTTGATAAAGAAGTTCTACTGTTTTATACAGAGAGAGAGAGAGAGAGAGAGAGAGAGAGAGAGAGAGAGAGAGAGAGAGAGAGAGAGAGAGAGAGAGAGAGAGAGAGAGAGAGAATCTGTATTTTCTAGATTATCTACCAATAAAGTTCTAACAATCTAGTATTCAATCTAATTACACTGTTGCAAGTACTTATGAATGGAGATATTTTGCTGTGTTTATTAGTGTGGCATCTTGTTCCTTAAGTGTGTGTGTGTGTGTGTGTGTGTGTGTGTGTGTGTGTGTGTGTGTGTGTGTGTGTGTGTGTGTGTGTGTGTGTGTGTGTGTGTTTTGTGTGTGCGTGTGCTCCAAGTTCCTAGTCAGCCCGGTGTTACTCAGGTGAACCCCAGATCAATTAAGGTTAAGTGACTCCAGGTATTAGGTGATTGGATTATAAAAAAACCGCCTTTAGTAGCCTCTTGGGACCTCAAACCTACGCGCTACACTCCATCCCGCCATCACACCTGCTACTTTAATCACGTCCCTGTGTTTGTGGACTTAGGTGTATTAGATAGGACGAGAGGAGGTGTGTTTTGTCTTCTTTAAAACAGGGATACGTTGAATCTTCTTTTGTCTGGTGATGGTGGTGTGGTGGTGGTGGTGGAGGATGTTTGTGTGTACGGTGTGGTGGTGTGGTGGTGACTACATACCCCTGTGGTGGTGGTGAAGTGAATGTTGGTGCGTCTGGTGCGGTGGTGTGGTGGTGGTGAAGTGAATGTTGGTGCGTCTGGTGCGGTGGTGTGGTGGTGGTGGATATTATTGTGTACTGGTTGGTGATGGTGGTGAAGTGAATGTTGGTGCGTGTGGTGGTGTGGTGTGGTGGTGACATACCCTTGTGGTGGTGGTGAAGTGAATGTTGGTGCGTATGGTGCGGTGGTGGGCGGTCTGGACGGGCCGGAAGTTGTTGGCCAGGGGGGCGTGGGCCAGACTGGAAGAGTTACCCTGACGCAGCGCCCTCAGTTGATGCAGCTGGAAGGCGTACACGATACCACTAAGCCACCGCCTCAATCACCACTATTCTTACACTCAACTCAGTCACCCATTAACCCATTAACCTATTCACTTATTTCATCATCATTCGGACCTCCTTTCCCACCCTAGGGCAAGGTGAGGAGTAGCAATGTCCAGACAGCCCAAATTTGCCTAATCCAACGGGCCACGCTTCCATGCACTCATCATTCAAGCCCCCGGAATCCTGGCTCTATAGGATACGCCAAAAACATTCATCACGTTCTGTAGCTTCACATAAACGTATCCAACTGAGTCAATCCGGACGCTGCCACGTTAAAAAGGGGTGCCAAATCCCTGATCATGCACTTCTCCTCACAACATTGATCCAGCCAGCTCGATCTCCTGTCAGTCCCCTAGCCTCACCGACTTCCAAACCTCTCTTCCTCACACACTCATCCACCATATCTCTCCACCTTCTCCTTGGCCTACCTCGCCTCCTCCCTCCTTCAAATTCGCTCAGATATACCTTCTTCACCACTCTGTTTTTCATGCATTATTTAATTCATCAATCAAATAGACGTCAATCATTTTCCTCGCTATTCACCCTCCTCTCTATCTATCTGCCTATCTATCTATCTATCTCAGGTCAACTCACCATGGCAGTGTTGATGTACAGAGGCTTGTTCGGTATAATCCAGGTGACAGTTTCGTGACACGCCGGCTGTGTGAGTGACCCGTCGTAGGTCAAGTAGTGCTCCGTGGCAGGTAGCAGACCCCGTACCACAAGTGACGCTGCTGTGACGGATGACCCTGGGGCAGAGTGGGTGGTTAGTGACGTTAAGTGGGTGGTTAGGAAGGTTGTTAGTGAGATGGTTAAGTGGGCATTAGGTGGGTGGTTAATGAGAGTTATTAGAGGTCAGTGAGGTCAGTGGGTGATTAGTGAGGTCATAGGTGTGCCAGTACTGTGTCTGCAAAAATAGGGTGTGTGGCTCCATCTGTTGCGCGCAGTGGATATTTTGGCCCTGAGGGAAAGGACTCACTAGCCTATCCCCAGAGTCAGGACACAAGACATTCAAAAGACAATCAAGACAAAATCTATAATCATGAAAGCCACAGTATTATCCTTTACCACTGAGCTACATGAAATAAGCTGCAAAAGGACAAAACTCTGGGCCAAGTTAAGGTGAAAGGAGTATAGGAGGGGAAGAAAGAAATCCGCCTGGGCCTAAAAGAATTACAACTCAAATCCGAAATCCACTAAAATGAGCTTTGGAAAATCGCCCATCACAGACCTATACTATATTCACCTTAACCTGGTCCAGATTTCTTTCCCTTTGTCGCTTCTTTTACGTGGCTCAGTGGAAAAGATAATGCCACAGTCCTCCCTCCTTTCCACAGCACTTCTTCGTGACTAGCGATCATGTGAAAGGTTTGATCGTTTGTGTGTACTCAGCGTTCGAGATGGTGATGGTAATTTTAGGCCAAGTTAAAGTAGTGGTAGTAGTAGTAGTAGTAGTAGTAGTAGTAGTAGTAGTAGTAGTAGTAGTAGTAGTAGTAGTAGTAATAATAATAATAATAATAATAATAATATAGTAATAATAACACCAACTGTAGTAGTTGCAATAGTAGTAGTAGTAGTAGTCTCAGGTTCATCTAAAGCGTGAACCCAGTGGACTAAAGGCTTAAATCACCCTTCTGCAGTCCACCATCTTCCTTTGGGGGGATAGGGAAGTAGCTGAGGGACGTGTGTATAACCAGGCAGTGAAGCCGCCTGGGTATATCAGTGCCACCACGCGAAGGCGCCCCTCTCCACCACCCAGGTCGAAGTAAAAATAGATAGACAGACAGACAGACAGATAGATAAATAGATAGATAGATAGATAGATACTCACCGCCATATGTGATGTTGCCAAGACCCTCCAGTAAGACTCTGAATTCTGGTGTCACTCTTTCACCCACCTGGGAAAAAAGAGGAATATTTATGCACCACCTGGGAAAGAAAGAGGAATATTGTTGTACCACCTGGGAGAAAAAGAGAGGAATATTTATGTATCCTTGTACTGTGAGTTGGTGGGAAGGCAGTCAGACGGTGGAGGGCAGGGCGACGTGGAGGGGATTTGTTTGTGGCCACCCCTTTACGGTATTAAGGTGTCTCGCAATAGATATATTGATAGATAGATAGAGGTATGAAAGAGGCAGAGTCAGAAGGAAAGAAGGAGAGTTTAGAAAGAGAGAGAGAGAGAGAGAGAGAGAGAGAGAGAGAGAGAGAGAGAGAGAGAGAGAGAGAGAGAGAGAGAGAGAGAGAGAGAGAGAGAGAGAGAGAGAGAGAGAGAGAGAGAGAGAGAGAGAGAGAGAGAGAGAGTTAGAAGAGACTATAATGTGAGTAGAATGTGTGCACCTTGTCTGTCCTGCCAATCACACACACACACACATTTAGATTTTATACTTTCACATGCAGTACTCTTTCTACACACACACACACACACACACACACACACACACACAAAAAAAAACCTTCTCCACCGTACTTCACCAACTTGGGGTAAAGTTGAATCTGGCCGTCACTCTCCCTCCGAAAATAATGTCCGAAACTGCAGTGGACTTATTGTGGACTGATAAATACACATATACATCATCATCATCATCATTATCATCATCATCATCATCATCACTATCAACACCATCATCATCATCATCATTATCATCATCATCCAAGGAAGGGTCCTGAGAACAAAAAACAAAAAAGAAAAAGAAAGAAAGAAAGAATGAGACACGAACCAACCTTTGCCCAACTGGATAAGCCACACTTCCATTCACTCACCATTCAAGCCCCTGGAATCCTGACTCCACCTGATAAAGTGATGTGAGTGAGATGGAGGGGGGGAGAAGACGACGGAGACCGAGTATGAGATGGAGGATGAAGTGGAGAGGTATATGAGAGAGGGGGGTGTCAGCTGGGGAAGGGGCAAGGTAATGACAGGGGACAGGACGACATGGAGGCGATTTGTTTGTGGTCACCCCTTCCAGGCTTAAAGCGTCTGGGTATAGACAGATTGACAGATGGTTTAAAGATAGATAAATAAGCTTCAGATAGATAGTGGATGGAAGGGAGCTGAAATAGGAGTACTGAAAATGATATGAGAGGGTGATGAAAGTGAAGGAAGAGATGGGAGGAGAAAGCAAAGGAAGGTGATGCTGGAAGAGGTTGAAGATGCTGCTCTGGAGGAAATGAGAAGGGGACACTGAAAGGAAAAGGAAATGATGTAGGAGGTGAATACTGAAGGAGATGAGTACTGAAAGAGGTGGTGAGTGGGCGCTGAAAGAGTCAAGAGTTCAGTGCTGGAGGGAATGGGAAATGAAAAATGAAAGAGGAGGGAAATGAGTACTGAAAGATGGGAGGTGAGTAATGAAGGAGAAGTCATATGTGTAATGTACCTGTATAAGAAGAGCAACGGCCACCACACCGTACACCTGAGACGAGGCCTGGCTGAAGTTACGGTACAGTTGAGAGTTGTACCCGTAGAGCTGTAACTGAGGGTACAGGGTTAGCACAGGTAACATTTGTACCCCTAAAGCTGTACCTGAAAATACATAGTCCAGTTGATTTATACCTGGACAACTGAGGGTATCGTTACAGGTAAATACAGGTGAGTTGTACCCTGGAAACCGTAATTAAGGTGACAGGGTTAGGTAAGCACTTAAACACTTTCCCTTTCCCATATTAAATTCCAGTTCCCATGTTTAAGCTCAGGCAAGCAATTTATCCAGATCTCACTCAAGCGTCTGTCTTTAAAAGGTTGTATGTACTCTTCAGACCTTTGTATCATAGTATATTTGCACATTTAACTCCTGTGTCTTCGTCCACATCGATGTTCTATGCTACGAGGCTGATGGGAACACTACCAATCCTAGAAGCTGGCTCAAATTAACCAGCCCCATCATGCCATACTAACACAAACAATCCTAAACTTCCACCACTCACTATGAATGCACCGTTAACGTTCGCAGTGCACAGCATTACTTACTGTACCCTTTTCACTCTAACTTGGTGCTACAATTGCCATCTCTCCATCTTGAATGCTGAGTTGTACAGACTAACACTGGGATGAGCTGCTAGTCACGAAGAAGTTTTATGGCGCGGATGTTGAGCCACGGTATTAATTTTGACACTGAGCTCCGTGGAAGAAACAGCAAAAGGACAAAATTCTGGGCCAAGTTTAGGTGAAAGGAGTATATCTGAAGAACAACACAATTATACTAACCTCCCCAGTGAAGGCCTTGTTATCGACCAGGTGTTCTGATCCCAGGTGGTTGGTGTGGCCGAAGTGTATCCTGGCGTGGGTGAGGGTGTAGGTGTAGCTGAGGGGGCCTCCTGTCACGTTGGCCAGCGCTGATCCCTGTGCTGCACGCCACTCAACGCCGTGGCCCGTGTTCAACAGCACCCCGCCCACCTGAGCTACACACACCCAGCGTCAGCACTGATCTACCTATCTGTCTGTCTGTCTACCTACCTATCTATCTGTCTATGTGTCTGTCAGTCTACCTGTTTATATCAATCAAGCACCTCGCCCATATAGACAAGTCTCAGAACACTCTCAAGATCGTATGACACAATGAGGAGAACAGAACAAGGCTCAAAGTCTGTATATTCAGGAAATTATACCGGTACTAGTAACACACACACACACACACACACACACACACACACACACAAATTAGAACCACCAACACAACGCCTAGTCAAATAAGCTCCACATTCGCTCAATATCCACCAAACCTTCGAAATTACCTCCTCCATCTCACAGCCAAAGCAAGCCACACACAAAATATAAATACGTAAAGCCTGCAAAGACTCACGGTAACTTTATCAACGGAGAAGGAGGTCAAATTGGGGTCATAGACGATTTTGGCGGGGTCGATGTTAATGGGTGACTGTCTCCTGCCCTCGCGACACATGGACCACGCCGGGTTGATCACGCCCCAGAATCGCGGTCCAGAGATCCCGTCATAGGTCCACCACTGTCCCCAATCCACGGCGGGAGAGCCATCGCTGAGACTGACCTCCTCATTGCCTGGAAGGAGAAGAAGATGGAGAAGAAGGAGGAGGAGGAGGAGGAGGAGGAGGAGGAGGACGAGGAGAAGAAGAAAAAGTAGAAGAAGAAGAAGAAGGAGGAGGAGGAGGAGGAGGAGGAGGAGGAGGAGAAGAAGAAGAAGAAGAAGAAAAAGTAGAAGAAGAAGAAGAAGGAGGAGGAGGAGGAGGAGGAGGAGGAGGAGGAGGAGGACGAGGAGGAGGAGGACGAGGAGAAGAAGAAGATGAAGAAGGAGGAGGAGGAGGAGGAGGAGGAGGAGAAGGAAGAAGGAGGAAGAAGAAGAAGAAGAAGGAGAAGAAGATGAAGAAGATGATGATGATGATGATGATGATGATGATGAAGAAGAAGAAGGAGAAGAAGAAAAGGAGGAGGAGGAGGAGGAGAAGGAGGAGGAGGAGGAGGAGGAGGAGGAGGAGGAGATGAAAAAGAGAATAAAAAAGAAAAATGCTTGTGTGGCTTCTACTACTACTACTACCTCCATTACTACTACTACTACTACCTCCACTACTACTACTACTACTACAACTACAACTACTACTACATGGAATGGGGGGGATTACTGCACGGCGCTTTTCTCTAACATGGAGCATCAATCCCACGCTCCTCTCCCCAAATCTGCCATTCTAGATCTACCCAAACTCACGACAGGAGCCTCTAGTCACGTTCCTAACCCTTCTAGCCTTCCTCAGTCCCTAGAAACCAGCGACGCATTTCTAAGCTCATTTCTTGCTAGTTCCGGGACGCTTTATACAACCTAGGAGGGATTTTTTCGGCACTGGAGGGGTTAGGTGAATCCTCAGGCGAATAAAATCGTCTGGAGAGAGAGAGAGAGAGAGAGAGAGAGAGAGAGAGAGAGAGAGAGAGAGAGAGAGAGGGTATTATTTAAGTACGTCGTTGGATTGAAAGGGTTACTGAATTGACAGTACCGTAATCTTAATTCTGGGACGAAATAAATCTGAAATAAGAATGATTTTGGTCTGGAACAATGGTACTATGTTAAAATGCCGTTGCTCCTATTAACAGACGGTCCACTGGCAGCTCCCTATTAACAGACGGTCCACTGGCAGCTCCCTATTAACAGATGGTCCACTGGCAGCTCCCTATTAACAGATGGTCCACTGGCGGCTCCCTATTAACAGACAGTCCACTGGCAGCTCCCTATTAACAGATGGTCCACTGGCAGCTCCCTATTAACAGACAGTCCACTGGCAGCTCCCTATTAACAGATGGTCCACTGGCAGCTCCCTATTAACAGATGGTCCACTGGCAGCTCCCTATTAACAGAGGGTCCACTGACAGCCCCCTATTAACAGATGGTCCACTGGCAGCTCCCTATTAACAGATGGTCCACTAGCAGCTCCCTATTAAGTCCACTGGCAGCTCCCTATTAACAGATGGTCCACTAGCAGCTCCCTATTAAGTCCACTGGCAGCTCCCTATTAACAGATGGTCCAGTAGGCTAGTAGCAGACTCAAGGCACTCCCCCAAGGCACTGAGGAGAGGGGGGGTGGCAAAACAACCCCTCTCAGTGCCAACCCAGTGCCAGTGCCAGGCCCTTGTAGACTAGGGGGGGGGAGTTGGCATCAGGGGGGGGGGATATCTGGCCGTAAAAAAACAAAAACAAAACAAAACAAAACAATCCCATATAGAAGTGGGAAAAGGTGAAGGAAGAAGAAGTTGCAATTCTCCCTAAAGACACAGCAAATTACACCTCATTATCAAGGTTAATTGTTACTCTCCTTTACGGTTAATTGCCTTCTTTATAATTATCAACACCTGTAGCGCATCAGGGGGGGTTAGGAGGGATGGGGGATTGGGGGGATGAGGGTAGGGGGAATATCCTGGCTACCTGTAACCTCCCTTAAATGACTTGTCAGGTGGGCAGGTGAGGTCATAAGTGGACAGGCAGGTGCATCAGCGGCCACTCCCCACCTGTGTTTATAACCAGCCTTAGCTGACCAGTATCACAAATCCCTGGCTTGTAGAGATAGATAGATAGATAGAAATAGATAGATATATATAAACAGAGATAGATACTGACCACAAAAATACATGAATCACACGGTCTTCTGATGTGGAAAAAAAATCAGACGCCTATGCAGTGCTAATCTTTGTCTTCCGATGTGGATAAGAGGAAGATTAGATTTGTCAGTGCTAATCCACGCCTTTCGAAGTGGAATATAAAAAGACTAGACACCCCTCCAGCACCAACCAACACCGTCTGATACCACTAACACCAATACCTGTAGTTCTGATCCGCTGACGAGAATAAAAGGAGGAGGAGGAAGGAGAGAGTATTGGGACTGGATGGTGGAGGGGGATGGTGCTGGGAGGGGAGTGGGAGGGTGGCCAAGTTAAGGTGAAAGGAGTATAGCCACACAGATCAATTATTTGCCAACCCACGACCTATTTCACTGCGTATCCCCATTTCATCCTAACCCCATTTCCGCGACTGTTAATGAGTGAGTAGAGTCTAGAGATATGATATGGGAAAAAATAGAAGAGAGAGAGAGAGAGAGAGAGAGAGAGAGAGAGAGAGAGAGAGAGAGAGAGAGAGAGAGAGAGAGAGAGAGAGAGAGAGAGAGAGAGAAACGAACCCCACCTCCTTTCACTCTTATGTAAGCTCCCTAACACCTCTTCTTTAGCGATTTATTTTTGGATATGGTTGGTTAACATCCTTTTGTACGTAACTTATGCACAGTATGGCAGTGTTAGAAGGATTTGTGTATCAAATTTGTACGCAAAATAAATCGCTTAGGAAAAGGTGTTTGGGAGCTTCCTTAACCGACGAGAAAACATGGCAATACCACAGCCCTACATCCTTTCCATAGCACTTCTTCGTGACCAGCATCATAATCTGTAACAGTAATATGGCTCTACATCTTTTCCGTAGCACTTCTTCGTGACTAGCATCATATTCTGTAACAATACTATGGCTCTACATCCTTTTCATAGCACTTCTTCGTGACTAGCATCATATTCTGTAACGATACTATGGCTCTACATCCTTTCCATAGCACTTCTTCGTGACTAGCATCATATTCTGTAACAATACTATGGCTCTACATCCTTTCCATAGCACTTCTTCTTGACTAGCATCATATTCAATAACAATACTACGGCTCTACACCCTTTTCATAGCACTTCTTCGTGACTAGCATCATATTAACTAATTTCCATGATGCCTCTCGCTCACCTGACTTCCTCTTCGTTAGTTCACCTGTTCTTGTGTGTTTTCATTGCCCATAGCTGCGTCCTTGCCACACTTCTTCGTGACTAGCATCATATTCTAGTGTTGATCTCTTATTGTTGAACAGGAGAATAGGTCTAGCAGAGTATCAAGACTACAACCTTTACATGGCACTTCTTCGTGACTAGCACCCTGTTATAATTAAGCTTTTATTACCTCTGTCTGTCTGTCTGTCTGTCTGCTCTCTCTGTCTCTGTCTGTCTGTCTGTCTGTCTGTCTCTCTCTCTCTCTCTCTCTCTCTCTCTGTATAATGTCACTGATATATAACACGAAACAGACACTAGAAAAAGGTAGCTAGTCACGAAGAAGTGCTATGGAAAGGATGTAGAGCCATAGTATTGTCTCATTTAGCCAGTGGATCGCAACAGATTAGCGAACTATCGAATATTGCGTTAGTCACGAAGAAGTGCTATGGGAAGGATGTACAGCCATAGCATTGTGTCATTTAGTCATATTAGCAAACTCTCCAATGGTGTGCTAGTCACGAAGAAGTGCTACGGAAAAAATGTAGAGCCGTGTTATTGTCTCATATTTAGTTACGGAAATACAGGAAACAGGAAGCAAAGGATCAAAAAGCTCCATTGAAGTTTTCCTCCTTTCAAAGCTCCTTCCGCTCCTTATACGTATTAGTCTGTCTGTTTCCTGAGGTCCAACTGTCCTCTCACGCCCTCCATACCTTCGCCTGTCACCTCTTCGACGCCAATACCCACCGTCTATACTGAACACAAGGGTCGTTTCATTCAGGACTGGTGTGAGGATATGAGGGAGAGAGAGAGAGAGAGAGAGAGAGAGAGAGAGAGAGAGAGAGAGAGAGAGAGAGAGAGAGAGAGAGAGAGGCCCAGTTAAAGTCTGTTATAACGAAAGCCTAATCAACTGCTCCTGCTCTTGAATGGGATTGAAATAGATAGATAGACAGATAGATAGATGGATAGACAGACAGACAGATAATTAGATAAATAAATGGATAGATAGACAAATAGATAGATAGATAGATAGGTAGATAGACTATTACTGTCAGACACACATACTGACCTGTTACCGTGATGATACAAGACAGCAGCAGCATCGACAGCAACATTGCAGCGGTGAAGAGGACAGCATCAGCGGAGGAAGGAACAGGAGGAGGGCTGTGGGACGTCTGAGAGCTATCCTTGTAGTGGACAATTTTTCTCAAGACACTGGCGGGGTCTTGGAAGAAACTGATTCAGGAGGAGGTTAGAGCTGTCTTTCTCTTCTTGATTTTCTTTCCTTCCTTCCTTTATTTTCCTTTCTTCCTTTATCTTTCTTCCTTAATTTGTCTTCTTTCCTTTCCTTCCTTTATTCTTTCTTTATTTTCCACTCTTTCTGTATCTTTCCTTCTTTCTTTTATTGTCTTTCTTTCCTTCCTTCCTTTATTCTTTCTTTCTTCCTTCTTTCCTTTCTGCCTGTCTTTCTTTTTCTTTAATTTGTCTTCTTTCCTTTCTTTATTTTTCCTCCTTTATTCTTTTTCTATCTTCCTTCCTTTTTTCTTTAACCTGTCTTCCTTTTTCTTTCTTTTTCTTTGTTATTTACTTACGTTCCTCTCAAAACATTAACATATTGTCTAAGAAACACCCTTTTCTTGAGTCCACTAATTTGTCTTTTATAAATACAAGACAATATTCAGAGAAACAAAATCTTTTCTTAAAACAATGGTCAGTATTCTTGAGACGGGACAATTCTTATATTTAACTTTCCTCTATAGTGTGTGTGTTCTAACTTGGCAAAAATCCCTAACCCCTCCCAGGTGAGTTGATGGCCAGGTGTAATCAGGTAAGAGGGGGGTTGATTTGACTAGTAACCAAGGAGACTCAGCTCATGATAGCGACCACGACTAAATATTGAAGTTGAGAGAGAGAGAGAGAGAGAGAGAGAGAGAGAGAGAGAGAGAGAGAGAGAGAGAGAGAGAGAGAGAGAGAGAGAGAGAGAGAGAGAGAATTCCTTGGCCCTTGACCCACATAACCACAAAATTGTCATGAAATCTACCAATAATTTTTAAAGATATCTTGTGGACAAACAGAGGTCAATACATAACCTCCAATTTTTGCAGGCGGGGATAACAACTGCTACTACTACAACTACCACTACTACTATTACTACCACAACGACTACAAGTACTATCACAACAACAGCAACAACAACAACTACTACTACTACTACCACCACCACCACCACCACCACCACTACTACTACTACTACCACTACTACTACTACTACCACCACCACCACCACTACTACTACTACTACTACTACTCCACATATATTTTCTTGCCGCTACCAGGTGATTATATTAAACGCAGGTGAGGATCCTAGCAGTGAAGGGGTTGATGAAGGCTGTATGTAACCCCTCCAGTCGGCCAGGTCTCTCCACAGCTGAATAAACCCCAAAATAAATAAATAAATAAATAAATAAAGAAGGATTGAAGGGGTTAATGGTCTCTTTTCGCCAGCATCACCACCACCAAAATAATAATAATAATAATAATAATAATAATAATAAAATAAAGTGAAGGATCTGTTGGTTAGCATTTACGATTTGACATCAGAAAAATGTGACTAGAATCGACAACACACACACACACACACACACACACACACACACGGATGCTTTGACGAGATCCGCGCTAGACCGGATCTTCCAAACTGGTGTGGTATTATCCGGATCTTGATAATATTCAGTTTCGTTAAGTTACTCAGCTGGAAGAGTCCCCACATAACGAAGGTCCAAGTCGGGCGAAATCTGTAACTTCACAATACCAAAAGCAAGTCACACTGTCAGTCTTTGGTGTATTATTAAATAGGTGCAATTTCTTCCACGAATTCTAGGGCCATCCACTATTTTCTGGGTCACTGTGGCGAGATTTAGCCGCCCTAGATGCAGTAATCTGGCGGGACGAACGCTCTAGGAAAGGAATACATGTGTGGGAGAAATATCAATGAAATTAAGTGAGCGAGGCATGGACAGGACAGGACCAGGGAGCGAGACACACACGCACCCCTCCACAGCCACCGCTACAACTGCACTGACGTCTGGGATTCTGGATCAGGGACTCTCTGGATGCGGCGCTAGAGTTGCCAAATCAAAAGGCGCTAGAACACTGCCAGGTAAACAAAACTCAAGAGACGGGGAGAAAAACGCGTAAATTATCGCTAAAAATTGACAAAATCTGTACAACGAATCGCTAAATCTCGTCCAAATTTACACTAGGAGGATAATAATTCCCCGAGATCTGGTACTAGCTGCCACATCCAGTTTCACGATTCTCGCTAAAACTGCTAAGGAAAAAAAAAAAAAAATTAAAACGCTAGCCTATAGTTAACATCTCCAGAAAAAGTGTTTAATATACGTAGAAAAACACTAACACTTACTAACGCCTTTAGAATGAGGACGTATTTGTGTAGCTTATTCTTGGTGCTACCTCCTCCTTCTGCACTAGTGTTCAGAATCAGCTGGCTTTTTCGGATGAGGGGTTCGAACCTTCCGATTTTTCGAAGAGGTGGGGGATGTTCTCGCGTTTTTTTAACAGGATGGTGACAGAAAAGCAACGACGGATAAATGATGTTGTGGTGCCGGAGAAAACCCATGAATAACCCATAGATCAAAGCACATCCCCCAGTAGCCAAGGGGCGGGGGGTGAATAAGTATTTGTATATGGCCCTGTCTTGTCGTCTAGAGTGCCAGGGTCTGTGGGAACACGGATGGACCCTCCAGAAGGCACATGGCCCTGTACTGGCTGTAAAACTCCGTACACTGTAGCCAACTTGTTAGTACCCTACGATATTATTCAGCTTAGAGGAGCCTTCCCGTAGTCGTGGACTTAATGAAGACCTGTTCCCATGGCCCAATAGTCCTTCAGCAGTCCCCCTACATACGATACACCTCCATCTCCGCATGTCACCACTTCAGCACTAACACCCACCATCATAATGAATACATGATACGGTTGCCTCATACATAAAATCGTCTGGATGTAGCAAGCATAAAAAAAAAAAATCTCAGAGTAAAAGGGTTAATAATCTCTAAAATACCTGTACAATTCACTAAACTTCAAAATTTTGGTTAAATGGGAGTAATTATGTAGCGCTGGACAAGGACGCCTTCACGCGATGGCACCAAGATAGACGAGCCACTTCACTGCCTGGTTATAAATATCTCTCTCCTCCGCTTCCCTATCGTCCCCAAAGAAGAATGGAGCACCGTAGAGGGGGGGAACTTGAGCCTGCAGATCTGGGTTCACATTTCAGATAAGCCAATGACAATAGCAATAAATAAATGAATAAATAAATAACGTTATATAAAGGGGTTGGCGCCTTTATTATTCCACACATCTTACTTTGATTTTATTTACGTGCATCCAAAATTTATTCTCGCCATCACTCTCTCTCTCTCTCTCTCTCTCTCTCTCTCTCGTAGTGAAGTGGCTAAAGAAAGAGTTATATATTTTTCACTTCCTCATTCATCTCTTCCTGCTCTTCTTCTCGCTCATCTTCGCTTCCTGCTTCCCTCCCTCCCCTTCTTCCTCCCTCCCTCCCTCCCTTCCTCATCCTCGTTTTCTTTGTGAATTTATTTTATTTCTTCTCCCCTCCATTAAGTCACCCGCGTTCGACAGTTAGAGAGAGAGAGAGAGAGAAAGAGAGAGAGAGAGAGAGAGAGAGGAGTCCAAGTCTTCATTTCTTATCTCTTCAGTTCTTCCATTTTTTTTTACAGTTCACCTCTCTCTCTCTCTCTCTTTCTTTCTCTCTCTCTCTCTCTCTCTCTCTCTCTCTTATCTCGCTTCCTCCCTCTCCATCTCTCCTTGTATCTCCTTTTTCCATATCATCCCTTATCTCTCATCTCCTTATCTCTTCTTTATCTCCTTATCTCTCCCTTATCTCCTTATCTCTCCCTTATCTCCTTATCTCCCCTTATCTCTCCCTTATCTCCCTTTATCTCTCATCTTATCTCCTTATCTCCCCTTATCTCTTATCTCCCTATCTCTCCCCTTATCTCCTTATCTCCCCTTATCTCTCATCTTATCTCCTTATCCCCTCTTATCTCTTCTTTATCTCCTTATCTCTCCCTTATCTCCTTATCTCGCCTTATCTCTCCCTTATCTCCTTATCTCCCCCTTATCTCCTTATCTTCCCTTATCTCTTCTTTATCTCCTTATCTCCCCTTAACTCTCCCTTATCTCCCCTTATTTTCTTACCTCCCCTCATCTTTCCCTTATCTCCCTTATCTCCTTATCTCTCCCTTATCTTCTTATGTCTCCCTTATCTTCTTTATCTCCTTATCTCTCCCTTATCTCCTTATCTCCCCTTATCTCTCCATTCCTCCTCCTCGTCATTTCCTTCACTTTTCCCCTATTTATCGCCTCCTTTGTCTCTCCCCTCCCCTTCCCTTCCTTTTAAACTTTCACCTCTCATTAACGCAACTAATTTACTCTGAAATCTTTTTAGTCACCCATTGCGCGCGTTTTCTCTCCGACCAACTGGAAGAAAATGGTATATAAGACTGCTAGGGTTCGCATTTTTCACGGATTCTTACTTTCAGTTGAATAAAATCGTCTGAAATGCAATACTAGAGTTGTCCTAACCACGGGGGAGTAAAATGGGGCAAGGATGAACACCCCCAGGCTCCTATGGCCCACTCTGCTGAATAAAATCGTCTAGAGTTAGTAAGAAAAAAAATACTTGAGTTGCCCCGCCTACTAGAGAGTTATCCGTTTTCTTTCTCTGCATAAACAAGGCTTTTCATCGAAGGTATTATTGTCAGAAATCATTATTTTTTTCTGTCTCGCTTTTTCACTTTAATGTTTACTGTTTTATTATTATTATTATTATTATTATTATTATTATTATCATCATCATCATCATCATCAATAACAAACGCAAAAATGGAATGGTCACTCTACCTACTGTGGCGGTCGCAGTTATATACCCGTTTTCTGTGACTAGTTTGAAGAGGAAAATGACAATATGGTAAACTATAGGAAACCCATTATTTTCCTGACTCCTACCTCTACATGCATTTATTTAGCTTAGATCCCATAATAGAAGTAGTTTTAGCCCCAAGTTCGTCTGATAACGTGAACTTGGTGGACTGAAGGATGGAGCTGGCCTTCTTATACAGTCCAGCGTAAGGAGTTGAGGGTATAACCAGGCAGACGAAGAGCTCGGTTAAATTGGTGCCACAGCTTGAAGGAGTCCATCTCCAGACCTCTTACAGGCCTAATAGGAAAACTGACTTGCTGAATGTCAACACTGATAACGTAATAGTAGTGAAGAGGCTCTAGAGATGCAAAAAGGCCATAAAAAAGATGAAGTAGTAAGGATATGATGTAAAGAAGGGCAAATTCCTAGCAAGAGAGAGAGAGAGAGACATTTATCCTTCTCTCGTCCTCCCCACGTGCCAATTGGCTTGGAAATATTGAAAACTAATGTTGATTCAGTTCCACAATCATTTTTAACAAGTGAATAAAAGTTTGTCAGAAAGTAATGCTTATATTCATATTTCAGTTTTCCCCAGATAAAGGTAACAGTGGGATGCGGGAATTACTAGTTAAAATTCAGTCAAAATTCAAAATATGTTCCTTAAGTGACGTTAAAAAAAAAAAAAAAGGGAACGCCAATGTATAGACAAGGCTCCCAATTTTTTCCGGTCATTTCTGGAACACCTGTTAATTGCTAGGTGTGATCAGCGTGCGTCCAGTACGATGGAAAATTGTCTGGATTGATGTGGAAGGGCCTGACATGTTCAAAAATCATCCCTTGCTTTAAAAAATTATTGTAAAAAACTGGAGTCTCGTCCATACATCCGCATTCGTAGGACACCTTTCTCCCATATCATCACTGGTGTCTCAGGAACGTTTTTTTTCACCTTTGAAGACGCTATACGCACTTGAGGGCCTGTGTATCGCCATCACTAACCCCTTCAGTACCTTGACGCTTCACTAGGCTGAGCAGAACCGTCTTGAACCGTTCTGAACGGTCCTGAACCGCCTTGAACCGCTCGAGTTTTATCATGTATTTTCCCCATCTTGCTTTTGCTGCGTATGGACTGATTTCATTCAGCAGAGGGAGAATGTAGTGAAGAGGTTGATGGAGGCTACAGCTATCCCCTCCAGGTCGCAAAATGAACCAGCTCCTCTGAATATAGATAGAACAGAACAGAATAAGATAAAAAAAGAAATAGTCACTGGAGAAGTTGTTAAGTAGGGTAAGTTGTTAAGTAAAAGAATAGTCACTGGAGAAGTTGTTAAGTACGAAAAATATCAATGAAGAACACAGAATCACAATGAAAGAGTTACGAATGCAAAAGTTTCTCCAGGACAAAGGCCAGAGTAGCTAAGATAAGGCCCACAGCGAGAATCATGAGGGTGCTTATTATGTGGGTGAAGGTGAGGCTTTTGGTGGGAGACTCAGAATCTTGTCCATCCGACTGTTTTGCTTCCAGTGCTTGTCGCTTCCTCACTCGACTTTCCCGCGAGGCCTCGTCAAGTATCTCTTCATTCCAGTGTCTGTATAAACCAGCCTGAAAGTAGTGAAGTTTGTCTTAAGTCACGAAAGTATTGCTGACAGTCTCTCCTAAAACTTTCAGTGCAATGGCGATCTTTTAAGTATCTGGTCAGCTCTTATTATCACGCTAAAACCACTCTCTATACCCTTTTTACTCTAACCTGGCCTAAATCTGTCTTCTGTCCATGTTAAATTCTTAGCTGTAACAAAAGATTAACGCTAGAATATAATGCTAGTCACAGATGAAGCTATGGAGAGGATTTAGTACCATAGTATTGTATTTTTCTACCACTGTGCTGCGTGAAATAAACTATACAAGGACGAAAATCGGGCCAGGTTACAGCAAAGAGAGTATAGTTACCAAGAGTAACTTTGAACTGTAATTTACAAGTCATATTCTACATAAAAATAAAGAACGTTATCCTATTAAACAGATGCTTTAAAAAAAATCTGTCTTTCAGTTTTATGCGTTCATATTTCTCCAGGACTCACCTCTGATGTTTGTAGGATTTTGCGGTCCAGGCCGGGTTTATAAGGTGCGTCATGTGGGATTGGCCAGGCGAACATGGTGAAGCTGATTATTTCCCGTCCTATATATATGGGCACACTTCCATCAACTTGTGTGAAATGCCGGGCTGCCGTGAGTGTCAAGAACTGGCGATTCCCGAGATGCGATTGTCTGTCGAGGAGACCGTGAATTATTTTAGTGCATTATCAGAAACTGTGTCGGGGTAGGGGTGTGTGAGGCATACTCATTTGTCTCTTTATGCACATCTTACGTCTTTTACCATGAACAGAGGAAATGTGTTTGGACTGAATGAGTTTTTACTGTGCATGGGCGGATCCAGCATTTGTTAAGGGGCCTTAGATATTCTCTCTTATCTTCTGACTAATCGCAGTAAAAAAAAAATGCAGTAGTAATAAACAAATACATAAACACAATATATTTTACAACCACAGAGACTCGTACGAAAAGGAAAATTTAAAACATACACTGCTTGTTTTCACTCAGTAATTTTGTATTCTTGCTGCTGGAAAGTAAGAAAAGGAGGGGATGGGGGATTGCTGGATTTCTTAAACTCCCTTCTGGATCCGCAAATCCTCTATATGTATTCCCGTATTCCCAGGTGTCTGCAGAGGACGAAAAGGGAACGGGTGATGTGGGCTGAGATGCAGATTTCAAAAGTGTAGTCGATTTTGGCACTATTTTCTTCTCCAGGAAGTTGTGGGCTAGAGAAGATTAATATTTTCAAGACAGAGGAAGCTGGTCCCTAATTTATAACGAGGATTGCCTTTAAAATTACAATAGAAAATGATTTGATACTTACTGTTTGGTGAGAGCTCCCGCAAAACTGTCCTTAGCCTCTACCCCCAGCTCCATCAGATGTCCTAATTTGCTGAGAGACTTTATATTTGAGGACATGAGGTTTTCTTTACGATAACTTCCCCACGATTCACTGGTCGCCCTGTGTGTGTAGTGGAATATACTGCATAAATGTTACAGCAATTTTAGACCATTACAAAAACAATCTGTATTTTGTGATGCGAACGTTAAATCATTTCCAGACTTGTAGAAGCGGAATCTATAGTGTAAGATGTAAAATGAACGTTCCGTGTTTTTCAGATACGTAGAAACATAAGCTGTTGCATTTCAGTTTCACAGTTATTTATTTATTTATTTATTTGTTTATTTATTTATTTATTTATTTATTTAGAGAGAGAGAGAGAGAGAGAGAGAGAGAGAGAGAGAGAGAGAGAGAGAGAGAGAGAGAGAGAGAGAGAGAGAGAGAGCTCACAGCCTTCCACATTTTCCCTTTCCACACAAATATAACATGGGAGGCAATATCAAGGTCCATTCATTTCGAGATGCCTGGACACACCGTCACTTAAACACCTGTAATCAGCCATAAGTAACTGAGAGTTGAACTGCACTGTAGAGGTAACACACTGAGTCAGGAGAAAGATGGGAGGGAGGTGTATGGATGGGTGTAAAAAGCTAGGTGGTGTGGAAAGGGTGTTTTGATTTCCACAAGATTCAAATGAGGGTGTCTGATCCAACTTGATTATATACTGTTTACATCTGTTTCCTCTGAGTTAATGTTATGACTCAAATGACACGGATATTGTGGTGTGTATATTTACCTCCCAACTACGAACGGCTCACTCTGATGGCATATGTACTTGTTTTTATTAAGAAGTAAATTTGTATATACCTAATCAGTATCCACAGGTCACCACGTTCACCTCTTACGTATTTATCTCTATGCTCACCTTTCGCTCTCACCTGTTACCACTTTCACCTCATGTATTTATCTCTGTGCTCACCTTTCTCACCTGTTAATTACTCCAACAAGCTGCTCTATTGTCTCTGGTCTTTTTGGTACGAAGGGGCTGGTGAGGGAACTAATAAGGCTGCCGCGATAAGACGTACCCACCACCACCCCGAAGACCAGCCAAGACGCCGTGAGAAGGTGATTGGAGTGACTAGTCGAGAGGCGGCCGTAGAGTCCCTGGCCCAGCAGACACCCCACCGCCTCCAGCACCACCGCACCAGGGCTGATCCTTCCGTGGCGGCTCACCCACATGCGCGTCCTGGTGATCTGCATACAACAGGTAAACAAAATTACTTCTAAATTTGTCTTGTCTTCAGGTGAGTTTAAACAGCCCGGAAACATCGCTCACACAGGTGTAGTTCAACTTAATTATAATGGTTTTCAAAGACTTATAATCCTGTGTGTGGACATAATCATTACCCTTGTAAAATTCGGTGCAAGTTACAAACTCACCTTGATTTTCTTAGAGTAATGCAAGGTCTGCTGATGATAATATATGTGAAGGTAAGCTTGTTCAGTGTATTTATATAACCTAGCAGAGCAAAGTATATGACAGCAACTAATCTCTGTTCTTCTTTTTCTTCTGAACAACTCACTTCACCCCCACGGCCCAACTTACGGTGTCCATCTTAACAGGGTGTATTACCGCCGACAACCACTTCCAATTCACTTCCTTCATATCTTCTTCAGAATTACCATGAAAACAGCTTGTGTTACCTAAAGTTCCTACACATTTACTTCGAGATGTTGGTAATTTTGCATCTCATTTCTTTCAGCTTAGTGGTTCAAAAAAAGGCAGTCCATCGGCTTCCATTCTCTCCACTAGATTTTTATGGCACCATAGTCTAGTGTTCATTCTAGTGTTTATATCTTCTTACACCTCGGCATTCATGATGGAGAGATGGCGATGTTAGGTCAAGTTAAAGAGGACAGAGAATTATTACAGACGAGCAGTAGCACATAAGCCTCTTCACTAGGATGAGAATGAAGCAGACGATGAGTGTGAGAGTCAGACGGCAACCCACGCCAGATGGCTTAAAAGGTAGCAGCAACCCAACCACCTGGGTCCTGGCGCTAGTTTGGTATAGGGTGGCATCTAAGGACATCAAGGACCATCTAAGAACATCCATGCTCCTTCACCTGGACGAGAAGGAAGCAGATGATGAGAGTGGAGGCGAGGATAGCGACCCACACCAGATGTCCGAAAGGGTAGTAGCAGCTCAACCAACTCGGCCTCGGCACTGGCTTGGCGTAGGCGAAGACGAAGGGCGTGAAATCAACAGGATGTGTGTAGTCCCACCTGTAAACCGGAAATAAGGTAGTGTTCTAAGTGGCTTTAAGGATTCAGCAACGTTTCTTCCTTAGCGATTTATTCTGCATATTTCGCCTCAGTTTCCCCTTATATAATTAAAGAAAACTGTCGATATTAAAAAGACATAAACAGGAAATAATAGAATGCTAAGATGTAAATGCAAAATAAATCGCTTAGGAACAGGTGTAAAAACTTCTTTAGCCATATTCTCGTCAGCTTAGGAGACTTCACACCTCTTCCTTAGCGGTTTATTTTACATTAGAAAAAAGAAATGGTTGTTAAGATGTAGGAATGACAGGCGTGTGTATGACAGCCGCTACAAGACACAGTAATTTATGCAGGGCGTCATTATTATTATTATTATTATTATTATTATTATAGAAATAGTAGTAGTAGTAACAGTAGTAGTAGTAGTAGTAGCAGCAGCAGCAGCAGCAGCAGTAGTAGTAGTAGTAGTAGTAGTGGTAGCCACAAGTTCATCTGTAACGTGAACCCAGTGGACTGCAGGCTGAAGTTCCCTCCTCCTGCAGTCCACCAACCTCCTTTGTGGGGATAGGGAGGGAGTTGAGGGATGTGTGTATAACTGGGCAGTGAATCCGCTCGGTTATATCAGTGCCACCACGAGAAGGCGTCCGTCCCCAGTACTACAGGGTGAGTCAAGAGTCAGGAAATATAGGGGAAAGGACACATCACAAAATATCCTTAGTGTATAGTGAGGATGTGCTGTGCTGTGTGTGTGATGTGATGTGTATTGTGCTGTGATGTGCTGTGTGTATTGTGCTGTGATGTGCTGTGTGTATTGTGCTGAGCTGTGTGTTCTCCAGTGTTATATTATTCAATGCCGTATGCTGTGCTGCGTTTTTTGAATGATGGGTAATGTGTTGTGCAGTCTTGTGTTGTGCTGTGTTGTGATTTGCGTTCCATGGTGTGTTATAGTGCCGTGTGTTGTGTTGTTATGCTATTCCTCTAACAACACCATCATCTGTCACCATAAACATGCAAAAAGACGAACCGCACCATCTTCCCCCTACCTATCCACACTTCTGACTCACACTACATATCCAGAGCTGCCTAAACCTGTACATATAGAGTTAGAGGAGTGACACTGACCTCTTTAGCCGCCCGTAGAGTATGGCGTATCCCTGGCTTACCATATAGGACACACGCGCCTCTACCTGGTCCGTTACCTGAGGACACGACGAGAAGATCTGAATACAAGACGAGAAGATCTGCCCGGTCGCGTAACAGGAAGTATAATCGACATTGTAAACACCCTGAAATCCACTGTCTGAGGTAACATTAAATAGCACACTGACAGGAGCTACGTACCAGAGTATAAACACATTCAATTCCACTGTCTAGCACTGCAAACTCTGAAATTCACTTACTTAAAAAAATAAATCGCATACTGACATGAACTACACTCAAAATTGTCAACTTACCTCGTCCCAATTACGAGATGGAAGGACGTGGAAGGTATAGTTGAGGGATTGACTGATTGCCACCTGTTGATTGTAGTCCATACCTGTCAATCTAAGGTAATAGTCACGAAGAAGTGTTACTAATTAATGAGGTAAACGTGTCTCCATAGAAGTGAATTTGTCAGGAATAATTTTGTCTGTCTTTTTTCTCTCTTTTTTTATATATATTTATTTTAGTTTGTTGTGTGTGTGTGTGTGTGTGTGTGTGTGTGTGTGTGTGTGTGTGTGTGTGTGTGTGTGTGTGTGTGTGTGTGTTCTTACCTAATTCTTACCTAATTGTATCTTAACAGGAATGAGTCAAGCTAGTACCGTGTGTGTGTGTGTGTGTGTGTGTGTAATGTAAAAGCTAAAAACAAAAACATACATATAGTTTTAGTTATATACATCCTGATTTAGTTTCAAGTGTTCGGTAGTTGTGTAAGTGATGACAAAATTATAAAAGATGATAATGTATATAATTCAGATGTGACCAGTTTCCTTGCTGTACGATTATAGGGAAAAGTATAACCATAATAATAATAATAATACTCTTTTGACTATGCGATGTTGGATAGGCGTATAAGTAATGATAAAAACACATTCTCCTTTGGTTGTAAAATGTCTAATAGGTTTATAAGTAATGTTAAAACGCATTCTCCATGATTGTGTAGTGTTTAATAGTTGTATAAGTACTGACGAAAGTAAACACAACACAATGTATATTCTGGTTTGGGTGTGCAGTGTTTGGTAGGTGTATGAGTGAAGGTGTAAGTGTAATTCTAATTTGTGGTTGACAGGTGTATGAGTGAAGGTGTAAGTGTATATTCTAATTTGTGAAGTGCTCGGCAGGTGTATGAGTGAAGGTGTAAGTGTATATTCTAATTTGTGAAGAGCTTGACAGGTGTATGAGTGAAGGTGTAAGTGTATATTCTAATTTGTGAAGTGCTTGACAGGTGTATGAGTGAAGGTGTAAGTGTATATTCTAATTTGGGTGTGAAGTGCTTGACAGGTGTATGCGTGAGAGTGTAAACAAATGACCTTACCTCGTGTTATTCCCCTGACCCAACTTGACCCAGTATGGCTCGTAGGGCAAGGCTGTTACGTTGACAACCATACCGTGGAAGCTGTGAAGATACTGAAATTAATTGACATCGAATGTATATAAACGAAAAGAAATACATATACACTTTTTCTGATCTGTATTCCTAACATACTCATTTTACCCTCACTTGGCCTAAAATTCCCGTCCTCATAGTAATTGACTGACTCTAGAATACGATGCTATTCACGAAGAAGTGCTACGGGAGGGATGTAGTGCCGTAGAATTGTCCCTCCCTGCCCCCTGAGCTACGTGAAATTACCTGCAACATGACGAAGATCTGGGCCAAGTTAAGGTGAAAGGAGTTCAGGTATGCTGGTAAGGTGGTATATATATATTTTCGTGTTAAGTGGGTAAAAATATCGAGAGGACAGGCTATCATTCTACACCGTTTCACTCTAGTAATGCATTGTATAAAGGTAGGTAGGTTGGTAGGTAGATAGGTAGACAGATAGGTAGGAAGGTGGGAAGGTAGGTGGGCAGGTAGGAAGGTAGGTAGGAAGACAGGTAGAGGGATAGATAGGTAGGTAAATATGTAGGTAGGTAGGAGGATAGATAGATAGATTAGATGCATAGATGGATATAGATATAGAAACAGAAAGATTGATAGACAGATAGATAGATAGATAGATAGGTCGATATAGCTTGAGATAGATAGATAGACAGATAGATAGATATAGCTAGAGATAGATAGACAGACAGATAGATAGATAGATAGGTAGATAGATAGATAGATAAAGTTACATGATATATCTTAGGACACAGTACTTGCGGAATTTGTCAGGGAAGAGAGAGTCAGGTGTGTGGCAGGTGAGGCCGCGTGTGGGCGTCCAGGTAGCGACTTGGACCGTGTGTGCGCCGACAGGTGTGTACGGCAGATGGACGTACACACCTGCCCTGAATTACACCAGGTTAATTAGTAAAGGTCCTATTACTTCACCTGTAATTAATGATATATGTGATCTATCCCATTCACTGACTTAGGTATCACATTTTTTTTTTCCTCACTGTAATGTGTTCGAATGTTTTTAGTGATGGATTAATTTCTAAGTTTTCATATCTGTGCTAAATATAATAATCTGTAGAAGCAGGTGATACGTGTTACAGTGTTACAATGGAATTTGATCGACATATTTTCTTACCTGAGTGTTTGTACTGAAGGGTCAATATTTAGTAAGACACATTTGGACAAGGAGAATGCCCAGTGAGAAGCCATCAGAGGGGCGAGGTCCTTCGGGGGCAGGCGAGTAAGGAGTAGAAGCCGCGTTGACCATGCCAGGAGGCGACCCTTGAGGGATAACTCAGCGAAACCGTTGATGAACGTTAGATCCTGACTCACCACCACCACCACCACCACCACACACCTGGACGCCTGCCGCAGCTGGTAATTGCAACACAGAATACATTAACAGGGACACCAGCCGCGGATATGTTGGGTGGGGAAGAGGCACAGGTTAGAACTTCAAGTCTTTAATTTCTCTTACGTCTGGACTACACAAAATCCATCCTCATCAATCATGCCATATATCTTAACTCACAGCTGGTTGGGATGCATATTTACACTCTCACACGTAAGTCTCCTCCTGATAGAGATGTAAATTGATATAACACACATCAACTGAGCCCTCTGCCATCCTCCTCATCAGTCACATGATACACATTCACTTCCAGAGTCTTGAAACAAAACGTACTTTCATCAGCAGTAATCTGTGCTCATTTCACATTAAAGTCCGTGATGGATGTAGCTTGGGTAGTGGTATTTTGACTTACCACTTTAGTAGTTGTATTTGTCAGTATTTTTGAGATGGAAATTGTGACGTGCCCAGAATATTTGTGATTCACGATTTACTGAATGTGTGACCCTCATCAATCAGTAACACCGCATCTGTATAAAAGCGAATAGGTCCTGAATCCATCTTATTGGCTATTGTGTGACCTTCCAATATCAACGCGTATAACCTCACTATAAACTCGGTCGTGCCCTCCCAGCTTGAACCCTTTTGAATCCGGAGATATCTTCTTTAGTTTATCCCATCAGACAGTGTTATTGAACTTAAAATAGGCCTCTCACATTAAAAAAGGGAATGAAAGCAATATCCCACTCCTCCAAGTCGAAAAGCCTCCCCAAATCTTAAGAAAGGAGTCTCAAAATAGTAAGAATATACTAAGATATGAATAAATTATGGGAGAATGGCCAACTGTTACTCCATAAATGTTTAAAAAGACCAGATCGACCCTATTTTTGCTGCCTTACCCATCTCGCGTGTGTAATGGCCTGAGGAACCTGTGTCAGGGTTACATTCGAGTCCTGTTCATCCACTGGCACCTGGACTATCCCCACGCCGCGTGCCTTATGAAGCTCCATCATCTCCTGGGTTAAATACACCTAACTGAACACCTGTAGGGGCAACTCGCAATTTCAACTTCATTTACAAGTCTTCCAAGGGTGTTCTATGCTCCTCCAATAAGGAAATGAATATATATATGATTTTTTTTTTACGTAATATTCACTCATACTATCTGAAAGCAATATCACATCTGTTTAGTGATTCTGGTTTCAACAAGTACTTTCATCATCTGGACCTTGTAAGTGTTGGGTGAGGGCGGGGCGTCTCCCAGTATGAGAAATGGATAGCACTTTGGATCAGGAATGGAAGCCAGAACTGCACTGATAGCTGTCCCCATTTCTGACAGCAAATCCAGGCTGTCTGCAAATAAAACATGATAAAATTAACAACACACCAATCACGAAAATTTTTATGGGAGAGAGGCAAGAAATATATTAAACAAACGAGGAAGAATGAAGCCCCAGGTTCATCTGAAACGTGAACCCAGTTGATTGTGAACCCCTACTTTTGTAATCGATCCTCCTCCTTTCTGGGGATAGGGAGTTAGAGAAAGGGTTAAGGGACGTTTGTATGACCGGGCAGATCCAGCGCTCGGCCATATCGGTGCCACCAGGTGAAGGCGTTCCTCTTCCCCACCGAAATTATTACCTGAGGGTGACGGCAGGAGACGAGCCTCGACAGGGCAGACAGCGACAGCCAGCACCCTCAACAGCAACAGCATCACACCAGCCATCATCCCACGGTGCACCCACCAGCTTATAGTCTGTTCCAGATGACTTGGCCTAAAATTGCCATCTCTCCATCTTGAATGTTGAACTGAAAGGAGAGATTAACACTAGAAAAGGTGCTATGGAAAGAATGTAGATACTTAGCATTGAATATAACACATGAAGAAGTGCTATGGAAAGGATGTAGAGACGTAGCATTGAATATAACACATGAAGAAGTGCTATGGAAAGAATGTACAGCCGTAGCATTGATTTTAACACATGAAGAAGTGCTTTGGAAAGGATGTAGAGTCGTAACATTGAATATAACACATGAAGAAGTGTTATAGAAAGGTTGTAGAGTCGTAGCATTGAATATAACACATGAAGAAGTGCTATGGAAAGAATGTAGAGACGTAGCACTTATTTTAACACATGAAGAAGTGCTATGGAAAGGATGCAGAGTCCTAGCATTGTCAATCTGCCACTCAGTTACGTGATATAAGCTGCAAAAAAAGGATGAGAAATCTACCTATACTCCGTCCACTCTAACTTGGCCTAAAACAGCCACCTCTTTAAGCTGTCACTGTTTTATTTTTTCTATGCTTCATCCAGTCTAGAAGAGCACTATGAAGTCAATCTCTCTCACACAGAAAATGGATTGATAGTTTCTTTTATGGTCACGCCTGTTAAAATGATAATCTCGTCGGGAACTGAAAGATTATTAACAGAACTCCTGCTGTCATCCCTAATTTCCTCTCCCGACACCCGACAGCAACCGACACCTAACAACTGTCTCCCTCTGTATGTTTTTCCCACTGCCTACGATCTCCAGTCTTTCAATCGCAGTGTGTCCAGGCATCTCGAAATGAAGGGATCTTGAATTTGGCTCTCTGCTGTTTTTGTGTTTTTCTTGGAGCAGTTTGCATGCCCCTGACCTTGGGCTCCTTCTTCCTTGCATTAAACAAAACAAAAAAACAAAGCAAGCGACACCTATGGCTACAGATCATTGTGTTGCCTACTTCAGACGCTCCAGACCAACTTTTTAAAAATCTACGGAGCGAAAACCAAGAGACAAGAGACCCTGTTACTGACTCCATATTTAAGCTTTCATTTCTTCCTTTGGTCTGTGAATGTTTACACCTGTCAAGCTTAAGCCAGGCTGTCAATAGAGCTTAAGCATTGTATTCCAGCTTACGTTAGACGATCTTATCCAGCTCAAACTAACATCTCTTGGTCGGGGCAACTCTAGAAATTATTAACCCGCAAAACGACGACAATCTGGGCCAAGTTAAGGTAAAAGGAGTCTAGTGATATATTTTTGTTATGCAAGGAAGAAGGAACCAAAGGCCAGGCGCCCGCAAAAGTGTTCCCTCCAAGAAAAAACATAAACAGGAGAACAGTGAGCCAAATACAAGATCCTTATATTATGTTTATCTTCCTAACTATGTATCCATCTATTGCCAGACGCCTTAGTCCCGTAAGGGGTGGCCACAAACAAATCGCCTCCACTTCCCCCTGCCATTTGACTCTCCTCCCTCCAACTCACACACCCCACTCTCATCACTCCACTCCATCTTTCCACCTCATCCTTGGTTTCCCTCTCCCCCTCCACCTCACATACACTCTTCTAGTCAGTCTCTCCACTCCATCCCTCCATCTCATCCTTGGTCTTCCCCCTCCACCTCACTCACACTCTTCCAGTCAGTCTCTCATTCTCCATCCTCTCCACAAGACCGATCCATCTCAGGGTATTCCTCTTAACGCTTCCTGTCACATCCACATCAGTACCACAAAGCTCCTTTACTTCCTTGTTTGTCTGTCTGTCGCTCCGTTACGTGCAAACTAATTACTATGAGTGTTACAAATAAAACACCATTTTTTAATATCAATTTTCTTTCACAAAATTAAAACATTCTCAGGGGAAACTTAGACATTTTTTTGAGAGATTTTTAACACCCTTCATAACCATATTACTTAACAATAGTCCCTTTATTCATGACCAAAATCCCTAACCCCTTTCAGCTCAGTTGGTCGTGAAATGTAACTAGGCTGGAGGGTCGATTTGACTAGTAACCAAGGAGACTCATGCCTATCTCATAACAGATGCTCGTCAAATTACATGTAGCCATGAGTTAGTGTTCAGTTTTCTTATATACCTTTTCCGTAGCGAGAGACTAACGAGGAGAGTGTATGTGAGTGAGGTGGAGGGGAGGGAGAGGGAGGGAGAGGCCATGGATGAGATGGAGGGATGGAGTGGAGAGGTATATGAGAGAGGGGGGGGGTGAGCTTGGGGTAGGGCAGTGAAATGGCAGGGGGACAGGGCGACGTGGAGGCGATTTGTTTGTGGCCACCCCTTCCGGGATTCAGGCGTCTGGGAATAAATAGACAGATTTTTTTTTTTTCCTGTACTACGAATCTCATCACCGTCAGAGAAATAGTTGACATTACTAGTATCATTAACCCTCTCAGTACAATGACCTTTTTAACTGACCATTCTTCCTGTCACCATACAATTTTTGACAGCTTGGGGATGACTGTTAGTAAATTAGAAAAAATGTAAACTTTGTGTGTGTGTGTGTGTGTGTTTGTGTGTGTGTGTGTGTGTGTGTGTGTGTGTGTGTATGAAAACAAATCTATATCAGTCTCTAAACAGCAAAAAACATATGAAAATCTTAAACGGTACTCGACCTGTCACACACTAAACTGTATCTTCAGAGATGCATCACAAGACGTTGAAGACGGGTTATACAGTTAGTCCCGTCAAGCTTTACTGTATACTGCATGTGTGCAAAAAGTTGATCTAGGTGTTTATAAAGTTAGATATTTGCTGAACATTTACGGTCACTAAAAAATGCTCGCTTCATCTAAATATTGCTAAAATGTTTCCCAAACCAGCCGATATAGAGGCGTGATGATTTTAAGGCAACCAGTATCTTGTTAAGTGGACGCGCGTTTCATTCTCACTGAGGGTGTTTACGAGAAAGGCCAGTTCATCCCTCCATCGTCGGATCCAGCGGTACACGGTGGAGATGCTGATGCCGGTGGTGGAGGCGATGTTGCGTGGAGTGACCCCCCTCATCCACATCCACACGATCAAGTGGTGGTCAGCTTTTATCCTTCGGACGCCGCTCGCTCCTATCATCTCGGTCGGATGAGGTCACCTGCTGATAATAAATTCGGTGACTAAAGAAGATGAAGCTAACTACATTCACACGATTAGACGGTGGCCTGTTTTTACCCCTCTGATTCTGCTCGGTCCTATCATCTCGATCGGATTAGGTCACCTGCTGATAAGAAATTTGGTGACGCGAGAAATCCGTCTACAATCACACGATCAAATGGCGACCCATATCGTTTTGAATCCGGTTAGTTACATCACCCCTTTCAGATAAGGTTCCCCGCTGATGAGAAACTACACAGAATCTTTCTCTGGTCTCTGTCAAAAGTATCTAAATATTATAAACATGACCAGTGTAATTCATGCGTCGAATTTAACCCTTTCTCTGTGAATATCCTTCTTAGCATAACAATTTCGGCTGCTGGAGACGATCGTACCATGTTCAAGAGAAGCTTAGAGCACCATAATATCAGTAATTAAATATTGCTGCTACCACTGTCGAGGGAATACAAGATGGTCTCCAGAAAAAAATATCCCTAGCACGCAAAGAGGTGATTGTCCGCACCCCTCCTCGCAAAATCTGGTAAATTCTACGGATTCGAGTAGGCACATTTGACAAAATTTGTGTTTATATAGCTTGACTTCTGACGCCATAAACTCTCTCTCTCTCTCTAAAAATAAATAAATAAATAAATAAATAAATAAAAATCTGGGTGTCTTTGCCCAAGAGACAGTTATACCGCACCTAAACGAGGCTGACGAAGCAACGGCACCAAAATGAGCGATGGAAGAAAGAAGCAAAGAAACGATGAAATACGAGAGAAACAGAAAATACGGTATCGTGGCCAAGGTGTGAGGAGCATAACCATCACGATTAACGTTTGGACAGAGAATAATATTAAGGACTGCGTATTTCAGCTCTGGAACTGTCTCCCTCTGTCTGTATTTCCTACTTCCTGTGATCTCCGGTCTTTCAAACGCAGTGTGTCCGCGAAATGAACGGATCTTGAATTTGGCTCTCTTGTGTATTGTTTTTGTTTTTTTTCTTGGAGGGAACGGTTTGCGGACTCCTGGCCTTTGGTTCCTTCTTCCTTGCATATATATAAAAAAAAATTACCTCATCAAGCTCGTCGCAGTTCATGGGCTGAGGCTGGTCTTGCTAGGAATAAAGCCCCTCTTGCTCAAATGTAGCAGTCAGTTTCCCACACCGTACACGATATTTGACAGTGTACTAACGAAGGATTTCAAATTAGGACATGCACTGATCTTCCTACACACGGCCCTTCCCCATCCGCCCTTTGCCAGCATGGGAAGAGTAATAGCCAGCACAGTATTATTATTATTATTATTATTATTATTATTGTTATTATTATTATTATTATTGTTATTATTATTATCATTGTTATTATTATTATTATTATTATCATTATTATTTTTACGAAGACAAATGATGGATTGTTGGATATTCAGCTCCCGTAAGGTCTATATTTAAGACCTTCAATACACGTTAATGACCTGAAATGCGTATGACCTCAGGTAACAGTGACCCATATTCTCGTAGGTGCAGGAAGCTCCCTAACATCTTTTCCTGAGCGATTTATATCTGATTACACCTCACTGTCTTATTCTGTGTTACTTAAACCCTTCCAATATCACCATACTCTGCATAAACAACGTACAAAAGGATAGCAGTCATATCCAAAAATAAACCACCAAGGAAGAGGTGTTAGGGAGCTTCCTTACCTGAAAAGAATACAAACTAATAAGTAAAGGTTAATACGTTTCCCAATACAGTATACCAGGAGAGATTGAAAAGGTGATGTTAAGTATACGCCAGCTACAGAAATCTTGGTATACTAACTGCAGGGGAAAGAAAAGACGATAAGTAGAGATACAGGAGTGGTCTGTGGCTAAGTCTAAATCGTATACATAAAATTCAAGCTCCTATGACTCACACTTAACTTAAAATACTAGAGCTGTCCCTACCATGAGCGAGTTAGGGATGCTGGAGAACTTACTGGACGGGCTTGAGATGGAGGATGGGCTCTGAGTTGAGGTGGGGCGTCGAGTGTGTGTTTGTCTACGAGTTTGTTATATATATACCGTACCTTAAGTAAGTACCGCCCCCTTGAAGACGTCAGGCTTCCTCTTAGATCTTACTGGCTCTCTCCTCTATTGATTTCTAGTTAGGGACATTTGAGGCTTGAAGAAAGAGAGACAGATTTTTGGAGGAGGGCAGTGACAGCGTAAATGAAGGCGCCTTTGTATTTTTGCTCTCCCTGTCTCTGTCTCTCTGTCTCTCTCTGTCTGTCTCTGTCTGTCTGTCTGTCTCTCTCTCTCTTGTTTCTTTTCTTCCACAGTACATTCATTCTATCCTAATTCTCTTCACTTTTCTCCTTTCCCTCTCTTTCCATTCAGTTTCGCCTGTGAGGTCGTAATTGTATTGTCAAAGAGAAGAACAGTTAATGAAGAGCGACGAGTGGTACAAGAAATATTGGAAAAACTTGTACTTTTTGGCTGAAATTAAAGGAAAACCAGAATTTTGTATTTGTAAGCAAGAAGTAGTTGTGGCCAAAGAATCCAACGCTCAGGGACATTATGAAACAAACCACGCATCGCAGGAAAATAAATACAATGGTAAGTTACGTGATGACAAGGAGATGGAGGAGTCACTGAAGAAGCAGCAGAGAGTCTTTAAGAGTGTTCATGTCAGTGATGGTACAGTTGAAGCAAGTTGTAGGACTGCCCCTGGAAGAGCTGTGTCACTGAAGTCATTTTCGGAAGGGAAGAATATCAGGAAATGGATGTAGGTGAACTCCAGGAGGACGACAAAAACGCATAGCCACTGTCTTTGTAGAGGAAAAACGGACACCATAAGACTCAGCCCAATGGAAAACTCGATTAGGAGTCCACGGCACCTTTCTCTCAGCCAGGAACATTCGAGAGGCAGTGACGGAAATCGAAAGGTAATCCACATATAGTAACCCGCGTACACCGTCTGGGAGAACGTTGATTACACTGTACTAAGGATGCTCCCCTGCGGTACCCCATCTTGAAGTGCATAGGCATTAGTACCCCCCTCCCACACTCGCACCTTTAAACTACTAGATAAAAACTGCTGAATAAGACAAGAGCCCACGAAGACCAACTCACGAGGAGAAAGTAAACTGCCATGACGCGAGGTAGTATCGTATGTCCTCTCCAGATCGAAAAAGACCGTGAACTGGTGTTGCTTAGTGGAGAAAACCTCACAGACAGAAGATTCCAAGCACAGTGGGGCATCAAAGGTAGACCGCATTTTACGAAAGCCGTACTGGACAGGGGATAAAATCTCACCTTTCCAAAAACAACACAAGTCGACCATTGACCATCCCTTCTAAGACCAAACACATACAAGAAGGCAAAAATGGGCCGATAATTTGTCACATGTAGATGGTCCTCACCTGGCATGGGGATGGGGATAACCACAGTAACACCCCAACAAGCCAGAAACTCACCAGAACGCCAGATCTTATTAAACAGTGACAGCAAAAACGAAAGGGACTCAGCAGACAGGTGACGTAAAAAGGCATAAGGAATATCGTCGCAGCCAGGAGAGGAACCATGGGACTGCGACAGAGTTATCTAATGTTCAGAATAAGAAACAGGGGCATTATAATACACTCCCCCAGAAGAGGCAAAACTGAGACCACGATACTCTAAACACCGACGGTGGCATGTCGAAGGTGAATCTGTATCCGTGACACCCTGGCGAAAGGATCAACAAGCAACTCTGCAACAGCAAAAGGACCAGCCATAGTACCACCTGCTGCAGATAAAACAGGAATCACCCGATTCCACACTTGAGTGAGGGAAATCCTCAGTTTGATGGAGGAATCATAACCCTTCCAGGATGAACGTCTGGTTTCTTTTAAAACCCGACGGATATGATGCGCCACCAAATACTGAGGATTCCCACAATGGCGACGAGGACGAGAGAAGGCGACTCGTTTAGCTCTCACTGCGGAGCCGCATTCACGGTTCCACCAAGTACCCGGACGTTTAGGAAACTGGACTTTCTTTCCTGCAACATATAACAGTGTGCCGAGTGCAACACGTCAGTGAAAAAAGTCAGTCTCATTAACACATCCAAAATAAAACGGTAAATGGAATTTAATTATATGAAATGTGGCCAGTCTGTACTATCCAGGCGCCAGCAAGGATGACAAGGCTGAGGTCCACTCTCAGCAGCAGTTAAAAAAACATGGGAAATGGTGGCTGCCATACAGGTCTGGTAACACACCCCAGTTAAAATCTAAATCAGCATCAGCCGAGCACTGGGATAAATCAGCAGCAGCAGCATTCCCAGTCTGGCTATGGAAATACTTCATCTCAATGGAATTCAAAACACCCAGCTCCTCGTCCTCCACTTTGGAAGCCAACATAGCACCCCGAGGATTGGCCTCACTGGCACCCCACAGCCGATGACGACCATTCAAATAGCCCAGTAAAAGAAAGGGGGAAGGAAGGCTATGAAAAAGGTGTTCCCTTTCGTCAGTAACGTTAGGGGAAAGATAAAGACTACAGACTGTATATCTACGATGTAGAAAATCCTGAACAGCAACAGCCTGCAGGTGAGTGGAAAGGTCCAGATGAATGAATGGAACATCACGACGAAGGAAGATAGCAGCAAAGCCATGATGACCTTGGTGTGGCACAGGATCAGAATAAAAGGCATGGTAATCAAAAAGACCGGAGGGAACAGCATCACCAACCATGGTCTCCTGGATGCACATGTATACAAGCGAATTGTGGAGCAAGATGACGCTGTTCCTCCCAGTTGTCACGTATTCCCCTACATTTCCACTGAATGTTAGAACCCATAGTGGAGGGAGGATCAGGATAAGATATGGGACTCACAGCTCCTGACCAGCTAGTGGGTTTGGACTGATGCATGGGAATGCCCTTAGAAAGAGACCGTCCAGCATCAGGAATCTGCACATTGTGCCGATCATCCGAAGGCAAACGTGAGGACGAGGAAGAAAGTTTTACAATACTGTATACCTCTTCTGAGCCGGAAGGACAGACTACTTGGAAGGCGGCTAACAGGCTGCCCTAGGTGAAGTAGGGAGGCCAGTGCCATCGCCAGAAGCCTCAGAAGTAGAAGTAGACTCCACAGGATCACAGCCCTGTGAGGATATCCTGTGAGGCAGGACTGAAGCTCCAACGATCCGTGCAACACCATCCCCAGGTCGAGGCCTGATCACCGGCGAACACTAACTTCAGCCTGCACCTGGCTTGACTCCAGAGACTCCAAGGCAGGGGAAGCAGCAGAGAGGTCCACACAAGGTTTCACAGCAGAGACTTTAGGTGGACAGTCTTCAGTCTCAAAGGACTGTACAGGTACAGATGGAACTTTCGGGAGGCTAGCCAAAGCAGGACAAGGAGACACATGAATAAGGACATCTGCCATCACCACGGAAGTGGGCAAACCTTCAGCCACCGAACTGGGGGCAGAAACAGTCGGAGAAGAGGGTGGGTGAACATCAGTCTCACAAGCAGTACTAAATTCGAGAACAGCATCCCGCAAATCACCAGATGGAGAAGTGGGCAATGGAAGAAACGTGTCTGGGCCCTCCTCTTTGCTTCAGGAAATGAAACCTTCTCATGTGTACGAATAGACAAAATCTTCTCGAGGAAGTGGCGAGGAAAGTGTTGAGAAGATACAACATGGGGACCCCATAACGATAGCATTTAAGGGGTACTGGACAGTCACCGGGATGGCTTAAGTCATCACAGGAGACAGACACCAGGAAGGCCAGCCTGTGCACGGCGGCAAAAGCGGCCAACATGTTCATACCCTTGACAATGGAAACATCGCTTTGGAGTCAACACTTATACGGCTTCACAGGAAGTGACAGCCAAGCGAGTTTCACAGAAGGCAAGGTTAACTTGTCAAATGTTCGGAACAAGGTCGGAGTTGGGGCCAGAATACCAGTCATATATTACTTTGCAATAGCTCAACAGTCACCACACCAGAAGATCGCAGTTCCTTCATCAACCATGCCTCTGAGTATTTGACGAGGTAATGGGAAAAAAATAATGTTACGCAGGTTAAGAGTATCAAAGTGAACACAAGAGATATCGTTACCAGGTACAGGGGTCAGACGGCAGTTATCCTCTGGGGAGGACGCCTTAACAAGGATGCTTTCATTCCCTCTGGGAAGAGGTTTTAGGTTCACAACCACAAGCACGCTCGGTGCAACTCAAAGCTGTAAAAATCTAACACTGACCCACCCACAGAGGATTGCCACATTAGATATTTCATATACGAGTATGACTCAGGCGCTGTTTCGTCTGAGCCTGACCCCAAAACCGCACCAACCCGACCAGAACCCCTCCCAGTCCCGGCTGAACACTGGGGCAAAGGAGAACAGTCCCCACGGGTCTGGAAATGCTCCAAGGTGGCGGTGAGATGGTGTGTCTGAACAGCCAGGGATTGATGGAGAGTCGTCAGCAGAATTATTATTTGGCTTTGCCATAGAAAAAAAAAAAGGGGGGGGGGCTTCACTCCCCCACGCCTCCACCTACCACGGAGCCCAAAAGGGGAGGTCATATGCCAAGTACAACACAGGTGGCGACTCTGAGGTGGTGAGGGAGCATACGCAGGTAGCCACAGGGGGACCTAAACAAGGGGGACGGCAGGAGGAGAAAAATGCGCCTTAATATGCAGATGGCCAACAAATATTTACTCATAGGGTCCTGTATCGTGTGCAAATCAGCAGTGGCAGCAAAAATAAGCTTAATGTTTTTTTTTTTTTTTTTGGTTGTAAAGTTCATTCAGATTGCTAGTAGTCTGATAAAATTTGACGTCCTTCTCGATACATATTATTATTTTACACAGTGTCTAGTATTTACCAGTTAGTGTACGTCATAGATTTACAGACTCAAACGTCATTGGTTATTGCTTAGGCGCATTCTGTAAAATCCTTGATAACGACTTTGGTTTTGGTTAGGTCAAGTTTCGCCAAAAAAAAAAAAAAACATGTCAGCAACTGGTTTATTAAATTTTGAAGTTTCGACCTGCACACACACACACACACACACACACACACAATTCCCTCCCATATACAAAACACACACCAATCTTCACTTGAATACAAAATAAATCACGACCAAAACACCACGAACACACCCAATCACACAAAAACAATCCTATCCTTCATCTGCATACAACCCGTTTTCTTCCAAGCGTACGACAATCAGTGGGACTCTATCGTAAATCAACAAAATAAGTATCGCACTCTTCACCGCACGTATTTTTTTGAAACATGGATGAAACATTGTGAAATACGAAGCACGCCTGTGACTGTAGGTGCAAATATTATCCATGGTAACTTTTAGGACTCAAAATGGCACAAAATCTTTAAATTCTGGTTGGTGTGTCTTTCAAAACTCGCTTACTTTCACACCCATCGTACCCTAGGTGTGCCATTTATTTATTTATTTATTTTTTTTATTATTCATACGACCTGACTTCTGGCTTCCTGGTACATTACGTATTTTCTGTATAAATAAATGTATAAATTATGAATGTAATAACTCATAACTATGTCTCCTCATAACCTAACTCACGCCTGTAAACTATGGTGGACTCAGGTGACAGGTGCACCATCCCTACACCATACAATCACCATCCCAGCACCATAAAATCACCGTCCCTTCATCGTATTACCATCATCCCTACACTGTCAAATCACCGTCCCTTCATCGTCAAATCACCATCCCTTCACAGTTAAATCACTATCCCTTCACCATCAAATCACCATCCCTTCACAGTTAAATCACTATCCCTACACCGTCAATCACCATCCCTACACAATCAAATCACCATCTTTACACCGTCAATCACCATCCCTAAATATTAAAATCACCATCCCCTCACCGTCAAATCACCATCCCTACACCGTCAAATCACCATTCCCTCACCGTCAAATCACCATCCCTACACCGTCAAATCACCATCCCTACACCGTCAAATCACCATCCTTATTACTGTCAATGCAATCACCCCACACTTGTATACATCTGCTTTTAACCCATCTGTTTTATCTATCTATATATTGCCAGAAGCCTTAATCCCGTAAAGGGGGGCCAGAAATAAATCGCCTCCATGTCTCCCTGACCTCATCCATTTCGCTGCCCTCCCCCAAGCTCACACACCCCTCTATCATATACCTTTTGCTTTAAATGACGATTCACAACATAAATCCTGTCTTTCGAGTCACATACACTTAATTTACTCGTGACTCCAAACTTATATTAAGCATTTAAGTAAGCCATCCGATGTTTTATTTACACACCTTAATAATAATAATAATAATAATAATAATAATAATAATAATAATAATTACTATTATTATTATTTTATTATTATTATTATGAAGTTGTAATGTTTTTTCTTAACATAATGGCTGCCATCTTGGGGTTCAAGATCGCCACCATTGCAGACGCTCTCCAATCGATGTCTCTCTCTCTCTCTCTCTCTCTCTCTCTCTCTCTCTCTCGCACAGTATTTTTCTGAGAGGTTCTGCGGATACTCATAATGATTTCACAAAGCATACACATAATTTGAATAGTGTGTGTGTGTGTGTGTGTGTGTGTGTGTGAAGACGTAGCAGGTTATATGCAACATCATTTTTTTCCTACATTATTACAAAGATGACAGTGACCAAATCAGATTGCACCCCCTCACTGGACATCCATCATTTTAGCGTCTGGGTGAATTACATAAACATCAAGTAGGAATCTGACATGTATTTGACTTCCATTATGCCCAGTGAATGTATAACTATGCTAAATTAAAGCAAAGGATGTCTGTAACTAACATGACAGGCTATTACAGTCTTCAGCATGACATTCAAACTCAAATTTCACTCGTGGTACCTTGCTACTTACATCACTTCCCTCTTTCACCTTTAGAGTTAGATTTTAGTTCTTTCATCTTAACTTGGTTCAAATTTTCGTCCTTTTGCAGCTTATTTCACATAGTTCAGTGCTAGAATATGACATTACTGTCTCTACAGCCTTTCCATAGCACTTCTTCGTGACTAGCATCGTCATGTAGTCGTAATCCCTTGTTAGTGGCAGCATATGACATTGCTTTAGCTCTGCATCCTTTCTATAGCACTTCTTCGTGACTAGCATCGTAATGGAGTCTTCATCTCTTGCAACAACTCAGTCTTGATGAAGGAGAGGTGGGAATTTTAAGCCAAGTTGTAGTGCAAAGGGTATAGGGACAGAAATCGTATGCACCACATCACAACAATGGCCTGTGCACGAGGACATGAATGATTCCTTTTTCGCTAACCATGCCCACAAGCTATTAATTCCACGACTGTCTTAAGCACTGGTGGTCGGCTTGTTAGCCCTCACATGCTCGGGATAGCCCTAGTATTCTATTCCAGCGGGCGCCAGACGATGTAATTCGCCTAAATGAAAGACACAGGAGCCAAAATATCATTAGCCTACCTACACGTGATACCTTCTTCATCTTCTGTCGGTGAGAGGCGGTACGCTTTGGCGGATTTAAATGGAGGCTAAAACGTATATAAATAATTTCAGTAATGTTTAAGAACGTCCCAGCCACAAAAAATTTACCGACACTGGAGTAGAAGTGCTCTGGGATTACTGTTTTAGTGATATATTTAACGTCTGTTGTGAAGTACTGTTCAACAATGAGGGGTAGAAATTTGCAAGGTGGTCCACGAAACGGCTGAGAAACACAAACACTCGACCAGCTAGTAAACAGACAGCAAGGCGTAACCAGGAAGTCATCAAAACAAAGCTGAATCCCACCACACATCAGGAGTCCATGAGTAAAGCTGTGAGTGCCCAGTGTAAAGCTGTGAGTGCCCAATGTACAGCTGTGAGTGCCCAGTGTAGAGCTGTGAGTACCCAATGTAAAGCTGTGAGTGCCCAGTGTAGAGCTGTGAGTGCCCAGTGTAGAGCTGTGAGTGCCCAATGTACAGCTGTGAGTGCCCAATGTACAGCTGCGAGTGCCCAATGTACAGCTGTGAGTACCCAATGTAAAGCTGTGAGTGTCCAATGTAAAGCTGTGAGTGCCCAATGTACAGCTGTGAATACCCACTGTAAAGCTGTGAGTGCCCAATGTAAAGCTGTGAGTGCCCAATGTAAAGCTGTGAGTGGCCAATGTACAGCTGTGAGTGCCCAATGTACAGCTGTGAATACCCAATGTACGGCTGTGAATACCCAATGTAAAGCTGTGAGTGTCCAATATAAAGCTGTGAGTGTCCAATATAAAGCTGTGAGTGCCCGTTGTAAAACTGTGAGTGTCCATTGTAAAGCTGAGTGTCCAGTGTAAAGCTGTGAGTGCCCAATGTAAAGGCGGGCAACATCCACCTCTAATAGCCGGGCAGAATCTTCGGCGAAACATTTTTTGAGAAATTACCTTCAATTTATTATCAACAACAGCACCTCACTGTCTCTGCCAACAGCTTCGAATCGCAGACTTTAAGGAAGGAGTCATATCGGTAGCAGGAAGTGGGTAGTTGGCAGGGGGTCGTGGAGAAGACGCGGCTTTAGTTACTGTATCCACTCACTCACTGCCCTCCACACCAACATGCTTTGGAACTCAACAAAACTGGATCTCAACGCTGGATCAGGAAAGACATTCGAGACGGCAAGGGACAAGGGATGAGATGGTAAAACATTCAGGAGCCAACAGTGCGCTTTGAGAATCACTAGAGAGAGTATAAGAAACCTATCGATGTGCTAAAATCAGTCTAAGAGCTAAAACGACAGCAGCCTGTTCTGCAGTAAAAACAGAGGCATCTAGAGGAAGACTTCCTTCCCTCACAAAATCAACCCCAAACCCAACACCTGTGTCTGAGAACAAACCGTCAGACTCAGTATATACAAGGACGCTGCCTCTGTGAATGAACCACTGTTCCAAAAGTAAATGATGAGTCTGGGAAGAGACTGGAGCCTTAATGTCCCTCAAATATCAGCAGAACTGTTGATTTTCGTGCTAATCAAGCTGACTTACCGTAGCTTCAGTAAAATGAACAAACGTTCTGATTCATAGTGACTGGAAAAGTCTATGGAATTATATATATATATATATATATATATATATATATATATATATATATATATATATATATATATATATATATATATATATTTTGCCAGACGCCATGTATCTCAAACGGGGTGGCCAAGGGCTTAGAGTTAATTGTTTTACAGGGAGGGGCACCAATCCTCCACCAACCCCACTTGACATGTAGGGAGAACGTTATGCCAACAGCATCTGGATATATATATATACATATATATATATATATATATATATATATATATATATATATATATATATATATATATATATATATATATATATATATATATATATACACACGTGCAAAGCATAGACTTATTTCTTTTGCAGTATCGTTGCACACAAGATTTTAACTGACAAGCATATTATACATCCTATTTTCTATTATAACTTACCAGATGCATTGTATTCTATCGTTTGAGTTCCTAAAGGAGAATATTTGAAAATTGCAGCAAACACACTCCATGTCAGAGACACTCGTACACAAACTTTTGCAGTGAGAGATTCGAAACAAAGGCAACACACTTCCCCCAACTGTCACACGAGGGGGCAGTCTGGGGAATAGCAAATTGTGAAATTAGGTGTTGTAGCAACCATGACTGACACAGTGCAGTAC
This sequence comes from Coenobita brevimanus, assembly GCF_032717465.1. Lineage (NCBI taxonomy): Eukaryota > Metazoa > Arthropoda > Malacostraca > Decapoda > Coenobitidae > Coenobita > Coenobita brevimanus. The sequence goes on along the minus strand of NC_137006.1, from coordinate 42,825,644 downwards.
GGGGCGGAGAGGAAGCCAGGCGCAAATTGATGGTGTGGGTGACAGGGCAGGGGTTCGAAGCTCTTATTGGAGATCTCGAAACACTTCTTCTTTAGCGATTTATTTTGCATTTTACGCTTTTGATATTTTTCCGGTAGTTTTTAATCTCTTGAATATCATACAGTTTATTGGATTCGAAATTTTGATTCTGGTTAAAACAGGAGACTTAGGAGCACATTTCTTTCGGCGGTTATTTTGCATCATCCATTTTTTTTAATATTCCCTCGTTATTCTTATCCGTTTCCATATCGATGGAGTTTGTGTTAATATCGCAGACAAGGATATTAACGCATCACACATGGAAACACACAGGAAAAGACAAAAATGCCGGATATTCTCTCACAGGAGTAGAATGACTGTGAGTTGAATTACTCACTGTGAATGCAAAGTCGTTGGTTTACACGGCTTTCAAGGAATCGTTGCTTTTCTGAACTATTTATACTACTACTACGACTACTACTACTACTTCTACCACTACTACTATTACTACTACTACTACTACTACTGCATATCACATTTGTAGTATTCTCCCAGACGTTACTTACATCACTTTAAATCGAAATTAGTTTTTGTTATGCAGCGTATTCTGGGTCCAGCTCCTTGGACTCAGATGCGGGGACGGACTTGGGTTTTTTTGTTCTGGACCGGGCATGAGCGTGCAAGCAAGGGATAGGGCTCAAACATGGGCTAACCAGGTTCACACGGGTATTACCTTATAAACAAACACAGTGGACTTTTCACAATTAGTACATGGACAACGCTGTATGTGATACAAGTATGGCATATGACACAACACTATCTACATAAATATATCACAAACAAGATAAAACACACAACACGATACATAACACAAACAAGATATATTACACAGCACTATATACGACCCAGGTATGATCTATGGCACGACACTAGATATATCACAGACCAGGTATACTGCACGAGTCTTCTGTATATATATATATCAAGGGAGACAGGTATCCCATAGAACTACGACACTGTAAGTTACCACAAGTATGACACAGGGGTCGTGACATAACAATAGGGGGGACGGGCGAGATAATACACAAGGCAAGTATGATAAACAAGGGTCACAAACATTACACAAGGGTATGGATATTACACACAGGGTAGAGTGTTACACAGGGGTGTCGGACAATACACAACGGATCACCAATAGAGGCGATGCAGGGGGGGTAAAAAACACTACACAGGGGTCGAGTATGAATATTACACAGGGGAGGTATACGCCCGTGATGACACGTTACGGGAGGGGGTGTTATTGTGGTGCACAGGGGCACGACACTCTGGATGAAGGGAGGTGGGGCTCACACAGGGTCTATGGCACTAGAGATTGGATACGAGTGTTGCACAGTGTTGGTAGGGTCGCTAATGGGTGCTGGGGAGCACCGAGAGCTAGGTCACAGGTAAACACAGGTGACGGACCTGTGTGGGAGGGGGGCCATCAGGGATGCGCTCCCGGTAGGGGCACAGGTCTTGGTACTCAGGTGTCCGAGGTAAGCTGGAGGGCAGTGTGGTGGGCGGTCCTTTCCTGATGGGGGCCTTGAGAGTGTAGTGGCCTTCTGGACTGGGGCCGAACAGGGCTAAGAGGCACGTGGCACGGTGCCTGCCCTTGGCTGTGGTGAGAGTCCTGGGGGGGGGGCCTGGCTGGTCCGGGCCTGGGGTCAGCTGCAGGGCGCCCCTCGTGTTCCGAAAGCTGCGGTTTCGCCAGAAAGGAGAGGCCGTCAGGGGTTGGGTGCAAACTCTTGCCCTGGGGGGTCCGTCAGCTGCTGGGGGCGTTGGGGGCTGGGTTGCAGGGACAGAACACCTAGGCTCATAATGGGTCCACTCCAGGTACTCTCCGACTGGGGCCCGGCTAGGGAGCAGTCTCCACTCTTTATAGAGGAGGGGGAGCAGGAGGGGCTAGCTGAACCAGAGACGGTGCCCTTGTAGGAAGCCTCCGGGGTAGTGGAGGAGGGATGACCTCCCTCAGCCTTGCAGGTACGATGAACTCTACCAGAACTCCACTCCGGGGCAGAGGAAGGAGGTCCGGTGGAACCTCCTTCCGCCTGGCAGGTCCGATGGACTCTACCAAGGCTCCCTCCTGGGGTAGTGGACGAAGGAGGTCCGGTGGACTCTCCCTTGGTCCGACAGGTCTGATGGACTCTGTCGGGGGACCACTCGTCCCGGGGACAACAGAAGGAGAAAGTCTGGCAGACCTTCTGGCTCCCGTGGCAGGTCTGATGGTCTCTGCCGCTCTCTGGCTGCTAGGGGAAAGTTGCAGCTGGGGGACAACCAGTCGTCTCTCCCTGGTGGCAGGTCCGGTGAACTCTACCATGGGCCCGCCCCCCTCCCTGGGACTGCAGGTGAGGGTTGTCTGGCTGACGGTCCGAGACACCTGCTCCTGAAGGTGGGTGGCAGCAGGAGGAGGTCCAGTGGACTCCCCTTCTACAGCAGGTCCGATGGACTCTGCTGCGCCGCTGCTCCCTGGGGGAAAAGTAGGGTTTTGAGGACCGGCGGTCTCTCCACCTCTTTTAGTGGCAGGTCTGTTGGACTCTGCTACCGAGGGCCTACTTGGGACCGTATTGAAACAAGTCCCACCTCGAGTCTTGTGAGTGCTGTCCTGGTCAGATGGTAATGCACCAGCACTGCATACCTCTCGTTGGGTCCGCTTAAGGGGAAGAGGGGCGCATTGTGGTGAGGGACATGAGACCATCTGGCCAGGGCCCGCGCTCTGCATGCCTCCTTGCGGTTCCTCCATGGGGTGGGTGTTGTGCCACCCCTTCCATGGCTCCTCCATGGGGTGGGTATTTCAGGGAGGTTATTTACTGTCAGAGAGGAAGGGTAAGAAAATAAAGTTTTCAGCTACTGTTTACTAAATTCATTTCTACAAATCTTAATAACTAATGGAGGAGTTATCACATGAATTCTAATGCAAGAGTATTTTAAGTAATTTTCACAATTTTCAAAAACCTTCACTTACACTGTAATATTGCTCACACTTCAACTGACTTGTTAAGTAATCATGTTCTTCACTTCAGTCTGACATATTTTAAGCTAAAGAAATATAACCAACATAGTTCTGGATATAAATACTGCTCACAAAGCAAAGTAAGTACCTATACTGTACCTTCAGGTTCAAAACACAAAAAAAACAAGATCTAAGTGATGTCACTTTGGCTGCTTCAATATTTATGTATTACATTTAATGAAAAAGTTACTACATGACAGTATTGTGATACCAACTCTAACGTACGGAAGTGAAGCTTGGACGTTGTTGGAAGGACACAAGTCAAGAGTGAGAGCAGTGGAAATGAGTTATTTAAGAGGAGCCTGTGAAGTCATATGGAGAGACAGGCTGACAAATGAGGATATAAAGGAGCATTATGGTGTGGATGTAGATGTGATAGGAAGCGTTAGGAGGAATACACTGAGGTGGTTTGGCCATGTGGAGAGGATGGAGGGTGAAAGACTGACGAAGAGAGTGTATGTGAGTGAGATGGAGGGGGAGAGAGGGAGGGGGAGGCCAAGGATGAGATGGAGGGATGGGGTAGAGAGGTATATGAAAGAGGGGGATGTGAGTTGGGAGCAGGGCAGTGAAATGGCGAGGGACAGGGCGATGTGGAGGCGATTTGTTTGTGGCCACCCTGAATAGGATTGAGGCGTCTGGCAATAGATAGATAGATAGATAATTTAAGCCATGTTAAGTGTCAGGTATTGTGCAGCGATCTTAATGTTATATGGAAAGGAGTAATTTAACTGTTACAGTAGGCTAGGCAAGAATGACTGAGAATGTGGCCATGTATAAAAGTAGTTTGGAGCCACTTCCTGGAGTCACATACATAGACAGATAATATAAATGCAGTCAATGAAGTGGAATTACAGATATATGTAAAATACCAGCAGGCAATTGACAAAATCAATCTATCTATCAGCTTCCCAATGCCTCACCCATAAGCCAATCCAGAATTAATGTTATAAAATTATTTTCAGGATCCTATTTTCTTCCACCTCCAAAGCCAAGCCACTTTTTGTCTTGCACTCTTCCATTTGATCCTTCCACTTATTCTTGATCTTCTGCCCCTCAGACTCCCATCAGCTTTGCCTCTACACAGATTTGTTGACAATGCAATACACCAATTTATTCCTCCTCCAACTATATGACATTTAAACACTCAAGGTCAACACACAGAGAACTTGAATATATACCTCAGCAAACTACTTGATATACTCTTACACTAAATTCAGTTCCCCTGGAAGACAAATTATGCAACTTTTCATCCTAAACTTGTGGAAAAATTTACAGGCATTCCTCATTTAATGTCCATAAAGTGTATGGGCAAAATGCTACATCAATAATGATATGATCTTAGGGGTCTATGATACTTGTTTCCGGCTACACAAGCACAAATACAAACACATACACAAGCAGACATGAATCTACACAGACACACAGGATTGCATGCCTGCAGGAACACACACACACACACACACACACACACACACACTTCTTATTTTCAGAACAGTTTGCAGTGGACCTTAAGCAACTTAAAAAATGTGGAATAAATCAATAATTCTGACAAAATCCACTTAAGCAACATTAAATGAGGAAGACCTGTACTATACAGTCTATTAGAGAGACTAATTTCTTTTCTGTTTCTCCACACTGCATGATACACAACACTGAGCCATCATGACTATTATACCAATGGTAGCCTATACTAATGTACTTTAGGACTTCATAGTGTGAGACCATTCATTTCTGCCTACCAATTCTGCACATGCCATTACAGTATTCCATCTCTGGCACCTCCATGCTCATCTCATTTACTGGTATGTTTTACTGTGTATTTAACTGGGATACTTAATTCTGTCATGGTCGCATCTTCTCTTGTATTTAATTCCAGTCAACAGACAATTTCACTCAGCTGAGAGTGAGTACAGACACTCTGAAGTGTTAACACTAATACAGCACCAGTTATCCTCTCATGGCTGGGACTACGCTTATTTTTTATTCCATCTTCCTGGGTAATTTTATTTAGCTGCAAGTACGTTGTAAGAACCCGAAAGTGTTTAGCTGTAATAAGTAAATACTTCTAGTACCATAATTAAAAACCACAGCAGCTGCCTTGGGTACTGTATCAACGGCCAACGTCATACTGGGCTATTTTTTGTCATTCTCATCCATTACTTCATCAGCATATGTTAGGGCTGAAATAAAGTGGTCTTCCTATAGCATAATCATGACAAATCTACATCACTTCAAATATATCTTGTATATAAACATATGAATATATTGCCTCTTTACAAAATGAACCTTTCTATGACATCATTTTATACATTCACAAACTGCATTTTCTGGGTGTCCAATGCAGTATAGTCTTTTAATTAAACCTTTCAATCTAATGATGTATTTTTCATTTTCTCTCCTATACTCTATTTACTCTATACATAGCCTTCAATAACTCTTTCATAGCATGATCTCTTCACTGAATCAAATTGGTGGGAGGTAAAAGGAATAATAATATAAAAAAATGTCACCAAGCTGAAGGGTTCAACCACTTTAAATCCAATAACATATTTCCATTTTAGTCTTATATTAGCAGGTAAGACTGTAAACAGGAGAGGAAAAGTATAGCCTTCATCAGCCTCTTCATCACAAGGCACCAAACCTAAGCTAAAGAAAATCTGGCAGTATCAAAAATATAAATGGAAAATACATCATCACAGTGGAGGGTTAAAATACTACCAGTTTATGGGCTTGAACAATGGTGCCTTATTACACCCCAAGTAAGCACCTGTTTCAAGCTAACAGCAACAGTTAACATGATTATATACGACACCCAGTATATTCACAGGTTTTGGAAACTGCTTTGTGACTTCTTTAACCATTTCCACCATCATAAGTACTTTTAATACACCAAAACATTGATACAGTAACTGAGAACAATCCAAGCGTCATTTTATTACATAGAAAATATGCTGCGTGATTTCTGGCTAAGTTACTTGATCTCTAATGAATTTCTTAGTCACCCCTATACTATGATGTAGTCTTGTAATTTCATTCTTGCTACCACCAGATGATTTTATTTAACTCCAAATAGATTTCTAATACTGCAGATGTCAGTGAAACCTACATGAAACCCCTCCAGTCTGAAAAACCTCCTAAGCTAAATAAAATTGTCTGGAGATAGTAAGAATATTGTCAAAAAAAAAAAAAAAAAAAACTTTGGGGTGTTGTGGGCATACTGGTAAAATGAATTTCTTCAGAACAAACACTACAGTAGGATGCATTACAACAGGATGCATCACAATACAATTTTACAGTCTTGGATTTATGTGACAGTAAACATGAACTGGCCAGAGTTCTGTTCAGAAGCAGCAAAAATGGATGGCAGTGACTTTGATCAGACAGTTTGTCCCTGATATTACTGCAATTATAGTTTAAAACACTTTCACTAAACAACCTTTTAAGCATCAAGTTGTTAATTAACACTGGAACAATTTTCTCTCAACACATCATTACACCAGTGACATCACATATACTGTATTTTGATATGTATCTGATGCCTTAACCCTTTAACCGCGGGTGTCATTCCAGAATGACGTTGCAAAAACTGGACCAAACCGCGGGTGTCATTCTCGAATGTTTGTGAATATTTTGAATACCCCGCGTTTTTTCCGTGCGCCAATTGTTTCAAGGGAGAGTAGCTATTAAGTTCTTTCACTCCAGCCGACCCCCACCTCCCTCTTCCCCCCCTGGGGCCCCACCTCCCACCCCCTGGGCCCCCCACCCCACCCCTGACCAAGCGCGCATCAGTATCTGTCCAGCTGTGTGAGTGACAACACATGTTGATGTGGCAGTGAAGTGCAGGCAATTACAGTGCCTTTTACCTGTCTCAGTGAACACAGAGTGGGTGTTTATCGTATGTGCAGTGTTCATATATGTTTATAGTATTATTATCAGAATGTGATTGGCATTTGGTAATGGTGTGTGAGCGAAAAATAGTGATTACAACACCGCTGATGTGGCAGTGAAGTGCAGGCAATTACAGTGCCTTTTACCTGCCTCAGTGAACACAGAGTGGGTGTTTATCGTATGTGCAGTGTTCATATATGTTTATAGTATTATTATCAGAATGAGGTTGGCATTTGGTAATGGTGTGTGAGCGAAAAATAGTGATTACAACACCGCTGATGTGGCAGTGAAGTGCAGGTAATTACAGTGCCTTTTACCTGCCTCAGTGAACACAGAGTGGGTGTTTATCGTATGTGCAGTGTTCATATATGTTTATAGTATTATTATCAGAATGAGGTTGGCATTTGGTAATGGTGTATGAGCGAAGGTAATGATGTGTGTGCGAAAAATAGTGATTTTACACCCCTCACTTCTAACGGCACTGCCCGTCCTGTGAAAGTCAACAAAGTCATGAAACCTACATCAATGGAAAGCTGAAGGTTAGTACTTTCTAATGGTACCTTATTTTTTTCTCTAGCTTTATTCTGTGCAGAGTTATTAAGGTTTAAAGGTTTGTTTACATTTGGCTGAAACCCCCGCGGGAGAGGACAGTCAGACCAAAACAATACCCGCGGTTAAAGGGTTAAATTTGATTTTTTACAACTTGTGAAAATAATTTTTCTTGGTGGAACATGACCCTCAGTTTAATCCATTTTCACTCAACACGGTAGTTTTCAGGAATATGTCTACACCGTTATTTGAGAAATTACTGTTCATCCACCAATTCCATGACACAAATCAAGCAAAGGCAAAAGGCTTACAACTATATATCAACAAAAAAGGAACATCATGTACACTCTTACATGTTACTTCTAAATCATGCCAGACTTCTTAAGAAAAACAACACTCTACCTATAACCCCCCTCATTACAGTGACAAACATTTAATTTTATTCTTGCTACTTCCACCTGATTTGTGGGAAAAGCCTCTCACAGTCAAGGGGTCAGAAACAATCTCTCTTACTCGTCTCCACCACAAAAGGTTTCCTGAGGACTAACTAACATTGTCAGTTGGTAGCAGGAATAACATGAATGTGACTTCCTCAAACCGAAGAGATCTTACACCCACATGCAGTTCTATCATCAGTTCCTACAGCTACACTCGACACCATAATCAGTTCTTATATCTACACTCAGCCCATTAGCAATTATTTACCATTATGCTCATCACTATAATTAATTCATAACCTCTACACTACGATGATGAATTAAATCAGTTTATTCTTGCAACTGCCCAGCATGTCTTACTCAATTCAGGAGTCCCCTTGTTGTAAATGGGTTAATGGGGACTGTATCTAGCTCCTCTATTCCCAAAAGTTATCTCCTTAGTTGAATTAAATTTTCTGGTGACAGTTAGATTAAATGCAAAACACAGTATTGGATTAATGGGGATAAACCAACACTTAAAACACTGTCTACAATTAATGATCATTTAACCTACACTCAGTAAACTGTAGTCAATCTTTATACAATAGTCAATCCATTAGCAACACTGAATTAGTGGGGTTAAATCAACACTTTCTCCACATTAATGATTCTCTTACCTACACTCAGCAAACAATGATCAATTTTTACCCTCAATCTATTAACTAGTCTTACACATACTTTTAGCACACAATGTTGTTACTGTGTCACCAGGCTCATCTACATGTGAATTAATTGGCCTGCAGGAAAATGGTTGCTTCAGCCAAATCCTCCCAGAGACTGTCTGTCGTGTTGAAGGTCTGTCTCAGTTGTGAGTGAAGTGCAAGAGGTGAGTTTGTTGTAGTGTGAGGAGCTGCATTAAACTGAGGGCATAGTGGACTGCTTGTGAGATATATTCTGGGTTGTAAAGGTGAGGGTATAGTTTGTGAGTTGTATTCTGTGTTGTAAGATGGAGGTGAGTGTGTTGTTGTGTGAGGGTGTGGATTACAGTGAACATTGTGTGGACTGTTCACTGGTTGTACTTTTTTGTTAGTACTGAAGCACACTATCAACAATTCCTAAACTCAGCATTGTAATAAATTCTCATACCAAAAATCAAAACACTAACATTAACAAGTCTTATACAGTACATAAAATTAGCACTATAAGCAATTCTTACACCTACTCTCAGCATATTATCCCACTGATCCCAAGGCTTGCCCTTTCTCCTTTATTCATACCATTTCTCAGCAACTTTACTCTGCTTAGGACAGACCCTTCGAACTGGAGGAGATGAAAGCAGCCTACATACACCACTTCAATACGAGAGGCTTTTCTTGAGATAAATAAAATGGTCTAGCAGCATAAAGAATATACTAAAAGGAACGTAATCCATAGTCAGAGGGTTATGCTTACACCTACACTCAGCACCAAAATCAATTCTCACATCAACGCTCAAACACTCATTACCATTAACAAAATTTCCATCTACTCTCGGCACACTATAAATTATTCTTACACTTACACACACACTGCATGATTCTTACATCTACACTAGGCACATAATGAACCCTTTCTATACAGTACTAACACTCAACACAGGAATGACTCCTATACCTAAACTTATAATTAACACCATAATCATTCCAACACTAACACTTATATCACTTTCTACCAGCAATGATTCTTTCTTCTACACTAAGCACACTAACTCTCACTAGCAAATTTGCAACACAGATAATTTTAGTCTATTACATCCTTTTTATGAAGTGTAGTACTGTACTGGACTGGCCCCTGAATGGATATAGATTTCTTCAGTACGGTATACCAAGGTCCTTTTATTTTAACCTTCCAAATTGTTCTAATATTTCAGAGAACTATTATTCTGTCCCAAGTTCATCCCAGGTCATATCTAACAATCAAGGAATTTAATGCACCTGGTTTTTAAACTCAATAGTCATTACCTACCATTCTTCAGTATAGAAAACTCTACAAAAAATGTATCTGAACACTTTAAATGCCTTACAAAGACAAAACAAATGAAACATGTGAAAAGTGTCCTTTAAATCTGCAGGTATTGAACATTTCATGGCACTCTGAGTTGCATGCACTACATGGACAAGCATCATATGCTGTTACAGGCCCTTTTGGAGAAGGACATCACAATTAAAACCTCATTACTCTAACTTTCCACCATTCCACAGAGCCAGTATTCTATTTCCCTCTCCTTAAAATCTTATAATTTCAGAATGGTATGCATTTAAACTGCCCTAAACTTGATATACCACACATTAACACACAAGTCCAAACAGACATCGCACTAACTGCAGGTGAAAGTATACCTGCATTTGAAAATGTAACACAAAATAACAGAGCTCTGTACTATTGACTCTTACATCCTGAAACTGTATTAATATTCTGGTCATCCATTATCTTGCTTGCCCTTCAGCCCAGTCAAGAGTCTTACTGTGGTGTAGTTAACCTTTTCTGCCCGAGGATGCAGCCTTTATTCTTTTCTTGCTATTGACAAACAATTTAACTCTGTGGAAAACTTTCAGAGTGAAGAGTCAGAAATAATCTCCTTTAAACCCTTCACTCTGATGACAATTTTTCATAATGGCCATGATATTTCCAGAAGATTACATTCACCTTGAGGAACTTTTCAAATTGGGGAGGTTAGATATATGCCTTCATTAACCACTTCATTACCAAGAGACCTCCCTTAAGCTGAATGTAAACCATAGGTGGTAGTCTGATTCATCCTTTGGTTGACGGGCTCATCACAACGTAAGTGAAGCCACCATAAATAGAAGGTGCCCTTTTTTTTTTTTTTACTTGTTTAAAACATTGTGAACAACCTACCTCTCTTGCTACTGTACTAGCAGGTATAGACAACACTGCACTTATATATTCAAACAAACCCTGCTATTACTAAATTCAATACCTTACAGATTCACATTGAACACTCCTCAATGAATGCCTGAAATCAATGCAGGCAAAACTATAAGTACAGCAAAATTTCACAATACTGGACTACTTGGGGAAGACCCAATCTGATAAAAATTAAGGGCCTGATACAAATGAGCTACCACTATTATAATTTTTCTTTCAATATCAAACTGCAATTCAACATAAAAAAAAAAAAAAATGCAATACAAGCATGTGCGTCAGAACCACTAAAAAGTTACATATACAAAAACACAGTAAATAGTGACAAAAAATAATTTGCATCCTCATTAATGAAATGTAATACAGCATGTGCTCACATAACGTGGGAATATCGTACCCAGAGGGTCCTGCTTTATGAGAATTCCACATTATAGGGTCATATGTTTACATGTTAAAGGGTTTCATGGTACCTAAGCCAGCCCCAAGTTACCTTTTGGGGGAGTTTTCATTTTTTTTCCCCAGGACATTTACCTACATAATAAAAATATCATTACATACAAACACAGGATGATTCTTCAAGAATGGATGAGGTTGTGGGCTTGCTGGGGGGAGGTGGAGTGGGGTTCTGTGGCCTCCAAAAAAAAAAAAAAAAAGAGCAAGGATCACACAAAGGAAGTGTGCAGCTAGGGCATGGGGAGAGGATAGGCTAAACTGGGGCAGGAATGCTCAGTGGACAGTGACAACACCCTGTGCAGACACATGATAGCAATACGTCATAGGCTGATGCAACCCATGCTATGACTATCACTGGCCACGTTGTGGCTGTTTCCACTATGTTATCACCCTAGTTTGCCAAGTTATGACTGTTTGAACCATAATTTGGGGCCTCTGGCTGCATTATACCTATCGTCGCTACGTAGTATGGTGTTAAAAAAAATGGGCAGCTTTCTCCATCTGCATAATGTCTATCATTTTTGCGTTGTGATTATATTTAGACATCAAATTTTGCCTCCCATGTTATGCGAGTTTTACACTATAGGATCACGCGTTATGTGAGTGCTAGCTCTACTGAAATTCTATGCAACCAATTATGTACAGCTATGTAAAATTTACTCCAGACTTACTCACTTCTAATGGAATATGTCTTGTGTATGGGGAATGTCTGTATATTCAACCCATTAACAATGATGACATTTACATTTTGCTGAGGCCAACACCAGACAATTCAACTCAAGTTACAAAAGACCACCAAAAGCGGTAGGGGTCAATGAAGGTTATATCTAAACCCTCCAACCTGATATACCCTGAGATGAATAACAGGGTCTAGTGGCAGCAAAACAAACTATATATGACACAGCATAAGTTGTCTGGTGGAAGCAAAAACCTGATATAGCAAAGTCCCATATAGTGATGTTTACAGGAGTACACATGCTACAGGCTTATGGTGGATGGCTTTATCAAAATACACGAACCTTCATTTATATATTAAATGCCAATGTAAATAAGTAGTAACTAAGTGAAGATATGTATTACTGCATGTGTAACTTTATAATACAATTCATTTATGGACAATGACTAAGGTAGAAAATCTGTGCAGTACATCTGCTACACAAAAAAACTAAAATAGTCAGCAATTCCCGCTTGCCCTTATACTTGTACAGTGTGTGAAAATGAACAGAGACAAGCTAGAGGTAATTTAGAATACTGTAACAAACAAAACAAGAAGCTGAAATAGCACAGAATCCCAGAACACAACTGGTAAAGAAAAATACAAATATAATTCTTAAAACATCTCTAGGCTAATTGTTAAATAAGGAACAGTAAAAAATATTGCACATATCGTCATACAATTATTAGAAAATATAAACAGACATCCATCTCCCTAAAGAGTAAGTCTCCTTTATTCTGGCCTCCTGATACCAATTATGTCATTTGTTTTTAGTTCCTCCAAAACTGACTCTTAAAATAAGGACAGTATCAGTGTAACCTGAAGTTTCAATAATCATTTGTAACATGGTAAATCTAACAAGGCAACACTTACAGTCTGTGGTCAGCAACAGTGGTTAAAAAATATACCAAGGTTCCTGGTAACTGTAGAGTGGGTATATTGGAAGTAAAACAGATAATCTGAATTTCTGGTGACTGATAAGGTGGGTGATTTCCAGGAAGATAGGGAAATGATACGTGCTGTTTTATTCCAAGCACTTCCGTCTGTGGGGCTAAAGTATTGTCCCTATTCAGCAGATGTTTTGTGGATACACAGGTCTTTGCAACTAGATTCTCTCCTGGCATCAGTCAATGTCCCTTGAATGGTACAGTTATTGAAAGTACAGTATCACATACGTATGGTATGGTGTGAAAGGATTATTACTGAATACTGTAAAGAGTTTTATGAGGAAAGCAAAGTATGTATAAAATCAGACAGCTCTGAGTGGTTCAGTATACATGCTGATATGAGACAGGGATGTGTGATGTCCCCATGGTTACTAAACACTCCTTCTGTATAAATGGAATTATGATAACACTCAAAATGAAAGTGTCAGAAAAAAAAAAGACTGAAGTTCATGATGGTAATTGATGAAAAATGTTGGAATATAAGAAATTAAATGAAAGCATATGATGATGTGTTGCATATTATGACAAATGAGTTTTTTTTACACAGATCCAAAGTTGGTGGTAAGTATCAATAATAAAAAAACAGATGAAGCTAATCATAAAAAGGCAGTTGTTGAATCTGCACGTAACTTGCATTCGGTGGCACATCCGAGAATTTTCAAGAGGGAGATTGTGGAGGCATGCCAAACTCTTAATGGTGATATTACTTAGCCATTAACTACACCTATACATATCAAAACTTGAACAATAATGCATTACTTTAAAGCATGTCAGTCTCAGAACTCAGTTCTAGATTAGTGAATGTCACAGAAAGCCACTACACTCAAATGAATCGGAGTAGGTGGTATCAACCAATGGTACTACGAGACATGAGTCCATACCAGAAGGTACCAGGCCAATAAATGGCCCTCTAGAGGGAAGTGCTCAGCATAAAACTATGTCGCTGTCATCAAAACAGACTCTGGACAAATGATATATACCAGTACTACCGTATAATAATACTCACATCACTTTGTTCCTAACTGGGTTGGCAGATCTCTCAAATAATGGAATGCCAACTGAATGTAGAGGGAGGCTAGAACAAAGGAGCATTGCTGTACCTTCTATCATCTCCCACGACAATGATATGTAACATTAAATCATCTTGTACAATCCTGGGTTATATTAAAGCCAGTGTGACTGCATTATTAACAGCACAGCATGGCAGGAACCTCAGCCATTCTACCATAATATAGTTACTAGGATACTGACGGCAACAAATCAGTCTCACAAAATCCAACAAGGGGGGTTCTGGATGCTAAATGAAAGATGGATTATTCTGAACTGCAATACAAATTAAACATTATCATCCAGAAACTGTTCCCCTTACACATACACGAAGGAGACCCGGTACACTGCTCTTGGATCTCTTACAGTTCTGTATATAGCAAAAATCAGAGGAGAGAGAAGGTTACTACAGTTCTTTCATCTTAACATGGCTCAGGTTTTTTTTCTGTTGCAAGTTGTTCCACAAAATTCAGTGGAAGAAAAGGACAATGCAACAGCTCTACATCCTTCTCAAAGCACTTTATCATGATTAGCACTGTATTCTAGTGTTAATCTATTATTGAAACTCAGCACTCAGGATGGAGAGATGGCAGTTTCAGGCCAAGCTGGAGTAAAACCTGTATAGTTACAAGCTTTTCCCGAGTGCAAGGGTAAAAGTCATTGTGAACTTACTCTTGTGCTGTCCAGCATACCTATGAACTAACACCTAAAACTGAACAATAGATCTTAGTTATATTTAAAACCCTGGGTACAGCTGCCTCAGGTATGGCCAGAGGGTGATAGGAGTGTACAATCCCAAATTCCCGTGTATTGGGTCAAATGTAGCTTATATATGAGGCGGCGAGGTTGTTCTCTGTTATCAGTAGTTGGTCCTCACTTAAAGTTTAGGATGTGTGCAGAAAAAATGCTACTTTAAGTGAAATACCTTTTAAAAGACATATTTGTGGTTCATAAAAGAGAGCTTACTGTAAAACGAAAAAATATAAACATTTACATAATATATACATCACAAATAGCTACTTATAAGCAGCTTAATAATTAAACAACTTCAAGTGAAACAACCTTAAATGAGGATGAACCACAGTACGCAAGGAGGAGAAGATTCCAGTCCTCTTTTGCTACCCTTTTGTCAGGCACAGAAAATATATGAAAAATGCAGTACCAGTATTCTTTCTCCCAAACAAAAATTCTTGTTCAGTAGCTAAATGTAACACAGCAATAGCATACATGAGAAATAGCTAATCACTCGTACATACACAACCTGTTTACTTTTGCTCATCCAGTACGTGAAAATACTTAATATTATTTTATCATTAAGTTAGCTTAGAAAATGGAGAGCTGACTATTAACCCCTTCATCCGGAGCACATACTTTCTATTTTATTCTTGCCACCTCTTAACAATTATATACACTTCAGGAGAGGCTGAACTGGAGTGGTAAGATATAGCCTTAGTTCATCTGTTCACTAATACAAATGAAAAAGGCTGTTGAGTAAAATTGTTTTGTGGTAGCATGATTAGAATGAAATACATGTCATAAGAATGAAGGGGTTAAGATTTGTGGTACTCTGTTGTGTGCATAAACAAAGGCTTGCTGACAGTTACATGAATAATTACAACCACCCTGAGCCTACAGGTGTGTCATTTCCCCAGTCTCATCCTTTGCATTTGATGCCAATATTTCCTCTGCATTGGCTGTCAAGTCCATCTGGAACATAAGAATACCATCACCATTACCATCCATCACTATCACTAAAATGGTTAGTAGCAATTTCCAACAATGATAAACACAACACAGTTAAGAGGCATGAAGTGATGCATATACACATAGCTGATAAAACGACATACATAAAACGACTGAAAAATTAAAGTAGACAATATTCAACAGCATCTCATCTTAAATGTCGGGACCAACTGCCTAGCCCCGGGCTCCTATGCTCCTAATGGGGCAATGTAGGATTGGATGATGGATGGATGGATGGATATGAAATCTTTTTTGTTATATAAAAGAAAGAATCAAGAACTGAAAGCTTGCAAAAAGTTGTCCTTTCCAGGGAAAACTGAATAACATAGAGGTTAAAAGTGAATACCTAGAGCTGTCCATCACAAAAAAAGAGGGATGTTCTAACAAGTTCATCTCTGACTTCTTTGTCAGGAATATGTTATTTCTGCTCATTCATGCATATCACTTGACTTGCAAATTTCCCTCTTGTATATATGCTGTTCTCAGTGGCACCTCCTAGGTTGTGTTCACTCCTCATGCTTCATTCCTGCTAGGCTAAGATCTGTTTTCAACTGATAGCAATGTTACAGTGCTTTGATTTCTTTGACTATCTCCTCCTACTTTCAGCTAAGTGTGGATAAATCCTTTGTGACTATCCACTGTAAAGCAGTCCCTCTTGGTTACATGGCTAATGTGTTAACTTTCCTTCCCACATATGAGGAAACTACATAGCTCAGTCCCTTGAACCCACTGTAACTAGAGAAGCTAATGTGTTAACCAGGTGTGAGGAAGGAGCAAAAAGAATGAGAGACAAGCTAAGTGGGTATGAAGCTGTAAGCTGTACAGTTTTACAATTACCTTTTCTGGGGAGTTGTGATTTAGATGAGAGGAAGGCAGGTGGATCCACGAAGAAAACAGTTCAGGGTCAAGCACTGTGTTGCCACCTGTCACCCTACTCACACACACACCCACAACCATCGTCACAGTGAACCCTATGGCCGCCACCCACATGTACGACACCGCATAAAGCTGCTCCACACCCCAACCACTGTGGAAAGGGAAGAGGCAAGTCTGATAATGTTTTTAGAAATGCAACACTTGTCCTGAGTGGTATAAATACTCTCAGGATTATTACTCCACTTTTTACAGCACATAATTATTAAATTCCTACACAACATTCTGAAACTTGTTGGTTCTGAAGACTGCATCACTGGGTTTCAAAAGTCATTGCTCATTTGATAATCAGGTGTTCATATGTCACCTTCTTGGTTTTCATCCAATGTTTTAAATGGTTTCCTGGGTTACATGAAGATGCTTGGCTTGTCATTTAGTGTAATGTTATCTGAAGGTAATACTACATCGTGAGTGGATGGTGGGTGCATGAACAAAATAGCCTAATGGAGGTTTTGCAAGATGTCCTGTTGGGGGTGGTCCTGTGAAGCAGAGAGAAGTAGCAGTTAGATGATGATGATGGCAACGAATCAAAAGACAAATCACCAACCTTTCGTCTGGTGCACCACTTGCTGTGCCATTTGTCATTAACAAGCTTCCAAGTGCATCCTCTTGATTTGGCAGTATCACACTACCATCTCCTCCATCTACAAGACCAGGTACAATACTGATACTTGGCTCTATTGTTATATTACCACCAAGTGTGATGGTGTCAGTATATATTGCAGGGGTGGTGGCATTGAGGGTGAAGGTTGTGTTTGCATGACAGCCCTCCACAGAGACAGGCTTGAAGGGTGGTGGTGGCTTGGGTTGACCAAACCCAATCCACAGCGTCATGATCAGCCCAGTGATTAAACCTGACATAGCACCCTGAGAATATACAGCAGTGTAAATAAGAGGTTTTATTCTTAGGAATATGGGAAAACAGAGACTTATACTGTTACTATACTGTCCACCTAAACATGGCCCAAAATTTCTGTTTCTCCACTCTGCTATAATGCAACACATCTTTTTACATGGTCCTAATCACAAAGAAATCCTATGGAAAGGGATGTACAGCCATAGCACATTCTACCACTGAGGTGTACTGAAACAAGAAATTAACATTAGAATATGATGTTTGTAACAAAGAAATGCTATGGAAAGGATGTGGAATCATATAATGATCTTAATATACCACTGAGCTATAACAAGAGATCAAAACTAGAATGTGGTGCGAGTCACAATGATGTGCTACAGAAAGGATGTACAGCAACATTATTATTATTATTTTATTCTGTACTGAACTATAACAGAGTTCAACAAGAGAAAATAGGGCTACTCACAAACAAGCCATAAAACTAGTAAATCAACTTTATAGAGAGTAATGGAATTTAAGTGAGCAGTTTTTCTGTAATTTACTGCAGATTTAATAGCCTTTAACACTGAATGGTATATGTTCAAGTGGATGAAGCGACTGTGTGTGTGTGTGTGTGTGTGTGTGTGTGTGTGTGTGTGTGTGTGTGTGTGACTCTAAGCACTGGCTTTAACCCCTAAAACGCGGCTGTGTACGGCCGATCCCCCCCATGTGGCGGGGTTGTAGCGGGGTCCGAGTACCTGTGGGAAAATATTTGCCAAAAATCATAGATTAACCCTAGAGCATTAAAATTTTTATGGCATATAGTACTTACATTCAGCTTTCTCCTGAGCCACATGTTGAGCCTTCGTTGACTACCCAAGGACTTGTGGAGACTTGCAAAGTTGGGTAACCAAATCTTCACTTTCACACCTCCAGCAACCCGGTTTCCCCTCTACCACAGCCTCATTCTGTCACAGTAAACTTTATACTACAACGTAAAGGTAGTTAGGAATCCGTAATTGTACAATAAGCACTGAAAATAAGGCTAAAATCAACGGAGCGTACGGCCGACATGCACTGTGGCGGCGGTCTTCCCGTCACTCAACAAACATTTCCATTTTCACAGCTAAAAACATGTATACTACATTATTTTCAATCATATTACTTCCCAAAAGATCACCACGGCGAGCTTTTTATTCTGCCTTACGTCCGCCACTTTATTCTCGTTCCTGTCGGCCGCTTGCACTGACTGGGAAGAGCTAGAACTCGCCATAATCTCACTTTGAAAGCCTGCAGTAAACTGACACTAAACAGAGGCAAAAGATAGTGTTACAACTGGGGAAACAAGCGTTTCCTAGTAGCATAAACTGCTTGTGAGAGGAGATCGCAGATTTACAGTTCTGAGCGCTCAGAGCGCTGCCATGTATCACAGCCAGGCTGGCCGGGCCGTGGTGGGGGGGGGACGGGGGGAAAACGCGATATTTGGCAACAACTGAGGTCAGTAGTACAAAGGTAAAGTATGCTAGTTGTAGCTAGAGGGTGGTGGTACTGATAGACAATACCAGCTGGAGCCTGCTTGCCCGCGGTTATTCAAAATTTACTAAAATCGCAAACGCGACGACCCGCCGTTCTGCCCTTATGGCCGAGCGTCGCAAACGCGACGATCCGCGTTTTAGGGGTTAACAGCCTGTTTCCTGAGGCACAACAGTCTCCCCATGTACCTAACACCTCCAAATGTCACACTAGGGAAATATTGTTCACTGGTAGGACACAAAAGTTCTGACCTAACCTGAATCTTCTTATGGTACTGAATGAGATGAATATAAGATGCATTACCTGTTGGTTGGCACACTTGCACAGCATGCCCAGGGTGAAGAGAGCAAGGAGTGGTCCCCCTACAGCCCCAAAAATGGTAAGTGAGGCCTGCAGAACCCCTGTTCCCAGCAGCTGTGTCAGGAAGGCCACGCACACACACAACCCACCATAAACACAAACCAGCACCTTACTCACTTGGGTACTACGACCCTCACTCATCATACACCCCACCGGAGCAAAAGGCTGTGGGAAAACAGAAAACAGTGTCCATGGTACAGGCATTGTTATTTTTTCTAATTTACTGTACAGTATTAATCTCTGATCATCAATGGGTAAGTTCAGTTTTTTCTGTCCGTGCATCTGACTATGAAGCAGGATTAAGAATATTCCTCATGCATCCTCACACACCATCACTTGAGCATTAATATCCATTATATTGTAATAATGTACACTTGAGATATCTCATTCAAGACTGATGTGATGGCCAGAATAATGAAATCCTATGCTACTGAGATCCAGGAATAAACTGGGTAACCTGAATATAGTGATCTTACTGTACAATCAAGGTCAATAATCCCTACGTACATCTCAGTCAATAAACTAATGAACTAAGTTCTCAGTTACTTAAAAAAAAAATAATAATAATAATTAACCCTCAGATCCCAGATTTCCCAGTGATGACTCACAACATCTGATATTAGGTGTAAAACATATCTATACGAGGAAGTTATCCCCTGAGGTTTAAGGATTAAACTGAGACACTTTCTTACTTCTCACACCACATGAGGTTTCCTAGTGTCAAGTAAAATTATTTGGCATTACCCAGAGTAAAACAGATAGGTTGGCACCCAAGACTTCATGGTTATGCAGCAACTTTCTAGGTTCTGATCATTCCGAGTCAGTATTAACGACCAATTAATCATAAGAGTGTGACACATTGCAGGGGGCCTACCAGTATATAGTCCTGGAGTGTGACAGCAGCTAGGGAGTTCAGGGCAGAAGATACAGTGGAGAGGGATCCGCTGAAGATACCGGATACAAACAGCCCTGACAGTCCTGGTACAGACCCCAGTTTCTCCACCACATAGAGCGGCAGCAGCTGTGGACATCAAGAACCATTACAAATGGTTACTGTGAGTAAAGTTTTCAAATATGTACTCATTATTTTCCATGTCTAAGGGTCTACTCACAATGGGACCAGAAGCTGACATACAATATTCTGACAAATTATCTGACTGTGTACATTGGGATAAAAATTGGAAGAATACCCTTTTTCTGGATAAGTTATTTCTCACAGACAGAAATATTGACATAACGTGGAAGAGAATCCTGGCCAGAATGAGAACAAATATAACAGGATGTTCCTTGCTCAATTTGGATTCCAAATTGCATGATCAGACAATCTACCAGAGATGGATGGTGGGGACAGTTATTGAATATAGTGTTACCTTCAGATGACACTACAGTAAGAGATATGCAAAATGGTTTCCTGTAACCAAGGAAACCATTTACTACTCTGGGTGGCAACCATATAAACAACAAAAGGATGCCTGGTAGTCTAATGGGCTATGGAACTCCAATCAGCTATGGCCCTTGAGGGTTTAAATCATAAAGGTTGTTGGGGCTTACTGTTCACATAATGCCATTAGGACAAGCAACTGGATGCTTTCACCCAGTCACAGGTCTGTATACTCCTGATGGGGCAATATGAGATTGCATGGCGGATGGATGAATGATGGCTGCCACCACATGATATTATTCAACTTACCTCTAACGATGAAGAAATCAATGACACATGTAGCTAATTCCTCTAGTTTAGAGTCCCTTAAAAGCAGAATGAAATTATGTAACACTAGCAAAAGTAGAATACCAAATACAGTACATAAAATGCTGAGATAGAAACAATAATAATGACTATAATAATGATGATGAAAAGTAACCTGGTCAGAGTTGGAGATCCGATCACTGGAGATGGGGTCACAGTTTTGGTACTCTGCGTAGAGAACAAGGCCAGCAAACGAGGTGGAGAGACTTAGTAGAGTCAGGATGGGCCACTGAATCCACAGTGAGGCCTGGGCACGACGTAAATCCCTGCAGATATTATCACTATCACTGTCTTCATCACCTTCTCTATCAAACGGGTATCATCATTCAGGTTACATGTGCCATCATCTTCAAGATCAATATCACCAGCATCATTACAACTGCCAGCATTTCATTTTCTCTGTCACTATCATTGCAATCAGCACTAACATGATCTACACCATCACAATCATTATCACTCACACCATCATCATCAGAATCAACACCATCAGAACAGTTACTATCACCATCAATACCATTTTACAATTAACACCATGATTTGAATCCTCTTCTTCATCACCACCATCACTACCACTACCTTCATCATCATAACCAATATAAAAACATGTAGAAATGTATGCTGGAAATCAATCTATCTACTGCCAAATGCCTCAATCCCATAAGGGGTGGCCCCGAACAAATCACCTCCACGTCACCCTGTCCCCCACCATTTCACTGCCCTGCTCTCAGCTCACACCCGCCTCTCTTATATACCTCTCCACTCCACCCTTCCATCTCATCCTTGGCCTCCCCCTCCCTCTCCCCCTCACTCACATACACTCTCCTCATCAGTCTCTCACTCTCCATCCTCTCCACATGGCCAAACAACCTCAGCGTGTTTCTCCTAATGCTTCCTATCACATCCACATCCACACCACAACACTCCTTCACTTCCTCATTTGTCAGTCGGTCTCCCCATGCGACCCCACATTCTCCTCTCAAATAACTCATTTTCACTGCTCTCATTCTTGACTTCTGTCCCTCCAACAAGGTCCAAGCTGGAAATGCCATCAATAAAATCCAAGGGGTGGCTGGTGTTTATTGCTCACGTAATGCCACTCAGGGATGAGTGAGACTGGTCACTCTCATCTTAAATGTCAGGATCAATTTGCCTAGCCCAGGCTCCTACGCTCCTCATGGGGCAACGCAGGATTGGATGATGGATATATCTATCTATCTTTCTATCTATATGTGTGTGTGTTAAAATGTTAAGCTCATACAAGTGAAGATCGCAAGATGGTCGATCATATAATGTGGCTGACCTGCTGAATGATCAATTTCAGCCTGCAGTACACAACACATTTCCCAATATCTACCGTACTCTGCCACCATCAACTCAGGTACTAACCTGATGGTGAGAAGACGCTGAACCTGAGCCTGATTGACCCCGTAGATAGAGCAGTATGTGAAGCAACCTCCCAGCCCCAGACTCCACACTGTGTGCCTTACTCGTGGGTCCACTGAAACACTGCAAGATGCAGGAAAGTATACGGCATCTAATTACTCCCTAGTACAATCTATGGATGCACAAACACACCCATCCATACATAATGTACATTACTGGTAAATTCTCAGAGTATGATGATGAGTCCTAGCAATCACTGTCTAAAACCAGCAAAATTTATATTCAAAGTTTTCCTCCTAAACTGAATCCTTAATAACTATAAAACAGGTGACCCTGTTGAACAATGTTACTCAAAATGATACTGACCCAGACCATGCTGTCAGCAGTTCTACAATACATATCTACTGTGTACAGACGTGTGCATATTTTAAAATGTAGCTTTTAAAAATCAAAACAATGCAATTCAGCATACTTACAACTTTCCATATTATTCAATACTGACAGAAACTGTAGTTTTTAATAATGCACTTCAATCACAAAAGACATACTGTAGAAAAACAGGACAAACAGAAAATACCAATACTGTAGCAACACAGACACATATACATTCTGTACCAAAATGGGATACAATAGAATAACACAGACAACTTACTTGAAAAACTCTATTCTCTTTCCCTCACTGGCAATGGTAAAGATGTTGGCTACTCCATAATCCATGACACCTCTGGTTATGACTGCAAATATGGCTGCGAACATGAGAAGGGACTGGAAAACGTCAGTGATGAGGACAGCCTTCATGCCACCCAGTGTGGAGTAGAAAGTGCACACTAGCCCCACACTAATGATGGACCACCGCAACGAGATACCTGACAATCAGAATACTTTTCACATCGTTGCTCAGTAAGTGGCATTAACTGCCATAAACAAGCACAATGGTTAGTGAACAAGGTGCAATAATAGAAAGTAAAGGTTAACGTGTAAAGGCTGCGGAAAATAGCTGGCCAAAGAAATATGATGTTTGGTGCTATGAAGGCACTGACATGGAATAGAGGTCTGAGAACATTGGCTGAAAAAGGACAGAAAGCAGCTGAGTAAGGGCCCATTTAATATACTATACTGTACAGTACTGGGGTAAGAACTTGGACTGGCAATGGCACAAAAAATCAAGAGTGAAAGCACGAGAAGTGTGTGCAAAAAAAATGCAAATGATATTCATATGGTGGACAGAACAAGAAACATGAAGTACAGGTAGTAATACAGTCTGTGATATGTGTATTCATGTAATTCTCACCTGTGACTGCTGAGAGGGCAAGAGCTGGTGCATACAGGACAATGCCCATGTACAAGCTCATCTGGAGGGTGAAAGCCAAGGACGCACATGTACGTGTCAACTGCCCAAATCTTCTTTCTAGATACTGTAAAAAAATACAGTGACAATTTATAGTACTGCAATATAAACAAATACAATACCTAAACACTGAGTTACTATGAGACTGTAAACTAATGGTAACTGTATTCTCTCTATAGTAAGACTAATAAGAAATGAAACAGCAGAGCAGCAACTTATATGCAAGACAGGAGATGGAATCCACTTTTTCTTTGTACATTACTAGTATAAGGAAGTGGCAACTACTACTACCCAGCAATTTTGTTACAAGTAAACTTTTACCTCTTCTGGCACAGAAGAGGGAGATACAGTACCCAGACCTTCCTCCTTCCTCTGGTTACTGCCCTCAATGAGATCAAAGAGCCATGCTTTGGACATTCCTATCCTACGTGACTATGAGAAATTTGGTTGGGTCAACCTGTTTTTCATGTATCTTATTGAGCAGACATGGCAGCCCATTCCCTGACAATAAGTGGTCCTTCCACACACCAGCAAATTGCATGCACGCACAAAGGCTACCTCATTTAGAAATACAGTAATGTAATTGTATTGCAGCAGCATGCAACTGGTTGTCCTCGCCTTAAATATCTGCACTAAACAGCCTAGCCCTAGGCCTCTACATTCCTACAGTATGTTGTTGTTATTACTGTTGTTGCTGCTGCTGTGACTCCTGGTTCATGTGAATGTGAACCTGATGGACTGCAGGCTGAAGCTGCCTTTTTCCTGCAGTCCACTACCATTTTTTTGGGGGGGGTAGGGGAAATGTGCTGGATGTTAGCAGAGCCATCCATTAAATTGGTACCACCACATGGAGGCATTGCTCTCTGCTGAAAAATGGGACAATAAAGGGCTGGATGACAGGCAGAAATTTTCTTACAAATGTTTAAGGATATTTTAGAAATCTGAGAAAATTTTTTAACAAAATTCAGATCTTTAAACTCTTCACTCATTACCTCATAATGAACAACTGACTACTCTTTCATCTGAGAAACATCTCTGCATTAATATCCTTAATACACTCAAGTAGAAAATCAGGTATCTACAATTTTAAAGAAGCAAAACGAATGAAGAATGAAAAAATGAGTGCTTAGAGTAAAACACTACGCACTGTACAGTATATCTACAGTACAGGAAGGTGTTTGTTGATATAACCCATTATATTAAAATAGAGCCTCACCTCATACACACTGGTGTTTTGCAGACCAAAGAAGACTGGCAGATAAAGGTAGCAGACAATAGGTGTGGATAAGATGTAGGATATGTTGATGACAATAAACTGGGTGCCAAAGCTGTAGTTTTCTTTAGACACTCCCAAGATGGTTATGGCAGACATAAATGATGCCATAAGGGAGAAGGCCACTGGCAGCACAGACATGCTCTTATCAGCATGCATATATTCCTGCAACACATGATAAGCAATGGTAGTGGCACAGGACAGTGCACCTTTTATTACAATAAATGGTATAGTTGCAGCTGGCATATCAACAACATCCATAACCCCCTCTCCCCTTTTTAAAAAACATTACTGTTTCTGGATCATTAAAGATTCTCATTTTCTCCACCTCATCCCAGTGTGATTCTACCATTCAAAAAATTCTTTTTGGTACCCACTACCATGACTTAATATCAGTAACTTCATACTTTTTCCCCACTTATACAGTACACCACACCCTTACTCATAACAATTTATGTCTTCAGTTTCACAACCCTACTTCTAACAATTTATACCTTCAGTTTCTTCCTTCCATGCACATTACAGTAACTATCAAATTACTGCAGCTGCTAGCACTAAGTTCTCTAGTTGCTTCTCACTCTAAAACTCACACAGCATTTGGGAAATTTGAATTCTCTTGCCACTTTAATCCTGGCTCATTCACTGCAGTTATGATCTGCAACTACAGTATCAATATCCTCAACAGATTAATTCTACAATGTGGAGGCAACGCAGGATTGGATGATGAATGGATGAAAAATGAATGTCTATATTTACTGAAACACTTCTTACGTTGTTGTTGCAGTGCTGTTGCTGGCTTGCCAGCAATGTCAGTGAGATGGAACACCAGAGCAACTGGGGAAACCAACTGCCTTCACCAGATCTCCTGTGAGCAGACTGGAGATCAGCACCCTGGCTGTTGCACTCCCGGTGGGCAAGGTGCCCTGCGATAGCAGCAGCACTGGGGCACCACACTCCACTGGGATGGGACAGTTGGGTTCCCAGATCCCTTAGGAGGTGATGCCACCACAAAGAGGTGTCCCACTGACACAATGACATCCAAGAACCCATCTTCCTCACCACATGTTATATCTACTTTGTGCATAACATTTACCATTTCTACACCATAAATTATTTAGCAGGAACATCCTGATGATCTGCTTGTGGCCACCCCTTATATGACTGAAGCATCTGGCAACAGATAAATAGAGAGATCCTGACTCTTTTTCCCATATAAATATTGGGTGAAGTAGGATCAGAAAAAGTTTCTAGAGAAGGGAAAGAAGTTGTACGTGGCTTTCATGGATTTGGAGAAAGCATATGACAGGGAGGATAGACAAGGATTGTGGAAAGTGTTAAGAATATATGAAGTAGATGGGAAGTTGTTGAATGCTGTGAAGAGTATGTACGATGGTGCAAAGGCTGCAGTGCGTGTGGATGGTGAACTAAGTGAATTTTTCTCTTTGAAAGTTGGTTTGAAACAGGGATGTGTCATGTCTCCATGGTTGTTCAATCTGTACATGGATGGGGTAATAAAAGAGGTACAAGGTAGGGTAGTGGAAGTTGGAGTGGCCCTGGTGAGAGAGGATAGTGTTTGGAAACTCCCTGTACTGCTGTTTGCAGATGATACTGTGTTGTTGAGTGAAGACGAAGGGGAGCTGCAAGGCTTGGTGGATGAGTTTGAGAGAGTGTGTAAGAAACGGAATCTAAAGGTGAATGTAGGGAAGAGTAAAGTGATGGTCTTTGAGAGAGGTGAAGTCAGTGAATGTACAGCGAGGTTGGATGGTGAGGAATTGGAGAATGTGAGTACGTTTAAGTACTTGGGTAATGTGATGAGTCAGGATGGAGGTTTGGAGGGTGAAGTGCTTGAAAGGGTACAGCAGGGAAGAAAGGTTGCTGGTTCTTTGAAAGCAGTGATAAGAAACAGGGAAGTGAGCATGGAAGTGAAAAAGTTACTACATGACAGTATTGTGATACCAACTCAAACGTATGGAAGTGAAGCTTGGACGTTGTTGGAAGGACACAAGTCAAGAGTGAGAGCAGTGGAAATGAGTTATTTAAGAGGAGCCTGTGGAGTCACATGGAGAGACAGGCTGACGAATGAGGATATAAAGGAGCGTTGTGGTGATGATGTGGATGTGATAGGAAGCGTTATGAGGAACACACTGAGGTGGTTTGGCCATGTGGAGAGGATGGAGGGTGAAAGACTGACGAAGAGAGTGTATGTGAGTGAGGTGGAGGGGGGAAGAGGGAGGGGGAGGCCGAGGATGAGATGGAGGGATGGGGTGGAGAGGTATATGAGAGAAGGGGGTGTGAGTTGGGAGCAGGGCAGTGAAATGGCGGGGGACAGGGCGACTTGGAGGCGATTTGTTTGTGGCCACCCCAAACGGGATTGAGGAGTCTGGCAATAGATAGATAGATAGATAGGATCAGGAAACATGGAACAGAACAAACAAAAGTGAAGTATCAACATCATACTGGTGCCCAGCGAAATGGACCACACAATCATTCACATATTCAAACCCTGGAATCTTTGTTCCATCTCACAAGCTTTAACTTTGCATATTACTATATATTTTCCATTTTCCTTTATAGATGCAGAATCCAACCCATTCATGTCCTCCTTCATACATACTAGTACTTCATCCAACCAAATCCTTCACCTATTACTTCACACACATATACTTCACACACATATGCACAGTGATGATGATATTCTGATTTCTTAGTCATTTCTGCTACTCTTCCCAGACTTAATCCTATTTCCAGCAGCTGACTCCTTTCCTACCTGTGGCACTGCTAACCACACACTGATACAGTACCTTCAAAGTTTACCTTCTCTGATCCTGTGCAAATTGAGTGGTATGGTACAATACCGTACATTCTTAACATCTTCAGTCCAGGGACATCATATTAATTTCACTCTAGCTACTACAGCCATGTAAATTTTAATAACCTTAAAAAACATGTCCCCAGCTTATAGGAGTTAAAGATAACCTCAATAACCCTAAACCCATATATATACCTGTATATATATATATATATATATATATATATATATATTTTTTTTAACAGCTATCTTATCCTGGGTAATATATCAAACAATTTCATTTATCTGAGATGTTCCCAAGTTACAAGATTAAGCAAAATTATGAACATATTACAACACATCAGGGACAAAAAAAAAAATCAAATTAGCAGACACCATTCAGGAATAAGGAAAGGCTGATATCATAACAGGACACCAGAATGAGGGGAAGTCGCTGTTACTGTAGTAAGCTATAATTAAGTCAAACACTACTCACTTTAAAAGTCTTCTGCTTTCCTCCAGTCAGCCTGTAATATATTCCAATCATGGAGGAGATCAATAAAACTGAAGCAAAAATGACATAGTCCACTATGCCAAAATATGCTGGAGATTCTTCCATTTTCAGAAAGTTTTATTGCACCTGAACCAAACTGAGGATAATTTCTTGTGTCAAACTTTCCTCATGCAGACACTGTGGGTACTCTGGCTGCTACTGGTATTCATTGTTAGCCTAGTACAGTACCAGCAGCATTTCTCTGGTACAAATTATCACCAATATGTATGGTTTACATCACTAGAAAAAACATTAGGGTTACAGCAAGGCACAAGGTAATGGAAGCGCAGTTTGATCTAGATCACAGCAGTCCATCAGTTGTGTTTCTTCCACTTGATGGCAGAGCTCCTGATGATTGGTATCTTGTGTTTCTTCCATCCAATGGCAGTGTTCTTGATGATAATACCCTCTGGTCTACTGATATGTATTGTATCTTGTATTTCACACATTCATTTCTACACCATTCTTCATTTAGCACTCTGAAATAAATGATTGCATCTGAATCAGTTACAGTATTCTTAGGAATGGTAACAATATAACACAGTCACATACACTGTATTTATTCTGGAATGGAACAAGATATAGGTCAACCTTGCTACATGATTGGGTTATGCTCATGGATAACCGATCAGTTGATGACTGATCGTACTGTATATCAAAATAAAGGTATCAAAATATAAGTAAAATCAGCAATTGTATATCGAATAATAGGACTTTGTAGGGAACTGTAGTGATGCTATATGATAAAATGGTAGTTGTGTATCAAAAACAGGGCACTAAAATGTTAGAACTGCATTAGCGTAAGTGAATGATTACATAACAACTGATTATAACATGAGGGTTTCCTAGTACTTCCAAATTATAAGTACCAATAGAATGGTATGGTAACCTCTTCAGCTAGTTCCAGTTAATGGCAAATTATTGATCAAGGGAAAACACTTGCCACTGCAAGTCTCAATACTGTATACTTACGCAGGTACTGTACTATACAAGGAGTAGCTATGAATGTGTCAAAATCTATACTGAGGAAATGGAGGATACAATACGAATTTTAGGACATACAGCCTCTTCAGGGCTCCTCCAAAGTGTGCTTCATATTAATTTTATAACGCTGTTCTTTGAAGGAACTCTGTATGCACACACACACACACACACACAAAAAAAAGTAAATCCCCTAGACTCCCACTATTGAGTTTGGTATATTCGGAGTTACTCCACAGGGCTCCTCATACAGAGTAACTACCGGTACGTGTAAACTATGTAGTGAGAGATAAATTTCTCATAAAAATTGCAATACAACTAAGAGTAGATCTGCTTAGTTCACAGTCTGAACATTCCTTTTGACAGACTACGTCAAAGAGAGAAAGAATAATGGACTGGAAAAGTATGAATCACTGCAAATTAATGACTGGTTATATCCATTAAATCTCTTTTGCAACAGATGTTGCATGCCCACCTAAAAGGAACACATGCAGTCAGTGAGTTCATCATTGTAACTGCAATTTACTGTTGCTGCAGCTACATATACTGTTTATACATTTTTTAAAAGCAAGAGAGATGCAAAGAGAGAGAAAACAAATATATCAGGCAGGCAATATAAAAACTTTATGATGCCAACACTACACACTTCTTCTGTGAAAGACAGCAACTTAGTAAACAGTAACATCAATCCTTCAGGGAGGGAGAAGGCAGGTGTAATGTCTGTCCGATCACACAACCTTCACCGGCTGTGGTTTGAATACTGGAGAGTGTAGAAATTAATGTGCAGCAGTGTACGGTACTATACAACAATGCTGCATATTATGGGCAGACTTACATAACACTGGCCATGGCAGCTACATAACCAAGGTCAGTGAGTTAAACTGGGTTCAATCAGGTAAGAAATTGCACAATGTGGGCAATAAGTACATGACAGTCACAAAAGATGGCTCACACACAGTCTGTGTGACTTGTGACACAGTATGGATCATATAAAATTTGCATGTTATCAGGAAGAACCTATTATTTTATAAATTAATAATACTGTATAAAAATTCTTTTTTTTTTTCTCTCTCTCTCTGTATATATATGTACACCAGTTTATATCCTGTTGTCAATGACAACCTGTTTCAGAAGGGCAGGTTTTTGAAAAACTTCAGAGGTAATTCCTTACTTCATTCTAAATTAGGTTGGTTCTCTTAGATGGCGAAATGACAGAAATGTCTGGATAGTGAAATAACAGCATGCATCTCCAGCTTGTGGCAGAGTAGGCTAAGGGCCATCATTACACAATATTATCTGGTCATGTATGATTTGCTTATGATGTGTTTAACAGCTATTTTCTTCAATATGGTTCTTCAAAATCCCCTCCTTTAATGAGGATTTAATATTAAAAGGGGAGAGGGACACTATGCTGCAAATTTGAATATTCTCCACTGCTCATGTCAGGACTGAAGCAAAGCATAGTGAAAACAGCAGGAATGCACAATGTGGGTCCAAAGACACGGTTTTCAAGACCAGGCTATGTTTTTCCATTACTGTGCCATAAACATTCTTGAAACTGAAACTGACAACTGCATCTACACTGGCAAACCACACGTGTGTACGTTTTTTTTTTTTTACACATACCATGGCACCTGAGTTCTTCATAATTGCCATACGACATAATCCATTTTTAAAAGCCTCCCTCAATTGCTCCAAAATGCTCTTCATAATGCCTATTAAGGCTACATCTATGGTAACCCCTAAGTGAGAGGTCTCCTTTAATGACAGTCAAATTATCAGACATTAATATCAGTGTTGTGAAGAAGTTAGCCATTACCTCTTTCATAAATATGGTCAGATCAGCTTCAGCCCAGTATCATACGTTTTTTATTTTATTCATGATGCCTCAAGGCAATTTCAACCAAAGTAGGGGACACTTTTCAAACTAAAAGGGTTAGATACTGGTACAGACTTCATTAACACCTCCAATCCCAGAGGCCTTTCCTAAACTGAATTATATAAAAAATTTGGAAGGTAGCCAGAATAAATGAAAATATAATAATGCCACCATACTCACATGGTTATGTGTGGTCACAACTTTGAGGCAACCAATGCTATGTTGTTAATGTTGTTGCTTTAGTCTTCCTGCCACAGCAAACTCACTGACATAAGCATCTGCCTACATGAAGATGTCCTACAGATAAAGTACAGTACTGTACATAAATACACCATGTAGGGAATTGGTGTGTGCTTGCGGTAGACAGTGCTTTGCCAGGGTCTGACCAGGGTCTTTCCCTACAGTGAAGCACAGGGAAGCATGAGGCTTGGCTCACAGGTGGACATCACAACTGCTTTGCTCCAGACAGGGTACACAATGCCACCACATACAAGCTCCTTGTCAGTACCTCAATGCTAAGTTAATCCCTTCAACTCCAACGTATTTTTAGCTTACTCTTGCTACTAAAAAACAGTTTAGCCCAATCAGGAAAAAAATTAAGTGGCAAAGAGGTTAATGAAGGCTATATATAATGCCTCCAGTCTGCAATATCTTTCCCAGGATGAACAGAATCACCTGTCGATTGCAAAAATAAAGTACATTCTGTCACTGAACAAGTTAAATAAAGTTGGCTTTACTGACACACAAAAAACTTCACCAAACATGCCTTCAATATGTCAACATGACAGTAGCTGATCACCATCCACTCACTTCTTCCTTCATCTTCATCATTCTTTTCTGTCCTGGCCCTCCTCCCTTCTTGCCGGTATGTCTCCCATACCTCGTCACTTTATAGTACTGTACTTTGTTTCTCCACTTCAAGTGGCTCTACACTGAGTGACAAGCCTAATGGTTTCCTGTCACCCATGAAACCATTTACAATATGAGGTGGTAACCATATAACCAAAAAATGGTGAAGTGGTGCCCACTACGGTGCCCCTGTAAGCTGGGTGAAGAGACAAATGTGGTGTCCATCTGGGAACCAAACTTAAACACACTTCCTTGAAGCTTGCTCTGGCAAGGTACTGTCTGCCAAAAGGGAACATTTATTCACTGTGCGGGATATGTCGGCAGAGGGAGTTGTTTGTCTATGGTTGATGGGTCTGCCTGGCCAGTCAGACCAGGGTTACTCAACAACAACAATGCCATCTTTTTTTTTTATCTTATCCTTGACACCATCAGATATTCAGCTTAGCCTAGGGGTAACTTATTGTTGTGAAGGAAGTAACTAAAGGGTGTTGTTGTTGTTGTTGTTGTTTTTAAAGAAAGGTGTTTCCTAACCTGGATAACATAACCTGAGTGGTAATACTACTAATAATAATGTCATCACATTCACATGGTTAAAAATATTCACACCTTCAAAAATCTTTCTAACAGTTAAAGAATTTATTTGTTGCACAAACAGTACTCAGCACTTATGCTACACAGATTAATCAACTGAACATTCAAAATGCAATAAACCTACCCTTGTTACTTATAGATAATAAAATCTACCCATATTACTTAATGATTATCATGACTTTGGCCATCACTGGGAATTAATTAATATCATAACACAGGTACCATTCTTCCTATAAAATACCTTACTACATTATTTCAACCCCATTCTCTAAAACAAAGTTGATATAAATGACATTTCTGCAGTTTCTGACAGCCATGCTACTTGTTTAGGCTATGTAGGTTAGTTTAGTTGCTTTAATTAGGTCAGATTACCTGCATTTGCTTAAGCAAGTGGTTAGGTTTGGTTAGTTATACTTGGTTAGTTAGAAAACACCATTAAGTTAGAATGACCTTGAGTGTCTGACTGTAAAATTTTCATATAAGTTTATGATTACTTCACTGCGGTGCATCATTCAGATTAGTGATGTCAGTTAAATATATCAATCATTGTCCGCCGAGGGCTAATTACTCCTGGAAGGGTTGGAATTACCGTCTGGCTAGTTCAAGCCAAAAACACATAATCAACAGAATGAATACTCCCAATTAGAACAATCATTCAGGAAAACACACCCAGCCAACTCCGTGTGCTGCCTCCTCAGGGTATTATCTGCTGAAACAACCAGATTTTGCAACAGAGTCAACACGCCGGGCGCCAGAGCTCCATTGCATCACCACCAGCTGATTGACGTAAACAAACCACTGTAGCACAACCTCGTGTTAAGGCGTACGAAGTTCCGTAAGCGATTTATTTTACTTATTTAATTGAATTGAAATACTTATTGTTGTAAAAGGAACACAGTGTCTTTTTTTTTTTTGTACGTTATTTATACCAGATAAATATCCCATACAGTTTGCATCAGTAACATAATTTACGAGGGGACACTAAGGTGTAATGAATCATGGCGAGTGGACCTAAAGTTAGGAAAGAAAAAATGAAAGATGCTGGGGAAATGGAATGACAAGAGGCATATAAGCAGAGTGGAGGGAGACTTGAGGTAATTTTTGAGTTACGGCAGCAATTGGAAGGTAAATGGTGGCGGTCACTATGTAGAATTAGTGTTAAAATTGTCAGCATTCCTTGGCATTTCTATCTTACGTAACCAGAAAACCGACTATGACGCAACACCATTGTGCCCTTGGAAATAATCCCTGAGCTCCCTCGGCTTGTTTTATTATAATTTTCAGATTCGAATAACGTCAGACTATTCACACGATAATAAACACTTCCAATGTTCTGTTTTAAAGCATATGAGTATTATTTTAGTGCAGCATTTAGTTGATTGGGGTTAATTTTGTTGCCAAAGATTAATGAGTTGGTCCTCGATGGTTTATCTATCTATCTATCTATGTATGTGTGTGTGTGTGTGTGTGTGTGTGTGTGTGTGTGTGAAAACCCAGTGGTTTAAAAAAAGTGTGGCAACACTATACATAAATGCCTTTATACTAAATTGCGGAAGATAATTACTGTAGATTAGAAAGAGAAATAAAATACCAGTACAGGTTAATGGAATGTGTAACCAAGTCGAAGAAGTCAACAAGGCTTTCAATATGAATGATAATACTACTCACAAATGATAACAGCAAGAAATAAAGTTTTGAAATTCCCGCCACCAGGCGCGTTAGATGACACACAGCGGGCACCTAGAGTTCATTCTAATCCAATACAATCAATGATATTTTTCTCCTAGCACAACTTCCAGTCACTGTTACATGAAAAAAGGCATATATGTATCGACTTTTGAATTAGGTATTATCTTTAGGCAGAGAAGTGGCACGAAAAACAACAACTATGCAGACGACTAACCTCAGCACTCGTGGTGGTGTTGCTGCAGCTAATGAAGCCATGAAGGTCTCTGAGGCGTAAGGCCGAGAGCTGGGGACGCCACGCACACACACATGCACGCGAGCGCATTTAACCACACACACTCACACTTAGATACAGTATATTTGTGGATACTGTTTTAGATTCGCGCTTTTTTTTTTTTCTTAAAGGTCTTTGTAGACTATAAATATTACCAGACACCTGCTCATCTCAGACTGCCAAGACACATCACTCTCCTTCAGTTCGACTTGCAACGGGAATCTATGAGGTATAATGAACACAGGTCAACACTTTCTAGGTTCTGTCTCATATGTTAAGAGAATTTATGTGTTCTACCTTTTTTAAGTACTACAAAATTAGTATGTTTGTAGCGAATACTTTAGAAGGCCTGAAACACACTTGTCTCATATACCTATAAGTCTAGCCAGCGTAAATCTCCGCCGAAAGAATACGGTAAGTTCGATAAATGAAAATTAAGCAACAGTGGCGTGTCCACAAATGGAGGGAGGGAGGTAAGCTATAGGGTCAAACTGTATTATGGAGAGGCCACTGTGCATATGCAAAATTTCAAGTGGGGGCCCACAGATCTGACGGGGGGTGGGGAGTGGGGCCCTCGCACCTATGCCACTGGGTAACAAATTATTCTTCTGACACGGGATACATTATTCATGGGGCTGTACCTGTTCAGTTTCGATACTATATTGATCCACGCCACTGTCAACTTTCTAGCCTGACGACCCTTATAGGCGCTATTCTTCCGCTTTCTCCCTTCATCTTGTTCCCAACGGCATAAATTGCTACTATGTACTGGTATTATTATGATGATGATGATGATGATTGTGATACCAACTCTAACGTATGGAAGTGAAGCTTGGACCTTGTTGGCGGGACAGAAGTCAAGAGTGAGAGCAGTGGAAATGAGTTATTTGAGAGGAGCATGTGGAGTCACATGGAGAGACTGACAAATGAGGAAGTGAAAGAGCGCTGTGGTGTGGATGTGGATGTGACAGGAAGTAGGAGAAACACGCTGAGGTGGTTTGGCCATGTGGAGAAGATGGAGAGTGAGAGACTGATGAGAAGAGTGTATGTCAGTGAAGTGGAGGGAGGGGGAGGCCAAGGATGATCTGGAGGGATGGAGTGGAGAGGTATATGAGAGAGGGGGATGTGAGCTGAGAACAAGGCAGTGAAATGGCGGGGGACAGGGTGACATGGAGGCAATTTGTTTGTGGTCACCCCTTACGGGATTAAGGCGTCTGACAATAGATAGATAGATAGATGATGATGATCTATCTATCTATCTATTGCCAGACGCCTCAATCCCGTTTGGGGTGGCCACAAACAAATCGCCTCCAAGTCGCCCTGTCCCCCGCCATTTCACTGCCCCGCTCCCAACTCACACCCCCCTCTCTCATATACCTCTCCACCCCATCCCTCCATCTCATCCTCGGCCTCCCCCTCCCTCTTCCCCCCTCCACCTCGCTCACATACACTCTCTTCGTCAGTCTTTCACCCTCCATCCTCTCCACATGGCCAAACCACCTCAGTGTGTTCCTCATAACGCTTCCTATCACATCCACATGATGATGATGATGATTATTATTATTATTGTTATCATTATTGTTGTTGTTGATGCCAAAACCATTTAATACCAAGGCAAATAGAGAACACACTTAATAGAAACAAAAACTTTCAGTCCGAGGACAGTTTTGGATGAGGGAGCATCTCAAGGAGCGGCCCTGTCCTTTTGGCTCACTAACGATTTTCGGAAACCTTTGTACTTCAGCGACTAACGAAACCACAACACACCGAAGATTATTTAGCCGAAGAACATACCCTAGGGCCGTGAAACTCCGACATCTTGTACTGCTCTCGATACTCCCAGACGATTTCATTCACGACGGGCAGGATTTCTTTACGTTTGTCGTCTGCGATTTACATTCCCATAACGAGGCATGTGGAGCAACCAATCACGTCAGACGAATAAATGAAACGGGTAATGCTCATTAATTGCTGAGTATTGCACATAATGATGACCTATTAACCCGTTCACTGAGCATATGGCCAACGTTGATACTGATTTTATGACAGCCCCAGATATGAAAATTCGTCCATGAATCATAGGGTGACATCTTTGAAAATATACAGATAGTTAGATATTATATATGGTCCGTCTTCTTTTCCTGTATTTATTCTGTATATATCACACGTGCGTACTGTACACGTATGTGGAAAGTTTTCAACGCTTTAGTCAGGCATCGAACCCTGGACTCCTAGATAGAAACCTGCGTGAACTATTTACACACACACACACACACACACACACACACACACACATTGGCTCGCCGGCTCTGTGGTAACTCTCGTGCCTAGCATCTGCTAATTAAGACGGGGGTTCACGCCTTGTTCGGGATGCGAAAAGTTTCACTGACGAAGAGGGTGGGTACTGTCCCCCTTGAGCAAGGGGATGGATGTGTACGTGCGTGAAGGTCAAGGCTTTGCCCTTAGATCATACTATATAAGATCTCAGTTCTCTTCCGGGAGGGTAAAATGCTGATGATCACAACCATCACGTGATCCTGACCGACCCGGTGAATTACACACACACACACACACACACACACACACACACAATCATCTTGTTACGCCTATTCAGCCTGGCCTCCAGTTCGTGGCTGTCTCATAAAACATGCCACTGATAACCATTTACTGTCATTAGTCACGTACCCTAAAAATAGAAGTCGTTCAGTGACCCAGCCAGCGTGCCGTAGCTATGAAGGGGCTTAGGGGGGATCCGGACCCCAATAGTTAGACCCTATATATTGGGGTGGGGGGTTGGATCAGTGCTGCATATTGTGCGTGCATCATGAAAGCCGAAATTCCAAATGGGGAAGCTGCAGGCCCCACGGAGGTCCCTCCCTCCCTCACTTGTCTTGCCATTTGAATTTTCGAATTATTTAATGCGTGTACCATATGTGAAGCACTCCTCTCCCCCCTTCCCCTTCCCAGTATAAGGCTTGGTCCCTTTGGCCCCCATTTTCTAGGCCTAATTACGCTGCTCTCAATTCTCAACCGCTGACATAAATGAAGTCCTTTTGTTAGTTTACTTCTAACACATATACGTGCTTATTCAGTGGCGTATCTTGTGGAGAGGCAGAGGAGACAGGTTGCCCCCCTGAAACCAGTTTTGAAGACATTTTGAGAGAGAGAGAGAGAGAGAGAGAGAGAGAGAGAGAGAGAGAGAGAGAGAGAGAGAGAAATTGATATAGATAGATGGAGTGAGATACAAGCTGAGAGAGAGAGAGAGAGAGAGAGAGAGAGAGAGAGAGAGAGAGAGAGAGAGAGAAACTACAATACACCCATTTTACTCTATCTTGGCCTAAAATTGCCCTCTCTCCATTTCGTATACTGAGTTGTACGGATACGATAACACTAGAATATATTGCTAGTCACGAAGACGTGCTGTGGAAATAATATACAGCAGAGATTCTCGACCTGCAGGTGGACCACTTTAAAGAAGCGAGCTGTATCCGTAACCCACTGTATTGTAAGTCATTATTTTACAGGTTCATCACATTCAAGAACAAACAATGAACAGAAATCCTTACTAGCGAAAGACAGTAGTAAACAGTATAAATAAGGATACGTCTTCTTCAGTTACTTCATTCCTAATACAGGAAAACTGAGGTAGGACAACAATTATTTCCATAAGTAACCATTTTCATCTTTTCGTAAAAGGGAAAGGATCGCAAGAAGAAAACAGGTCATGGCAAGGAGATGAAAGAAGTATGAACTCTAAGAGAGAAGGGATAGGAAGAGAAAATTTGTTTTTCATGGGAGAGGGGAGGAAAGCGAGAAAAGCGTAAAGGGAATTGAGAACAGAAGGGAGGAGGATAAGGGAGAGGGAAGGAAGGTGAGGCAAAGAAAAAAGGGGTGAAAGAAAGAAACTTGGAGGAAAGGGGAAGCAAGGGTGAACAATGAATAGGGTTAATGAGAATCATGATACTATTTCTTTGTCACCAGAGTTTGTCAATTTCGCCGAATGGTAAAGAGGGCACGTCGAATGTGTAGGTCAGCATCCACAATAGATCGTTGTTATGTTTTTATTACCAAACAGTTAGACAACTCAGACTTACAGAGGTATGTTGAAGAAAATTGTATGAGAGTTAGCGTAAGACAGCCCACTTTTGCAAGAAAATGAACAACAATTCTTTAACAGATTACCACTTTCCATCATTCTGTGACCCACTGAGAAACAAATCTTGGACCATTATAGATGCTTCTTTGACTTGGCCCAGATTTTCATCCCATTGTTTATTTCACGTAGGACAGTGAAGGAAAAAGACACTACAATGGCTCTACATAATTATATAGCACCACCTCAAGACTAGCACCATGTTTTAGTGTTATCTGTATAACTCGGCATAATTAGATGGAGAGATGGTAATTTTGGGCCAAGTTAGAGTAAAAAGGAGTCTAGTAGTCCATGAGCAAAAGGTCAAGACTCCCTGGGGCAGATAAATATGAACGACGATAAAACTGAGAACATTGGTTGTAAAAAATTGGACATGAACACTTGCAAATAGTACTGGTTAGCCTCCAACTTCACACTAAACCACATTCCACTACTTCCCACCCCACCTCCCACTCCACACCACACCATACCACCTCCTACTCCACACCACACCACACCATACCATCTACTCCACACCACATCACTTGCCACTCCACACTACATAACACAACCTCACACCACACCATACCACCTCCTGCTCCACACCACACCATACCACCTCCCACTCCACACCACACACCATTTACCACTCCACTCCACACCACACCACCTTCCACTCCACACCATACCACCTTCCACCCCACACCACACCACCTCTCACTCCACACTACACCACACCACCTCCCTCTCCACACTACACCACACAACCTCCCACTCCACTCAACACCACACCACCTCCCACTCCACACCTCCTCCCACTCCACACCACCTCTCACTCCACACTACACCACACAACCTCCCACTCCACTCCACACCACATCACCTCCCACTCCACTCAACACCACACCATACCACCTACTACTCCACACCACACCGTACCACCTACCACTCCACACCACACTGTACCACCTATTACTCCACCTCCATGCCACACCACACAACACCACACCACCTCCCTCTCCACACTAGTCTTTTTTTTATTTTTTTATTGAGGCGAAGATGCACTTAACAGGCTGGTGGTATTAGGCTGAATGCACATGTCTGAATAACTTAGTAACCCAAATTTCTCACTCAGATATCTATTATGTCAATCAATAATGCTAACGAGTAAAGAGATTGTGATGTAATGTTGCAATCAGCCAGTCCCCTCCAATCTGTGGTGCATCTTCGCCTCGATAAAAAGAAAAAAAAACTGAGTATACACTATCTCCCGCTCTACACCACACCATACTACTTCCCACTCCACCTCCATGCTACACCACATGACACCACACCATCTTCCACTCCACACCACACTACCTCCCACTGCACACCACACCATACCATCTCCCACTCCACACCATACCACCTACCACTCCATACTACCTCCCACTCCACACCATACACCACCACCTTCCACTCCACACCACACTATAACACCTCCCAGTGCACATTATTTTTGTTATCTCCAGACTTAGTTACCCAGCTTTGGAGAGAATAAAACTGAAGGAGATTGATACAGCCTTCATTAACTTCATGAAAAAAATCTTAAAATGAATAAACTGCCCAGAAGTAGCAAGAACAAATTTTTAAAAAGCCACCACATGGAAGAGGGTAATCTGTCATTTTCATACCCTTTCTTATAATTATCTTTTACGAGGCTAAAAAAATAAAATTGGTCTGTTTAACTGGCCTTTATTCAATTACTGTATGTTACATTTAGAGCTATGTAATTAACACTAGCATCAAATATTTGCCCATGCTATTAAACTGTCTTTTCCCATTTACAGTACTTTGCTTATATACTCTGCCTAAACTCTCTCTCTCTGTCTCTCACTCTCTCTCTCCACCAGTAAACTATTTCAGATAAGCCATACTGTACTTATTTAAACCTAACCTAATTTTCAACTCGAATTTGAAAAAAATATAGGAGTGACTGGTTCTTGTCAGTTAATGTATTTTAATGATAATGTATTGTGGTTCAGTAGCATATTTGAAAGGGTTAGACAACTTGACAAGATCAGACTTTGGGCCATACTGTCACTAGCATATGGGAGTTCAAGCAGCTCTTCCTTGGCTATTTATTTTGCACATTACTGCTTAACATTTCCTATATATATTTTTTTATATTGTTCTGATACTAACACAGTTTGAAACAATAACCTACAGAGAAACAGTCTGTCCTCTATTGCTTCTTCTGGAGCAGTGGGGCCCAAGACGATGATATGGTGGTCCAGAACACTTAAAAGGGCAGGAGACCCACCAATATCCCTGGTACAGTTTTACACGAAAGAAAAACTTCTGGCCACTTCTAGGATTTGAATCACAATGCCAAAACCAAATCCATTTCTGACCCAAGAGCTCTACCACTAGACCACCTGGCAACATGCAAGAGGTTACTATGATGTGTGCAGAATACAACTCTGCCAAAGAAGAGGTGCTATAAAAACTCCAGTCATTTAGAATATAGCCCACTCTAAAGAATGACCAACAGGTGACCAAGGCTGCCTCAAGCAAACATCGAACACTGCCTCTTACAATGTACCGTATGAATTTATGCTAAGTACATTATGAAAAAGGTGGTTCTGTAAGAGTATATCTCTTTCATAATAGCACAACCTAAATCTCGAATAGTAATAATTTTACGTGACTGCTTACATACAGTCTATTATGCATATTCAGCTCCATATTTAAAACCTAATGAAATACAGGCAATCTGATTAGGTAAAGAACGTTATTATAAAATACAGTATAACAAACTTTACAAATAAATAATGCTTAAACTGGGAGAAATGGTCAATTCAGGTTCACAGGTAACACAGAAATGTTAACAGGTAATTCTTCTTTAATCCACTAACATTTTACTAGCAAAAAAGAATATCAAAAGGACAACTTATAAGGAGGAGTTACAGCATACTAATACGGTACAAACGGTATCATTCATACTTTCTATAAAAATTAGCTTGCCAACTCCAACAGCATGACGTATCAGATACACAAAAATATTTCTATCACAGCTGTACCCTTGCACTCACTGATCAAAGCCTTAACTTTTCCACTACAGAACTCTACTTCATATTACTTTCTCTATTAATACAGGATTTTAGTATGCTCCAAGAAATCCAGGACATGAAAAAATATAATACACTATCACAGTTAATATCTTGGGGGAGAACAGAAAACTTTGCATTTTTCCACCTTACAATATACAATTTCATTCAGCTCACAGAAACTCACTACAGATAAATGGTCAAAAAGACTGACGTGTATTGAATAGGATGGGCAACTGGTTGGTGCTAAAAGTTAAATCCTTCAATACCAAGACATTTTTATATTGTTCTTTGTATCATCAAACAATTTTATTCAGCTTTGCAGAGACTTTTAAATATACAGAGATCCAATACAGCCTTTATTTGGCTCTTTCCTGAAAAAGATCTCACCAAAGGTGAATAAAAATTGTCTACAAGTAGCAACAATATTTTAATAAAAATACCTAACTGGAATGAGAGGAGTATGAATGGTCCACAGACCAAGAGTTTCAAAAATTTCAACAAGTTTACAATATTTAGTACAGTACAACATTGAAGATTTTGAGTATGACTTAAACAGGCTTACTATACCGTACCCAGGTCTGTACTGTAAGTGGCATAGAAGGCTTCATATCACCTCTTCCTCAGTGATTTATTAAGCATAGTACACTTTAACACTGTCTTGTGTACTGCTTATATCATTTTAATATCAACACACCAAAGGGACTGAATAGAAGCTGCTAGAGACTGAGCAGCATGGAACATTGCCATTAGGTAACCAAGGCCGATGCACACAGGCATGTCAGAGCCTTTGTAAATAATATAAACAAAATTATCTGATACACCAATATCAGCTAGAGCCAGGATTCCAGGGGCTTGAATGGTGAGTGAATGGAAGTGTGGCCCATTGGATTGGGCAAATCTGGGCTGTCTGGACCTTGCCACTCCTCACCCTACCCTAGGGTGGGAAAGGAGGTCCGGATGATGATGATGATGATGATGATGATAAACAAAACAGTCTGCATTAATAAAATACAAGTGAACAAGGTATAACATGCAATATAAATCACTAAGGAAGAGGTATTGCTGAGGTGTAATATGCTGAATATATTGCTAAGGAAGAGGTGGTATGAAATCTCCCCAAGCCACTTCAAATATGTACCTAAAAGCTATTCCCTTACACCAATAGCATGCTCTCGGTGGCAACATGATGTACCCATTGACACTACTGCACTACAAGCAGCTGTTGGTCAGAGAAAGTATTTATAATGGAGCTAAACTTCTTTACTCCAATGATGGTGCCTTATTTATTTGTTTTATTATTATTATTATTATTCTTTTTTTTTCTGGCTTACTGTTGTTACTCCAAGTGGTTTTATCCAAATTAGGAGAGACTTTTTGGGCTGTAGAAGTCAGATATTCACAATTACATACCCTTCCTAGGCTCAGCTAAAATTATCTGGAGGTAGCAGAGAAGAATTTACTAACACATGATGCCAGATTAAGTAGCTTCACCAATTCCTATGACAGACAAGTCTTCCAAAATAGTTAAAAGTTACCATGGATCAATTTTGTTTGGTTATATTTTTTACATCAGTAATTAAGCTAATCAAGTTGAGGTGTTAACCTTTCTAATCCTTTTTCTTTTTTTTTGTCCTTTTTTTTTTTCTTAGCTCATTCTTGCTATCACCAGAAAATTTTATTCATCTTAGAAGAGACTTTCTGGAGTGGTTAGCTGTAACTTTCAACATCCCACTCAGTACTACAGGGCTTCAACCAAGAAATGATCTTCTGTACTTTAGGCATACAAAGACCATATCTAACCCCTCCAGATCAAAATGTCTCTCCTATGCTGCATATAACGGTAATTATTTGAAGACAGAAAAAATGAAATAATACAGGCATCACAGGGAATAAAATGACATATGATGACATCCGTTATGGCACATACAGTACAGTATAATTCCTTCAGTTTGATTATGTATTATTTTTCTATTCTCGCTACCATCTGACAATTCTACTTAGCTTCTGGGACATCCTTCATAGTGGAGTAGTTTAATGGAGGGTGTTTCTAACCCATTCACTGTGAGAGAAACCCACAAGTTAAATAAAATAACCTGGAGATAAAAATAAAACAAGAAAAAAGTTATCGCAGTGCATGGATAAATCAATTTCCACTAGGAGTACTGTACAGTACCTCAAAA
Organism: Coenobita brevimanus; assembly: GCF_032717465.1. NCBI lineage: Eukaryota > Metazoa > Arthropoda > Malacostraca > Decapoda > Coenobitidae > Coenobita > Coenobita brevimanus. Next base: position 42,781,477 of record NC_137006.1, on the reverse strand, counting down.
TAACCCATGAGCACAACACTACACATATACCCTGTAATTCAGAGTTCTAAAACTACCATATTTACACTGATTCATTTCCACACAAACACACTGTAATAACGGGCCATATTTTTGTAGAACCTTTTTCTCACTGATTAACCTTGAATGCTACACCTTGGTAATCCCTTCTAAGCAATTTATCTCTCCTCATACTGACACAGACTGATTAATAGCATACAAGAGAATATTAATGACTCATAGAAATAATGTGGTAAGGAACTGGTGTTAGCAACCTCCCTAAACCAACAAGAGTATGACCAAATCACATACACCTGTAAAATAAAGTATCAGAATCCTTTTTTTTTATTATTATTATGAATCCCTTCTATATAATGACATATTACAGTAAAGACTCAGTTTTAAAAATTCAGTCTTCCAAAAGATCCTTTTTTTTTTTTTTTTTTTTTTTTAAATGCTATACAGGGAATGTTGATATCACTGTTCATACATGATCAATAAAAAGGAAATTCTGGTGGCCACTGGGTTTAAAAGGGAACTAAAAGGACGTGCTATTCCATTTCTTGCTTCTACTGCACCTATCAAGCCACTAACTCTCACCCTTTTTCTGTTAAACTCCCTAGTACATAAGTTAACTGGTGTTCTCAGTTGTACATGGACACAACTCATCAAATCTAGAACAGTCTTCCTCAATTTCTCTTTCCCCTGACTTTCAGCCCCTGAAACATAATGTGCCATAGTATCTTAAATGAACGAAGTATCATTCTGGCTCTCTTGTATTTAGTGATCACTGGAAGGACAACTTTCTGCGGGCTTTCTGTCTTTGCTTATTTTTGCATTAAAAACTGCACCTGTAGGGTATTAATGTTATATTCTCCTGATAAAGATCACCAGAAGCTAAGGTCATGATACTACTTTTTCAGTCGTATATCATTAGAAGTCAAAATTCTCTACAAGTGTTAATTATCAATCTAGGCATGGCTACAGGATCTATGTGCTGGGTTTAGTGTGAATTTAAATACTTCCACGTGTGTAGATTTATTTAAAATCTATTAAAACTTTTTTGCATCCTTAATTATGTTTGTCATTACACTGCAGATGGGAAAACACTGATAAATGAGGCCAAACCCAAAATCTATGGAAAACTGATGGTTACTTATGACACTGACAACTTTAATATACTTACAGCCCAATAAAGCACAGAGAGAGGGGTTACTATACAGCACAGTATATTGTATCGGGAAGCTGCAAGTGGACTGGTAGCAGTGGAGAGCTCAAAAATTCATTACATAAACATCAGAAATCCTAAGAAATCCACATGATTTTACATTCTTAGAACTGCAGTGATATGAGTGATGTGATGCAAAAACGAAGCATGAGGAATGAATTCCCGATGCATTATCAGCTGAATAGCTACTTGGCATGGGATGGAGACTATACAGGCAGTTCTCCTCATAAAGCAAAGATGTGTTCTATGCTCTTTTTACACTAACTTGGGCTAAAATTGCATTATCTCCATTTTGAATACTGAGATGTAACAGTAGATTAACTCTAAAATATGATGGTAGTCAGGAAGAAGTGCAATGGAAAGGATGTAGAGCCACAGTCCTGTCTTTTTCTGCCACTGAGCTATATGAAATAAACTATAATAGCACAAAAATATGGGTCAAGTCAAAGTGAAAGTGCAATGAAATATCACAAATTTTTTCACACGACTCGTACCGTAAATTCTGTGGAACCTACAAATTCATTGTGCAGGTAGCAATGGTATTTTAACTGGTAACTTTTCTGTAAATAACTAGTGCTATTCATTTTAACTGTGTGGAGATTTTAATCATTTGGCTGCTTATCTTCCGTGCTTCAGTGTTAGAATATGACAGTACTACAGTTCTGCAGTCTTTCCATGGCACCTATGTGTGAGCAGCACCATATTCCAGGTTTACTCATTTGCTTCACCTCAGCATTCAAGATGAAGAGATGGCAATTTAAAGTCCAGTGAAAGTAAGCAGAGAAGAAGATTTACTAGCAAAAAAATAGATAAAAAGAATAAACAAATAAATTAAAGTACAATAAATAATAAAAATACATAAAAAGGGGGTGATATACAGTATAACGAGCAGTAGCAGTATCTTTGGGTAACACCTACATGGGACAGCTGGCAATGTTTACACACCTTTATCCCTTCAGGCAGGAGATATATTTTCTATCTTATTCTTGCTGATTCCAAACTTTATTCAGCTTAAGAGGAACTTTCCTTATTGGAGGGGTGAGAGATATCCTTCATTACCCCCTACACTAAAGAAAGTCTCCCATGAACAATACAGAATCATATGGAAGTAATAAGAATGAGAAAAAAAATTGGATAAAGGGGCTAAGCATTTTACCTCTTCAGTCAGAGTACATCTTTACCATATTGTTCTAGCTACCACTGAATTATTTTATTCATATCAGAAAAGACTTGTCAAAATTTAGATGTTAGTTGTTGCCATCATTACTCCTTCACTATGAGAATGGTGTCTCCTAAGATGAACTGATAACACAGCCTGATGAGTTAGAACAAATGAAGATATCCTCAGTCTGAAGGGATATTCAACAAACAGACATTACCTCTCTCCATGCAGCTATCTACTCATCATCATCATCATCACCATCCTGCCTCTTTTTCCCACTTGCAGGTGGGGTGAGGTAGAGAAAATCAGAAAGGAAAGAATACAATAGTGAGAGAACTAGACAGCATACCCATTTATTCACCAGTCAAGCTCCCAGAATCCTGGCTCCACCTGACAGGCACACCTGTCCACATGCTGTCTCATATTACCTATCTGACAGTTAATCTGATGACAATGAAGTTAAAAGGGGGATGCCAAACCCTTGTCATACACTCCTATACATCCATTCAATAATCTAAAACTTGATTTAAATATATAAAAAACACTGTTTGGTCCCATGAATTTCACACGTTTGAGCTCTGATTGTCCTGTAGGTTAAAGAGCTTTTAATTTCCCTGATCTTCAAATTTAGTATTGTAAGTCTTCATTATATGTTCACAATGTGTTACAAATTATCACAGAATTTACAAGCAACTGGTACTGTATAATGGATGAAATTGACAGATCAGGTTTACCAGTAGCAATGGAACTTTAATTGGAAACTTTTCTGTAAGTTACTGTGAACTTTACAGCAAATACGAACACCCAAAAAGGTAACATAAAATGAGGTCTTTCTTAAGTGTGGTAGGCAATCTGCATCCTAGTACTGTACTGTGTTAATGAAAACATTTTTTTTTTCCTCCCTTCATACATACACTTGATCCATGTTCACCCAATCATATACAAGTAAAAAATATAATGCATAAATGCTTGCTGTAATAAAAATATACAGTACATGCTTACTTGAAGCTGAATGCTGGCATCAGTTACATTAATGACACTAAGGTACACAGAAAGAGTTTTTCCTGTCTCTAAAAACTTGTTAATATGAAACTATGAGGTGACCATTCTTCTGACTGTCTTCCATCAGTGTTTACAACACCGCTATAAATGCCACAAACTACATATACTGTGCAGTGCAGTCAGGAGCAACTGTTTCTTTAGATCATCTCAAAACTATCACAATGTATTGATACTGCTCTTCAATTCTGATCAACGAGATTGGAATATCTTGATAAGAATATGAAAATGGATTACCAATCATGACAGTACAAATGGAGTCAAAAGCTTCAAAACAGACCCAAAACTTTATGAGAGTCTGTTAATGTAATCAATAAAATATCTCATGACAAAGCTTTAGAAGCCCAAACATGTAAAGCTGTGTACTAACTACAATTGAATCTATCACAACTGACACTGACAGCTGTTGTGAATCAATCACATAACCACAGTGGCACCAGAATATCTACAAATACTGTACAAGTACAGTACTTCTGTAAGACCTATATACCAGAGCAGAAAGCATGTGCATCCTTCTTCTTTGATCCAGTATACAGAAAGCACTTATCACACGGTGCAAATTCTAAGTACACATCAAAACTAATTTTTAACATACAGCAGCTTGTTTGATTACACAGTAAACAATCTTCACTCCATCTCCCAATACAGTTTTCCAGCCTTTCCTTATCCTAACCTCAGAATCTTAATCTTATATGATGTTATTAATCTACATATAAAATGACAACAGTATGTTGGTGTAATAAAGGGCTGCAAATAGGAATACAGTTCTGTCTGTGTAACAAACATCTCTTTGAAGAGCAGTCACTGCATCATACATGTTCATCTTTAAAAGTAACAGACAGATCACTAATCAATATAGATGGAGCAGATGCCATTTTCAATCACTCATAGCTACCCACCCTTATCCATGCTTGGCGTTTAGAATGTAGGGGATGAAGCATCTGTACAAATGAGTTCAGCTCATGTGACAGTGGTTTTTGAAAGCATCTATATACATTATAGTGAGCCTTAAATAGGTATGGAGAGCAAGATGACAGGGACAATACCCTAGAATATAACATGGTTTCATTACTTTCACAGTTTTATGATCTTTTTGCTATACCAGACCCAAAAGAGAAGAATCAATGGGGGCATACTATTTTCAACATCTGAAACTCTGCTCTCTACTGAGAATCCTTTGACCAGGGATGACCACAAAACAACCATTCCCAGGTTACTCTGTCCTTAAATACTTCTCGCACTCTCTCAATAATTTGTTTTCTTCTACTTTCTCTCTCACTTACAAATTGTTCCACTCTGCTCCGCTAAAAGCAGCACTATGTAAGTACAACACCTGAAAAATCAGATAACTATAATACAGTTGAATTGGAGACTCCATATCTATTGCTCCACTGCTTGATACCTGATTCCTGAGACAATCTAAGTATGTCACGACAAAACCTTCTCAAAGTCTCTCCATCAACCCCTCCTCCACTCCAAGCCTTCCTTTCTCAAGTACTATCACAAGCCAACATTCACCAAAAATCTCTTATCACTATTGTGTCCTGCTTTCCATATTTCTCTTTCTTCCCTCAACACCAGAAAGTATCCTTCCTTCTCATGCTCTATTGTTGTGTGCTTCATACTGTTATCACATAAACATTTTTCATGTAACACCTTCCAACACCTGACATTACGGAAAGGTTGGTAACATTTATCACAAGAGTACTCTTTACCTTCTTTAAGACCAGCATTATCATCATCATCATCATCAGTTCTACACACTACCAAAAAACAAATAACTTCCATCGCAGTTACTTATTGTCAGGAAGTCATGCGACATTGCCAATACAATACAATTACAGTACTAGCATTTTAACTAAGGTATATTCTGTAACCATAATAACAAACATAATTCATGATACTTGCACACAGACACAAACACACATTACAGATCTGAGCTGCAGAAACTAACATTCATAAGTACTAGACCTGCTATTTAAAGTCTTTTTCAGATTCTTTTATGAAGCCCAGACTTAAAAAAAAAAAAAAAAAAAAAAGCACATATCTAACCTGTCTGCCCCTGAGGGCTTACATTATTCATTCAACATGGTACTAATGTAGTTACACAAGTCATGAGCTATGTTAAACGCATCCTAGCATGACATCCTCATAATAAAAGTATCCACAGCACATATATCATGTACAACAATTATTAGACATCAAACACCACTGTACTGTACAATAATGTCAATACAAAAATATTAAATATAGTACATGGTTAAACACTGATAATACTGTATTGTGTAGAGTAAAGATACTTATTATGCTTTAATATTATGGCTTTGATTAGAAAGGTAGTGTATACTGAATGCATCACATTCATCAAAATGTACTTGCATAATTTATTTTGAATAGGTCTATATTGTAGGTTATTACTATTTGTAGGTATAAAATGTTAAAATAAATTCTAAATTCTAAACAGAAAACAGTGAGTGCCTTATCTTATATTGTATACAAAATAATGTAAGCAAATCTTAAAAGAGAAACCTGATTAGTGAGAACTGAACTATAAAGTCCTCGTTCAGTTAGGGATGTGTTCCAATATATCACAACTTTTTCATACTAATGGTGCTGTAAACTGGGAAGTAATGGCAAATCAGTTACTATAGTTCTTTCACCTTAACCTGGATCAGATATTTATCCGTTTTCAGTTAATTTCACATACATGAATGGCAGAAAAAGACAATGCTATGACTAGTGTCAAATTCGATTGTTAATCTATTGTCACAATTCAGCACCAAAGATGGATGATGGCAATTTTAGGCCATTACTGTAAAAAGAGTATAGGCACCCTTACTGTATGTACTGTGTTCTTGAATGTAAACTGGGACATAAAAAATGTAAAATATAATAAGGGCTTTCAGCACTGTTCATACCATCTCACTAGGTATACCATGCTGACGTCCAAGTTGTATAATTATGGTGTTTCCAGATCCCTTTTGCACCATGAAACTGTTACAAACTATCAAAAAGGAAAAGGTTATTACTAAATCTGCTTCACCGATAACTGTTCGTACTGGTATTATACAGTACCCTTTTTAAGTTAACCTGGTCTGGATTTTCATGCTTTTTGCATGAAAGCAATGATGCTACCAGTCTACATACTTTCCATAGCACTTCTCTGAAACTAGAACCATAATGTAGTGTCAATCTATTCTTACAACTCAGCATTCAAGACAGAGATGGGGATTCTAGGTCGTTAAAGAAAAAAAAGTACAGTACGGTAATCCTCTACTGTATTCTATTCCATTTGTACCTAAAATTGTGATTTATAATAAAATATCAACATTACACCAACAGTGTGAAACGTAATCATCAAACAACAGATAAAACAGCACATTACCTCCAAACTTCATACAGTATGCTACTGCAACTCACTATATTTCATAGTAAAGTAGCATGTTATGTAGAATTAACATTAAATATAAAACCACACACAGAACATTAAAAGAAGCTATCTGAGCAAACTATATACTAAAAAAAAAAAAAATATATATATATATATATATATATATATATATATATATATATATATATATATATATATAAGTCTTTTTCAGTCTCACCTTTGCATTTACTTTAACCAAAGACATCTTGCTATAGTTCATTTACTTTAACTTGCTCCAGATTTTTGTCCTTTTGCAATCTATTTCCTGTAGCTCACTGGCAGAATAAGACAATGCTATGGCTCCGCGTTCTTCCCATTGGACTTTTTCATGACTAGTACCACATGCTGGTGTTAATCTGTTGTTACAGCTCAGAATTCAAGATGGAGGGATGGCAATTTTAGACCAAGTTAAAGTGAACTGAGTATACTATCAGACATATTTTTGGCTGCTTTAAATAAAGTGAATCATCATCCACAGGGGTATATTTTCTAGAATAAAGGGTAAAACAATATTAGTACAGTACCACAAGTTGAGACATAATATATCAGCTTATTCCATCTATAATCAGAGAGCTACTCCTAGACTTCTTGATAAAAGATGGTTGTGACAATAAGCCTTCCAGCTGTAATTCTAAGCCTTTGTGTCAATTATAACCACTGTCCATTACTGGGAATGTTAATAAAAGCATACCCACACTTTCATTCATGCTGTTTTCTAATTTCTTCACTGAATTAAATGACCTCACAAAACTCTTGAAATATGAGACTGGAGCTACAGACAAATCTAACGGTTACAGGAAAACCTCTTTATTCCAGCACTTCATACTTAGGTCCCACACTATACCTTGTAATCTCTGTTAACCTTTTCATGATTTATCCTATGACAGCAACAGATAGTCCAGAGCTGAATTAAATTGTTATGTATCAGCTGGTATAACACAAAATCCATCATCTAGCCATCCAAATATAAAGTTAGAAACTGATACTGTTGCAATCTCTTGTAGCTTCCCAAATATTGCTAAACTGTCTGATATTTGGTGCAATAAAGTTTAAAGTTTGTAATTTGCAACCAAAGGTTTAATGAAAAATGTAATGTACAGCTATCTCAACTTTAGGTCACAGAAATATAAACTGAAGAGGGTAAAATTCGTATTCTCTAATCATCAAAATATTGTCCAGTCTGTTCCATTATTTGACTGCCCTATCAACCTAGGTAAACACATATATTTTATTATTGTGACTTCTTCACTAAACATTTTCCCTTTTCAATATGCAAAACTGTCTTTGAAGTGTTTCTGCATAACTGTTCTTTGGATGCAAAATCACATCCAAAAGGAAAAAGCTAGCCAAAACAAGAAGGACCTTCCCATTCTTTCCTGGGTGTCTTTTCATCTGGATGCAATTTCACTCTCCCCAATCTTGCTTTCCTGACTTTCTCTTTGTTTGGATACAATTTTGCATTCAAAGAACTGTTCTGCAAAAATACTTTGTACATGATTTCATGTCACAAGGAAAGTGTTTATACAAACTGAGCATGATATGTGGACTTGTACTGTACTGATAGTGGCAGGTTTTTGATAATATAAATATTATTCCTGCTATCTTCAGAGGCAACTCTGAAAATATATGTACAGTATTCAGTATTCATCTGAAATAAGCTGGGACATGATACCTGTAATACATGAAATCTAAATTGTCAGCTGAACATCAGTAAAACTAACTGGTTTGATCTGTGTAACAATCATCATTTTATACATTATTGTTATATGGCTGTCACTTTAAGCACCTAATCTAACTTCTTTATACTGAATATATAATATTCATATACACACAGAGCTACTCTACATAGCGTACAACCACTTAACATCCTGATTAACCCCTTGAATCCAGAAGACATCCTTCTTAGTTTACTCTCACTGCTACCAGATGATTTTTATTCATCTAATCAAAGACTTCTTATATAAAAGGGATGTACTGAATATGATTACATCATTAAATAACTTATAATTTCTACTTCCAAAAATTGTTACTGAACTTTGGATGGATATATTGTGATGAAAGGGTTAAGGAAAGAAATACCATATCCCTGGTTCAAAAAAATCTAAAGCTGAAAAAAACAACAACTCAGAGAGCAAAATTAAATATATGACATAACCTCAGATTGATGGGGCAAATGCTATATGTAACCCATCCAGGTCTGAAAGTTTATCCCAAGTTGACCAGAATCACTAATACTGTGGACAGAAAGAATAAACTGAAACAGATGTCCTCAGGTAATGGGCTCTCGTCCAAAATGACATTATTACAACAGGACAGGATGTTTAGTTAATGCCATGTACAGCTCATAATTACTTGACAATAAATACAGTTACAATGGAGTGCAAACATTCATGGCTATATCCTTCTGGATCCCATATGGTAAAATGGTGAACTGTGAATGCAGAGTTAATAAATTACACGTACAAAAGGGTACGTGGTTCTGGGCTTCAAGTAAAGTTATTATATTTCCTGTTATTTCTCAGTTTATCCCCTCATTTCAAAAACAAACATCATTACACATTCTCATACACTTTCATGAACGTCCTTGTCATCACTGTCATTATCATCATCATGATGGGGTAAGGTAGGATCCATAAAACATAAAAAACAGAGAAACAACACAAAAGTGGGAGAGCTATCAACAGCATGCTCTGTGAAATGGACCACACATTCAAACACATTATTCAAGCCACCAGAATCCTGGCTACACTTCACAAACCTAACCATTTGCACAAACCACCACAAACAATATCTACAAGTATTCTAAGCTAGGTACTCTGTGATTAAATACTCAGTACTCATGCTATAAACTCACCATATCACTAGTTGATGGTGTGAATGCATATTAATTAGATTTCTAAGTACTACAATGATATCCATTTTTTTCTGCCAACTTTCTGAGTACGAAATGCAACTGATCTGCAATTAAGCCAAGCTGATAAAGCTGCAATGTTTTTCATAAAAGTTACAAATACGAATGACACGAATGGCCTACAGAATACCATGAATGAGGGGAATCCACTGCATAATACATTAACTACTGGCCATCAACAATACATTTCTATAACTCCTGAAAAGAAGTTCCTGTAAAAAGTGCCTTCAAAATCAGCTTTCTGTTACTAATAAGCATGAATATGAAATGCTTCTAAAGAGCCTAGAAATATAAATAAATTTTCATGTACTGTCCAACTCTTGTAGGCAGTACTGTAATGATGTACTGCACAATCTTGAACATAAACAGGACAGGAATAATATACAATCTTGAATATTAAGAGTGAAAAGTGTTTCTGCCACCAAATATAAATGGTACAGACAAATATCTACATTCTTTGATGAACAACAACACTGCATACCATACAGTACTGTATATCTGTGATTGGTTTTTAAAAGTGAGGCAGAGGATGAATATCATAATGTTACAACAGTAATACAACACTCAACAGATTAGATGATATGCATACAAATGGTCAGACAGTCATGAGAATAATCATCAACTAATTCAGTACACACACAAAAAAAAACACACTGGAGACTACATGTAATTCTTGCAGTATTTTCGATCCTAAGCAAGTCCTCACTTCTGAGGAAGTCAGAGATCAGATCATTAAGTGCCTCTAATGCAAAGGGGGAACTATAAAGGAATGATAAAGCTTACTGAAGTACAGTGGTTCATAACTGCATCATGACTATGGTATATCCTGGCCTCCCAATTTTCTTCCCATGAATCTGATGACATAATGGCTAAAAATCTGGTCTTCTGTTAGGCACTGTCGCAATCTTAAGCCATTTCACTCTATGACCAGTAGCTTTAAATCAGGCTACATCTAGCCCCCCCAATTGTAAAAGTCTCTCATGGGCTGAATATCATCGTTTACAGATAGCATGAATAAAATGAAAAAGTTGTCCTCCTACTGATGGGGTTTAGGGTCTGAGAAAAGTATCAGCAAATGCAAATAGCAACATCAGCTGCCTGTACAGTGTTTTCTACCAATACTTTACAACCCCGTCAAAATTGTGATTCCTTTTATATTATACCCTTGCTATCATCAGATGATTTTATCCAGCTCTGGGTAAGTCCACAAATGCAAAGGAGTTAGTGACTATCCAATAACCTCTTCAATCTGATGAAGTCTTTCTTATTTCTGACACTACCAGCAGATTTTGCATACATTAAGATTAAAAACCTTGATAAATGAATCCTGAGCAACTTCAAGTGAAGAAAAATAATTGATATATCAACAATGTAATAATGAATCAATTTTTAGTGAAAGACCTTTAAAAAAGGAGTTGCTGTTGTTATTGCTTAACATCAGTGTCTGGCCAAGCAGTCCCACCAACCAGATGCAACTGCTTTTGTTGGGCTCTCCCACAAGTACAATACAGTACAAACATCTTGTAGGGAATAGCACCATACAGTAATCATCCAGGGAATAGTGCCCTCCTGTGGTTGGCTCTGAGTGATAGTGCATCTGCCCCACTTAAGGTGTGCAGTGTCACTACGTATTGGCTCCTCATCAGTGCCAAACAAGAAGTGACTGTATACTATTCCATATGTGTTTTCCTATAGTACTAGAAAATAAATATAGTTGTAACAAACACAGGTAAACAAACTGATAACACTATGAGGTCCTTACTTTAGATCTTTTTGTTATGTGTTTTGAATTCATGTGTGTATTATCATTTTGATCATAATTTAATCTCTGTTATAAATAACTATTTTGAGGTCCAATACATAATAAGTGCTAACTTAAATACTGTATTAACAACTAAATACAGGATGGTCCATATAATGCACCCCTTTGTCTCTTAGCATATTTTTGTGCACTGCAAAGACAGTTCAGTTACTATTACCAAGGTCTAACTGCATTATTTTTGACTACTCACAAGTCTTTTCATGCTTTATGGTTTTGATTTTTTTTTACACCTACTGACTGTCAGGTTGATCAGTAATGTCATGAGTCAGCTAAAGTCAGCAGACTGGGCTGTCTTCACAGCACAAGATATCTCCAGTCTTGGGAGCACTATATGGACCATACTATATACAGTACCAGGTTCACATCCATATGAGCCTGGGATTGCAATGACTATAAAACAGCCTACAGTATACTGTATTAGTCTCTTTGATGTGTAAGGGCCTGAGACTTGGCTGTGCGTGTCCATTAATTTTAAGGGCACATGATTAGCATAATACTCATGGTGCCATTACATGGCTGAAAAGCCTCTACTTGCCTTCTGGGCATTAAACCCAGACATCTGGAGCCTTCAAACCATTGGTCCACCAGGTGCATATTACTATACAGTAACCTATCACACTGCAATTACTAGCTATATATACCTCATTATGCAATCATAAATATGAGAGATGATTCACAGGGCCTTATTCCCAACAAAAATCATACACTGTCGAAAATACAGGAAAAACTTATCGTGCATGAACTGAATTACGTAGTGCCAGTTACCTGTGTTGCCCTTATACAACTACACCACTTCACTACAATGACAAACTAGATACTTTACTCTTACTACTTTCAGATGATTCAGTTCAGCATAGGATTTAAAACTGGAAGGGTATGACAATAGCCTACATGAACATCACTGTAAGGAGCATTTTGAAAGCTGAACAAAATCATCTGACAGAGGCAAGAAAGCCAAGTTACCAAAGTTCCTGGCTTCTGCATTTTTTTCAATTTAACCTGGGCCCGATGTTTGCCCTTCTGTAGCTATTTCACATAGCTCAGTAGGAAAATAAAGACAATACTGCACCATGGCCCCATATCCTTTACATAGCACGTCTTCGTGACTAGCCTCATATCTTAGTGTTGATATGTTGTTACAGATGATATTCAAGAAAGAGAGGAAAAATTTTTTAGCCAAGTTAGAGGAAAGGGCACACTGGCTACCATTGTACAGCAGGTCACACTTTGCAATTATAACACTCCACAAATGCCACATGACTAACACGTGAGGTATTGGATGAAAGGTAAAATTAATGTGGTTATTTGATTGTCAGAGTTATTGTTGTGAATGTTATTGTCACCCCAGGTTCATAATGGCCACATCAGGCAGGTGCTTTTGGAGATCTTTGGCTGATATTAAATCTTACAGATTGTCTGTGTTGCGAGAATGAGATACAGAATGACACAAGTATCTTCCCAAAGTTTGGAGAATAGCTAGTGAAAAATTGAACCATTTGGAATTTTCTGTTTCATTAAATGTAAATTTTCTTCAGATGGAACCAGGATGATACTTGTTTCTTTGACTGTACATGAGGTAGGTACTGTACAAATAGTCCTCTTTATAAGACAAGAGTGTTTTCCAAAATATCACAACTTTTTCCATCAGACTGTTCAGGGGAACTGGCAAAGTCACAATGAAACTGCAATGGCGAATTTTTAAAAGCAAAAAGGAACATCAAAGTGAGTGACTTATAATAAGGATTTATTGTACTATATATGAATGTCAGTGTGTAGGGTGGCATTACAGCAGGGGAAAAGTCGTTTGCGTATGCTTTCCCGTGGTACTGACGTATGATAGATTGATGGCCACACTGTAGTCCATGGTGAAACTAAACTCTGGGAACTGACAATTCAACAGGCTAAATTCCAAGGGGGAGAGCTCAAAAACAGTTCAGTAATGCCTTACTCTATAACAGGGATGTGTACCAATAAATATAGAAAAAAAATTCCATACAATTTATATTATAACATGGGAGAAATAATGAGCTGTACAGATATCAACAGAATTTTAACAAGTTTCTGTAATATACTCAAATTTTAATATTAAAAAAATATATAGTGAGTGATATAAAAGGGATCTGCTACACTGTTAGACTTGAGAATTAGGAATGACTGATAATCATGTGTCAACAAAACATAGCGGGTAACGGTGGGGGATACAATATATATCTCAGGCATTGTGTGAAGAACAAAGAAGCCATCTGCTTTTTGTTTCTTTATGGTGAGGAATAATATAATACCATTACTGTATATTGATGATAAATAGTGATGAGGAAATAAACTGTGTACCTCTCATGTTCATGTGACCCTTAAATATGAGTACTCCTTTGTCCTAATGCATCTGACTCTCAGTTACTGTCTCTGAAAACTTTATATCATGTTTACTAGATTTTTTTCCCATGTCTAATGTATGTACAACAAAATGATGGACGAAACTCAGGAGAGAAAGCAGTAATCAAATACTCTACCCTGCACCTGTAAAGTATATTGGTTACTTAATTCTCTCATTGTCACATTAACTCTAGCATTCTATTTGGGTTAACACCAGACTTCATGCATCTTAGAGTGAGCCACAAGAGCCTAAGAGTGTTCATACTGATATCCATTAACCTTCTCATGGTCGTATCTATTCTTGGAATTTATTCTAATTCTTGATTACTTTTGTCATGTAAGAGTGAATCATAATCAGACTGCGGGTGTCAATACTGATATCATTAACGCTCTCATGAGCGTTGTCTTCTCTCATAATCTATTCCAACGAATGTTAGTTGACTTTCTTCAGCTGAGTGAGTCATAGGAGAATTAGTGACTGACCCCTGTGGCCCCATAATCTACAGAAGACACAGACTCAGTAAGGGAGGAACTATGGGTGATGGGGGAGTTGAGGTCCCGGCAGTAACCATCGTTGCCACGGTACAGACAGTAGTGCTGGATCATGAAGAACACATCAAACACCACTGAGAACAGACCCAGACCGAACTTGGTGGGGTCACCAAAGATGGAGGACCAGTCGTTGTAGTTGTAGGCCAGGATGAACATCTGCATTATGGACAGTGTCCCACCGGTGAAATCCAGCAGAATGTTGCCAATACTCCAGCCCGAAGTGCTCTTGCGGCGGTAGTTGTAATATGCCTGCATGTATACATACCAGTCAGTTATCCTCCTCCTATTCATTATCATCATAACCATCATCAATGTCCTCTGCCATCTGTCCCCTCTCAAACTCATGTCCTCCTTTCTTGTATATATACCCCTTACCCCCAATCCCTCCATCTCATCTTCTTTCTCCTCCTTCCCCCTCCACCACACTAACATACACTGTCCTTGTCAGACTCTTAATCTCCATTCTTCATATTTTTGTGACACTGAAACAAATGATGAAAAATACAGTAAAAGAAGTATGCAATGAACTTTCCATCTTGTTCCTGATTGCGAAATGTGAAGTGTAGTGCAGTCTGATAATTTCCCATCCTCACAGGTGTTTCAGAACTGAAGGTCATGAATTAGAGACCAAAATACACTTCTCCCTTCTGATGCCTTAATCTCTTCAGCCTGGAAACAACTTTTATCTTTAATTCTTGTTGGAATTATTTATTAATTTTTGAGGAGGGAATGTTGGAGAGGGGCACCTTCACACTGTGGCACCAATACTGTATAAATGAGTGGCAGAGCTACCAGGTTGTCCAAATATTTCTTAGTTCCATCTCTGTTCTCCATAAGAAGGATGGTGTACTGCAGGAAGAGGGCAACTTCAACTTGCAGTCCACCAGGCTCATTTTCAGATTAGCCTGGGGTTGCCACCAATACTACTGCTACTACTATTTATTGTAAATAGCAATGGAACTTTAACAAGCAATAATTTTACAATTAAATTTGGATTTAAACTGCAAAAAACATATACAAAAAGTAACATTTCGGTACAATGAGAACTTACCCTATTGCATATTTATTTCATACCCATTTCCTATTACCTGTAGAATACAACTGATGATTGACAAAGAGCTTGAAATAAGTGACAAAGTATTAGAAGTCAAGCTAAGTGATACATAGCAAGAACTTACCAGTACTGTAATAATTTCATACTTGTTTCCTCTTACCTGTGGAATATACTTGAAAGTGATGAAGATCTTGACATAGAAAACAAGTAGCTACAGTATAGGAAGTCAAGCCAACTGCTAAATAACAAAGACATTCTATTCATTCATATCTGTTCTCTCTTACCTGGGGAATATACTTGATAAGAGTGATGAAGAGCTTGACGTAAGAGACAAAGTATAGGAAATCAAGCCACATGATCACATATGCCAGCTTGAGGATAAACATCACCACTGACACATACACGATTCCACCAAAAATCCCCTTGGCGATCTTTGATACTTGCTGGTCCCCTCGCTCATACATCAGGCACTGCACAACCTGTAACAGCACCAGTGTTTATCATTATCATTGTCTTCCTACCAAAAATGCCGTCATCACAACAATCACTACGAATATCACTATATCGCGGTTCATCACCTTAATCTTTTCAGTGCAATGACATATACTGTTTTACGCTTGCCACTTCCAGATGACTTTGTTCAGCTTAGTGCGGACCACTAACAGTGAAAGGTAACTGAAAGCTATATCTAACCCCTCCAGAACTTGAAAAAAAATATATATATATCCATTTACACCTGAACAAAACTGTCTAACACTAATAGGAATAAAACAAATAACATCTATGCCTCCAGATTCAAGGAGTTAACTCAATGGAGATTTCCATCCCTTTAAGGTTTGCTTCCCACAGCTCAAAAGCAGAATAAGACCATGCTCCAGCTCTAGCTATTTCTTTTCCACTGCATTTCTTCAAGCCTAGCATTATATTTTAGTGTTAATCTCCAATTATATCTCAACATTCTAGATGGAGAGATAGTACGGTAATAATAACTGAAGTTCAAGTGGGCAGGGGATACCACCACCCTTATCACAATCACACACATCTCTTGTACCATCATTATAGCCACAGTCACTATTAGCTTATCAGTATTGCATCTTTCTGTCATAACTAATACACCAATCCACTTTTTTCTTCTACTAAACTGAATAGTATGACTGGACTGCTAAAAGAACTTAACTTCATATATTCTACTACTGTTACTTTTACTCATAATTTAACCGTAGCTAAGAGTAATTTTTTTGTGGGCCAGTGTTAGAACAACCATTTGTATCTATGAAAACTGTGTTTCATATAAGATTTGCATTGCAATGACACTGCTGTCTTGACATCGTTTTCGTTTTTGAAGGCTCCAACATGCTTGCATGTGTCAGCTTTGGTCACCTTATGGTGGCTCTCCATGCTGCTCGTTCTCTAGCAGCTTCCCTATTTAGTCCCTTAACCCTGAGGTCACACTCAGTGGCCTCGTCCCAGGTCTTTTTCGGTGTACCTCTCACTACCCTACTCCCAGCATTAACACTTCTCACTTTCTACACCCAGTTATCATCCCCTATCCTCTCCAAATACCCAAACCATCTCAAGCTACCTCTCCTTACCACAACACCAATACACTCAAGTCCCATCCTACGGTACCTCAACTCTTCCATCGTAAGCCTAGCCCCCCCCGGCCTTGCACTCAAGGATGCACCGCACATCCACCTAATAAGTGCCATTCCTGCACGTCTGAGCCTGCAAATATCCTCCTCCTTTACTGCCTAGGTCTCATGAACTTTTTATTATCTGTGAAAAGAGTTTCTTTAGATTGTGTACATCTTTGTACTAAATCACAAGGAACTTTTCAGTGTGGACACTGGACTTATTGTAGCTAGCTATCAGTACTGTATTTGTTTTTGTTATTAAAATGCTAACAAAATTACTTAAATTACTTACATACCATACACCTGGGAAAAAAAGGCAAATAGCTATTACCAGAGCATATACTGTAAGCAGTCTTTTTTGACATACTACTTTCCTTGCAAATCTTAAGTAGTTAATATGAGAAAAATTGCCTCATAAAGTTACACTGTCATCTATGAAGTGGATCTGCCAGTTTCTCCCAACTGTAGCTATATGAAAAGTTGTGGCATAGTCAAACTCATCCCTTATGTATAACATGGACTGCCATACTGATACGTTTGAAAATCTATCTGAATAACTGTACAGTATTAGGCATGGGGTGTACTTTTTTAACACTCTGCAATTTTGGACTCACTAAAGTTATTCTGTTTTCTCTGATTCACCTAACTCATCATACCTAACTAAATTAACTGAATAAACCTACCACAACTAAACAGATTATAAAAAATGTAACTAATATAAGCAAGGAATGTGACTGTCTTTAACTGCAAGATACCAAATTTTCTATCACAGTTTTTTTTGTCATCGCTACAATGCAAGAGGCTGATTTACATACCTGGATGACACAAGCAAAGAAAGCATGGACTGCGAAGATGACGTCATTTAGCTGCACCGGCATCACTCCATAGGGATGGCGGTGGAAGTACTGCTGCTTTATGAGTGGGGCCCAGAAAAGACAGATGTTAAAAATGCTGTACATGAAAAACCCCAGTGTGTTCAAGGCTAAAAAGTCAAAATGCAGGCCTATGACACTCCTCCTCCGCCAGTTGCTGTAAGTTTGAGGGTAGAAAGAAACAGACCAGGCCACAAAGTAGATCCAGCCCACAACATCGCTCAGTGTGTCCAGATCTTTGGTGTGTGAGACGGACACCAGCACATAGTCGTCCTTGAAATCCGTCATGTTCGGCTGGGTTATGTTGACCACCAGTGCAGCGTGTCCGGCGTCAAATGCCAGCAGGGTTATGGCGTGAGTTTCGTTAATGATTCCTGGCTGAAGAGTGATGTTCGGAGGAAGTTCCAAAATTTTGTGTAGCTTACGTTGAAAGATCAGTGTCACCTCATCCTCTAGTGTGCCACTGATGAAGAGACTTACGTTCTTTTCCTCGTTAACCACCAAACTAACATCTTCAACACTAAACTCACACGACAATTTATTATCCGCCACATCCAGCGGCTCTTCAGGTGTGGCAACAAGTGTGAGCACAGGTGTTCCAAATTGGTAAATCAACAGGAAAACTGACACGAGGAAATTACTCCCACGGGTTACAGACGTGGATGCCATGGTGCCCTGGGGTCCTCAAAGATCTCTACGTGTTGGAGAGCAGACAGCGAGGCTCCTACCCCATAGCCACATATGCACATACTGATAAGAAAACCATGAAAAATTATCCCTGTGGTGCCCCTCCCACCCAACGCACGGTCAGCTGACTACTGGTAAACATAGCACAGACTCACTACGGCCGGGTTGTGTAATCGCGCTCAGATTGTATCACGTACTTTGGAATTATACCACTCAGGAGGTCAATGGTCAGGAATTATTCTTGCTGTTGATTACAAAACTAGAGATAAAATACTTTACCATTTATATAAGGCTTTGTTTCATGTATGGTTTAAAGTACTTTACATTAAATCCTTGACTGAAGTGACTGTTTTCAGCGTCACAGAGCTAATACATTTATTCAACAAATAAACATATATTTTTCTAGTTATCTAATTCCTCATAAGTAAAAAGTTGAAAATTCCATCACTTAAGATAATGAAGTTCGCCCAAAAATGGGTTAACTATGACAGGCAACATCAAATGGTGATGAAATAATTGTTCCTGAGACCTCATCTTTCTTTATGGCGAGTAAAATAGTCTGGCGTTAGCCAGAATAATACTGACAAGTCATCTCCTGAAGTTTAAAGGTTAATTTCATGTTAATGGTACGAGAAATAAATACGTAAGTTTGTCCTAAATCGTGTCATTAACACGTCCGCACATTTAGAGGGCTAACTACGTTATGCTTCTTTTCTCTTCCCTTCTTTTCGTCAGAAATACCGGTGCTGACCTTGTCACACCCATCTCTGCTGACCCTCTGCCCCCTGTTTGGACACGTACAAATCCTGCTGCCCATTATCCTATACGCCTACCACTGATGCTGACCGTCCACTTTCCTCTCCTCAGTTCTCCATCATTGAAATCCTTAACTAAGTGGCCCGTCCTCCCCTACCCATTCTGTACTAGTTTATACTGACGGTTGCGTCCTCGTTTATGGTTCGGCGGGGGCTGCTTGCCTTGCCTAGTCTGCTTCTCCCATCTTCCCCACCTTCCACCGTCTCCCCAACTAGGCCAGCAGTACCCAGTATGAACTACCTGCTCTTAACTCTGCCCTTGACTTCCTTCTCTCTTAAAAACTCTCAGGCCTAATCAGCGATTCCCAAGCAGCTCTCGCCCTTCTCCACAACCCTCATAGCCTGCCCTCTCTTCTCCAGCTTCCATCCAGCACTATGACAACTATCATTGGGTGAATCACAACTACGGCAAGTACCCCATCTTCACCCATGACTGTGATGTTGATGTCGCCCGCTTTTGCCTGGGGTATCGCTCTTCGGTGAAAGTCACTCTCGACCAGCCACCGACAAGCCCCCTGTCTTACTGTTTTCTGCGTCTGCTTCAATACAAAGCTTGATGTACTATGGGGACAGTCTCACCCTCTATCCTAACTTCCTGTGTGAAATTCACCGGGTCGGTCAGGATCACTTGATGGTCGCGATCGTCAGCTTTTACCCTCCCGGAAGGAAGTTGAGAGCTCATATAGCCTAGTTCGATCTAAGGGCAAGGCTGTGACCTTCACACACTCACACACTCGTCCCACTTCGTCAGTGAAACTTTTTCGCAACCTGAGCGAGGCGCGAACTCCCGTCCACCAGATGGCGAGCGAGAACGTTACCACTGAACCAGTGTGTGTGTGTGTGTGTGTGTGTGTGTGTGTGTGTGTGTGTGTGTGTGTGTGTGTGTGTATCGTATATACATGTCTATGTGTGTATGTGAACCTGTGTATGCATATGTGCAGAGATACCAAGTTAGAGGCAACTGAAAGAGGGAGATTCCGAAGTCTAGTAGACTAAGGGAGATTCCTGTTCACTGGTGTGGCCCGCAGCGACTGAAGGGTGCTGCCATGCTATGAGGTTCTGGGGGCATGCCCCCGGAAAATTTTGAAACTTAGACGTCAAATAATGCATTTTGGTGACATATTGTGCAGAAAAGTAGGCGTTATATTTTGTTTCTATATTAGGTACTAGAACTCAGATTACAGATCACATTGCTGTTTGATATTTGTTTGTCCAGAGAAAACCCACAGAAAATCACCACCTAAAGGCTGTCAGGTCAGGCCTTGAGATAGATGTTTTCAGACGACCATGTTAATGTTATCTCCAAAAATACTAACCCAGTTCGACACGATCTGTAACTTTGTATAAACGCCGTCTTCATATTACTGTACAGGAAATACGTGCTAATGAGAATGGATGAACTATTATTCCATGTCCGATACTACAATCCTATCTCTGATCCTTCCGATTTAATGGTGTGCACAGGTTTACAAATAGATTTATCTGGTTTTATACCGCTTGCCCACAGATAACCAGCCTGGTGGTAAGTTAGGCCGAGGAATTCCCTGCACCACAGACAAAGAGAACAGCTAATCAGAACCAGCTCACACTTGTGCAAAATCCTGGAGTCTTAATGCCTTTGGCGGGAAAGCGGGAGGCAGAGGCTAATTCCGGGAGTCTCCCTCTCAGTGCGGGAAACTTAGCATGTCAGCATTATGTGTGTGTGTGTGTGTGTGTTCTCATTTTTTGTTTTTGCTTCCTCCCTTTTCTCATTTTTTGTTTTTGCTTCCTCCCTTTTCTCTTTCAGTAATTCCAGTTCCTCTTGTGTTAGGCATCTTTTTATCCATACATTTTTGAACTCCTCTTTTTCCATAAGATTCTTTGCATTTTTTAGTATCTCTTCCACAGTGTATACCCTCTGGAAAGTGTGTGTGTGTGTGTGTGTGTGTGTGTGTGTGTGTGTGTGTGTGTGTGTGTGTGTTTCTGAATCTATATACATGCTTGTGTATGTACGTATATGCATGTATTTCTAACATACTCTTGCATAAAACTGTGTGTTATGTATGTTTTTCTGCTGTGTGTGTGTGTGTTTTTTTCATGTAATATCATTCCTCCTTACTGTGTTTGTAACTGTACTCAGTAATGTAAATTTTGATCCAGATATGAGTCAACGTATCCCTTTTGGCTCACATACCCATGTTGGGGCTTGTTCTAAATGGTAAAAAAAGGAAAAAAAAAAAAAAAAAAAAAAAAGGCTTCCCTCCTCTCCTGTTCATGCTGGTAACACCTGCACTTATTTTTAAAACCCTGAATTATTATGGCCTTCATAAGTTTGCCCGGGTTGCCTCACCTTATGATGTAAACCTGATATACAGTATGGAGTATATGGCAATGATAAATAGATGGATTAAGTAAATCATCTCTAGCACTCGCATGTACAAAAAGTAAGCTATTGTTACGGCAGTATGAAGAACACCTTTAATCTCGTGAAGGCATTTTTTTTTTCTTCTGATCGTCTAATGTACTTAAAAAAAAAAAAAAGGCTATGTACGCGCAACCTCACATGCTTCTCAGATGCTTGTGTATAATAATAAACACGATGCTAACTCGTCTCTATCTCTCTTTTTGTGTACACTGATAGCCTAATCCTGATCCACAGTGTTATATCCTTGTCCTGGTAGCCGGGAGTAGGTACCATTAGCCTATCCTGCTTCTCCTTTATCCTTAACTTTGAATACAGTGGCGAATGTAGGGATGTGAAAGATGTTCCACCGTACAAGCCTCCTCACATCTTTGGGGGTCCCTGCATTTTCGGTGAAGGCTACTGAAGAACAAAAATAAACAAATACAATCAATATAGATAATACATAAACAAATAGATAAACAAATAAATAATGGGAATGTAAATGAGAGAGAAAAGCGAAAACGTTACCTTCATTAAGGCTAATCTAAATTATGCTGTTATCCAATTATCTGTTGATTGCAAGGCTATTTCATATACTGCTGTTGATTCCGTAAGAGGCTTCTTGTTCGTATTTTTAGTTTGTTTTCCGGGGAGGGGCACTAACCCTCCGCCAACCCATTTGTTGTCACGTAGGGAACACGTGTTGGTTAGTTATAAGGTTACCACTCTGCGTTGTAAATGATTTCCTGCAAGCCACTCAATGTAGAGCTACCCCCAAAACAGGGTATCACTACACTCATCCTTGGGGGAGGCCAAGGATGAGACGAAGGGACGGAGTGGAGAGGTATATGAGAGAGGGGGATCTGAGTTGGGTGCGGGGCAATGAAATGGAGGGGGACAGGGCGACATGGAGGCGATATGTTTGTGGCCACCCCTTACGGGATTAAGGCGCCTGGCAACAGATGGATGGATAGACAGATAGATTCCGTAAGAGGTGTGTGTGTGTGTGTGTGTGTGTGTGTGTGTGTGTGTGTGTGTGTGTGTGTGCTTTAACTCCTCCAAGGCTATATAATGGATCTGAATGACATTTCCCAGGTGAGTTCGGCTGACAACTATGTACAATTTATCCAACATCGATTTTTAGGGGAGCTCAACGCCCGTCACCAAATAAAAGATTCTCGAAAATAGTGGAAGGGAGGCAGTTATGGCTTTGATATCTTAGAAAATGTTGTACAGTGGACTCTAATCCGTAATGCGATATTTAGAAAGCGTGACCCCCCTGTGATCTTTGGGAGTCAGCCCCCTCCCAAAAATAAAACGATCAGGAATAAGGGAAAGTGGGTACATAAATATCAACAAAATCGGCATACATATCGCAGGAGTGGGTATGCAGTCCCATGTTTTCTCTGAATGCACAGGACAAAACTGCACATGTACTTCTTAATTTTTTACCATATGTGACAAGTGGGTTGGTGAAGGATTGGTGCCCCTCCCTGTAAAACAACTAACTCAGTGTCAAATGGCCACCCTTTACGGGATTATGGTGTCTGGCAATAGATAGATAGATAGATAGATCCACTTGAATACGATGTTTCAAGACACCTGCCCTTTAAGGACAATAAAAATCTATAAATATAACATACATTTTATTTACCTATATGCAATATGGCACTTTATGTTGTGTATATATATAGATATGTATATATATTCATATATATATAATGTGGCAGTATAAATATATATATATAGAATCGTATGGACGTGCCTAGTGTATCACAGATGTGTTAACCAAAGCCTTGACATGCGCAGTGCTCGGTCACGTCTATATTTCTCAAGATATACCCTTCATCATACCTCTTAACTGAGAGCACATCTTTTTAAAATGTATTCTTTGCTTCCTCCTGACGATTTGACTCGTTTTAAATCTATTCTTGCCACCTCCAGATGATTTTTTTTTTTTCCAGTTTTGAACAGACATTTTTCGGGCTCGGGATTTAGATATAACTTTTTTTAACCCCTTTCACTGCCAGGCGGCTCTCCGAAGTAGCAAAAATAAGTAAATAAATAACACAGGAGGGGTTAGACGTGCCTTCATTAATCAGTTTATTGCTAGAGATTATTCCGAAATCGAATAAAACCGTCTGGAGGTAGGAGGAATAGAGAAAAAAAAAGAAAAAAAGAAAGAAAAAAGAAAAATGAAAAAAAAAAAAAAAACAATTTGTCCTTCACACACTTCCTTCATCAAGGACCACCTCCCATAATGCTATACGGCCTTTCCATAGCACTTCTTCGTGACCAGCATCCTATTTCGGTATTAATCTCTGGTCACAACTCAACATTCAAGGATGGAGAGATGGCAATTTTAGGCCAAGTCAGAGTGAAAAGAGTATAGAAGTCCGACCAAGGTTGAATTAAATCGTCAGGTGGCAGTTCAATGAAGATCGATAGATAATTAGATAGATAGATAGACAGTGGCAGATTAATTTAAAATGTAGACACAGATAGATAGGCAGATGGATAGATAGGTAGATAGATATTTGGAGCTTAATAAAAAATGAAGACAGTGACATTTTAATGAGAGAGAGAGAGAGAGAGAGAGAGAGAGAAATTAACAGTATATCTATGGGCCTACTGGAAGAAGGGTGAGAACTAATTAGTACAGTATACTTAAATCATTCCCTCCTACAACCGGGATTTGAACTCACGACCAATGTGATCTGTAGTCTCCTATTTGCTCTCGGCCACCACCTCTAGTCCAATGCCTGGAGTCTTTTAAATATCCCTACAATCAATTCCCACTGTAGTTTATTCGTTTTTATGTAGCAAAAAACTTAACACTCTTCGGCTCAGTTGATCCGAAGTCTCCAGCCATCACAATCATGCATGGCAGAGGAAGTCAAACCGAGGACTTGAATTTACGAACTAGAATTTAAATAAACAACTGAGTGAGTCTGGTCTCATTTGAAATCACGTCCCCACTCGCCATACCAGACGACAGGTGGTGTTCTGGTATGGGCGTGCTTCAGGAGAATTGTTTGAGGAGAGAGTTGATGGCGCTGATGGAGTTTTGTATTCTGAGCCTCTCCCTCAGCGTCGGGTCCTCTCCGCCCTCACCTCCACCTCGCTTCCTGTCCTGCCACGCCCGACCTGCACGTAAAGCATCAGCATCAGAAACAGTAACGGCAGCTATAATTTCAGCGATCAGAAAAACGGTGCTTTGCCTCGAGTGGGAAAATGGGAGTCATAAAATTCTAACCATTTGAAGGGGAAACGGCCAAGATCCACTGCATACTGCGCAAGATGTTGACGCAGGAAGATCTGATCAATGATTCATTATAAGATTACAAATCAATACAGCTTCTGTGACGAGAACAATATCAAACAAAAAGTAACTGGTGTGTCTGCCCTCAGATAACCTCCCAGTGGCCGTTTTTGTAGAGCATGACGTATCGCAGTCTGTTTTCATCTCGCTCTAGCCTTGGTTAGCCTTGAGGATAAATGTGCGTGGGTTGAGGGGAGGTTTCCTTGGCGCTGGCTTGGAAGGGACAGGGAAACAAGTGACATCATACGCAAAAACATTCACAGTGGTTCAAATCAAGGTCCTCAGAGCATGCATTCTAGTGTCCGGCATAGGTTTGTATCCCTGTATGTCTCCCTTTAACTCACTCTTTGGGTACAGCCTGGCGCGCCCCCCTGCCGGTGGCTCCGTAAAGCACTTCTCTATGTTGCTACCCTTTACTACGATGCCGTCCGTGGAATCCGACTCCTGCCCCTCACCACGACGGCACGAGACACTGTGGGGAAAGGCAAGTGACTAAAAAAGTGTAAAAATATTCGGTTTACAAGGCGAAACGAATCCCTGACAGCATACAAGCCTTTTCTTTCTTTCTTTTAGGCTTTTCTGTTGTCCTTCACCATGTTGCCGTCTGTAGAATCCGACTCTGTTCTTCACCACGCAGGCACAAGGCACTGCGAGGAAAGACGAGTGACTAAAAAGCATTAATACATTCGGTTTTAAGGGTAAAATGAACCCCATACATTCTGAAACTTTACACCTACACCTGGATGTCGTTACTGAAAGACAGCTCCTTGCACCCTCACCACGACAGCACAAGACCCTGCTGAGTTCAGATGTAGAAAGAGTAAAGTTCCTGTTACTGCTGGTGATGCTGATGATGTGCTGGTAACTTAAGGGAGATGCTGATGCTGATAAGAATGATAATTATGTGCTACAGGGGACAAGGCTAAATGATAATGCTTCTGCTGCTGCTGATGTTGATGATGATGCACTATAAAGAGTAAGGCTAATGATATAGATGATAATTAGAGAGTGCCATGCGTTGACCCTTCCTCATTGATGATAATGATGTAATGATGATGATGGTGATGATAATGACGACGACGACGACGGCGATGATGACGATGGCAATGACGACGACTATGATGATGCACTGGGGAGAGTACTACGTGGTTACCTGTGCAGCTGAGTGTTGAGGTAGTCCCGTACATCCGTCAGCAGCTGATCCACTTCCGTGTTGACCGCAGCTGCCGCCCTTGTCACCCTGGGCCCTCCTCCTGCCGTGTCCTGCCGCCGTGCCCTTCGTCTCGCGCCTGGAGAACCTGGGGCGGGTGTGGTTCGCCGGGCTGTTCCTGTTGACGAAAACGGAACATCTGACAATTTTTATTCTATTTCATTTTACTTATTTAGGCTTTTACTTACCTATTTATTTATTTATTTACTTATTTTTTGGATCTGTCCATACACTAGACATCCCGTTCCCTGAGGTCCAGCCACGATACTTTGTTTGTCAGTGATACATCGTGGATCCAGTGGTCCTCTTACACGTCACACAACTTAACATGTCACATCTTCGGCACTAATACCCACTACCAATGCTTAGTACAAGTTACAAGGCTGCTTCATTCAGGAATGGTGATATGTAGACTTAGGGACGTTCACACACACACACACACACACACACACACACACACGAGAAGGTGGTAGCAACAACTGAGGGAATGTGACGTTTGGTAAACTAGATTTGATATTTTTGGTAGCGACAGTTGAGAGAATGTGACATATACCAGCACCTGATATCTGGGTATTGGTATGATGCGATGTGGTTCGTTTGGTAGGAACAGGTTGATAAGGTGTGGTTTTCTTGGTAGCAAAAACTGATAAAAAATGTAATGTTTGATGAAATAAAAAGAAAACTGAAAAATTTGAGGGTAACACTTGATTAGATGTCGAATATTGGATAGGAACTTTTTTTTTTTGTTTTTTCTCCAGATGGGCATATAGGGTCATATGTTCGTTAGTTTTGGAAGTTTTCAGGCTCCTCTTAGCGATTTCCTCATATGACACATTAATGGTTATTTGTGAGTCATTTCTGTAAGCTAATTCGGTATATAAAGGTCATGAATAATGCACAAGAGAAGATGAAGGTCTAATGTGCAAAAATAAATCGTTAAGGAGGAGGGATTACGAATATAAGTCATTGAAAATAAGGTCCAGTATAAGGTGTGACTCACTGTGGTGCTGGGAGGTATCAGGAACACAGCCTGAGTCCGAAGATGGCGCAGGCTCCCCCACGTTGACCACCAGCCGCACCTGCCGCCTGGAGCTGATGCGGACGTCGTGCTGCCGTGTACCCGCCCGCACCTGCACCGTCACGTTGTCGTCGGACGGGGGTGACGGGGCCGGTGCACCGTGACTGCCGCGGTACCGAGAGAGTGTGGCCAGAAAGTCGTCTAGGGCGCTGAGGGTGGAGGGGCGGTAGTGTCCCGGGCCCTCAACGTCAATATTGGAAGAGCGGGGTCGCTGTCGTCGCGCTCGCCGGGCCTCCAGTGCCTTCAGTAGCCTTTCGGAATAGCTGGCATCCCCGGAGTCCGAGGCCTCATAGTCACTGTTTGCAGCGGCAGGGGCGGGGCAGGGCGAGTCTGGCCTGCTTGGGGTGGCCTGGGGAGATGGGTCGTGCTGCCCTGGACAAGGCTGGAGGCTCTCTACATACTGCTGGACCAGCTGATGACGACTGACGGAGCTGTCACTGTCAACTGGGCTTGGCACATGCTGGAGATCAGTTTGTCGTTGACTATCCCTGTAATGCCGCCTTTGCTGGCCCTTGTCCTCCTGTGCCTCCTCACTGTCCTCTCTAATTCTAATGCGTCCTTTTGGGGTGCCATGTGCTTTTGGTGTGCCTTCACCATCATCTAGTGTCCTACGGCCGTGTGATGACCGTCTGCCACTGGTGATGCGGTTGGCGTGTTCCTTGGCCTGTTTACTGATGTGTGCCCGGCCTCCCACGGCCCCAGCACCCTCCAGATTAGCCCCGGTGCCCTGCCTACCAGTGCCACCACTCTCACCTGAAGTCTCGGAGGGAGACTTAACCACCTTTCCTGCCATTTCCACCACACCGGAGTCTGAGGATGGAGTGTTGGCTACCGCACCCTCACCCACCTCACGAGGGGAACTGTCTGCGGAACTGGAGTGCCTGTGACTGCATTCCTCGCTCTCTCCCTCTCCACTGCTGCTTCCTAGACCCTGAGCTCCAATCAAATCCATACCAACCACCTCATCATTTCTGAGCTGATCTGACGTACACGGACTTTCTCTCCTGCTTGCATTCCACACTCCAGGCCCACTTCTTTCTGCACCCGCGTCTTCATTCCCATCACACTGTGGGGGTTCATTTTCAGCACATTCATCAGCCAAATCTCTCTCCTCCATTCCATCTACCTTTGCTCCATTCACCAGGATACTTTCATTACGATCCGCTTTTCTTACCTGGCTGGCTCTTCCCTCACTTTCCTCCCTTAAAACACTTCCTTTGGCTTCATCAGCCCCATCCATCAGGCTCCATCCATCCCTGAACTGATCGCTGAAGAATGATTCACTGTCCTCCTCTGTCCTGCGCCCCATCATGTACCTCGAATTGAAAGTCCGTGTTCTTGTCCTCTCTCCAATCAGGACCTCCTTTTCCACTAACTCCTCCACCAGGTCCAGCACTTCCTCGTACTCGACTGGTGCCAGAGGTTCAGAGAGATCAAGGGTAGCAGCGCTGAATAATGATGTATCTGTGTCCTCGCCTGCTTCGACCTCCATCCACACGTCATCTTCTGCGTCCTTGCTTTTCCCTGTCCCTTTTCTGTTATCTCTGTCCTTCTGGTCGTTATTCATACTTTTTCTTCCTCCATTTCTGTTACTCTTGTGTTTATCTGCTCTGTTTTCCTTCATAAACATCTCGCCCGCACCACTCTTGTCCGTGGCCTCCTCATCCACCGCTTCGTTCACCTCATCCTCATCTCTGTCTGGATCTGGAGCACCTGACTTTAAAATCTCTACTGCATTGAGTTTCCAGTTTTCGTGGCCCTCTGCAGCTCCGTCCATATCATCTTCCTCCCACGTCTTATCACCAAGCTCAGGAAAAGTGTGGGCAGTATTGGTCCCTGCTTTCAATTCCGCGTATGTCTTCTCTCCTTCCTCCTCTTCTTGCTTCTCTTCACCTCCCTTCTTCGTATCTATGGAGGAGTAGGCCTTTCTTCGGTACTCCTTCACCATTACGTCCTCCACTTCGTTATTTTGCAAGTGGGCATCGTCCTTTTCGTCTCTTGGATCCACGTTAGTTTTCCCTTCTCTTCTGCAGTACATGATCCCTCCACCAGAATCCCCACCACTGTCACCATCACCATCACTGCCACCACCATCCCCACCATCTCCACTATCACCATGTTCCCCACCACTATCATCACCACCAGCATCATCTCCACGATCATCACCTTTCCCTTCCTTCAGCCTGGAACAATCAATTTCCTCTTCCATCAGGAGGGAGTCACTCATTTCCACCATCACCATCGACCCCTCTCTCGTTTCCATCATTACCAGGTCCGCTGCATCTTCAGAATTTTGCTTTACAACCCCACTATCACCACTACAACTTCTTTCCTCTATTGCTTCATTAACATCACGTTCGCTACTGTCCATTGCCTCAACGTTATTATTACAGCTATTTACTTCAAACTTATCGCTACTTTCTGTCATCAATTCGTCCTCATTATTATCATCATCATTGTTCAATAGTAAATGATAAGTATTTACACTATCTGAAGCTGCCTCTTCGTCATCTTCATCTCCAGTACAGATAATCTTTGGTATTTTATTATCACTTTCATCAATATTTCGTAACCTATCGCTATCATCATGTTCAAATGACTCACTATCACCACCACAAGATTCATTAGCCTCAACATTATCGTCATTTCTGCTCACTGACAGTTCATGAAGATCAACACTTTTCTGCACATCATCATCAACATCACCGCCCTTCAACATTCCCTTGGTATTCGCGGCTTCACCATCATCAGGGGTGAAATTCGGACCCGTCTCTTCGGCTGGTTCTTCCCCATCGTCACCCTTTTTCATCTCAACATCATTTTCTTCTGCGTGAAAGCCTTCTACGTTACAGCTTTCATTACCAGTCACCACAACAGCACCATCACCCACAACCATATCATCACCATCACCATCCCGAATGCTAGTAACTTCTCCCGGGCTTCTTCCTCCTTCCTGCCCACCTTCATCTAAATGCTCACCGTCACCTCCATCTTTTGTTTCACCATCATCCTGTTCACTTTCTAGCACCTCTTTGTTTGTGCCTTTCAGTGCGTCCTCACTCTGCACCACAACTTGATCCCCATCTTGTGCCTTCTCTTGGCCTTCTCTGCTCTCTGCGTCTTCAGCTTCTACCTCCTGTTCTTCTTCACATGCTCCCTCAATGACTGGATCTTCCATATCTGCCTTCTCCTCTTGTTCTTCCACTTGCTCCATGAAGTCTCCGCTTTCCGTTCTTTTTTGTTCATCGGTTTTCTCTCCCTCCTCTTGTTGCTCTCCACTTTCCTCTTCAGGTTCTTTGCTGTCTGCTTCCTCCATCACTTCTCTGCTTTCCATCGCGTTCTCTGCTTCTTCGGTTTCTGTCATCTCGTCGGTTTTCCCTTCCTCGTTTGTTTCTCGCTCTCCTGCCTCGCTCTCTAGGTTTCTGGTTTCTGCTTGCTCCACAGGTTCAAAGACTTCCACTGCCTCTTCTGCTACTTCCGTTCCTGCTTCTTCCGGTTCTTCAACATCAGCTTCCTTTGTTGATTTTCCTCTTTCGACTTCCTCAGCTGTTTTTGTTTCCTCGATTGGTTCACTGACTTCTACTGCCTCTTCTGCTTCTTTGATTCCTGCTTCTTCTTCTGGTTCTTTGACAGATGCTCCCTTTGTTGACTCTCCTCTTTCCACATCCTTCGTTGGTTCTTCAGTTTCTGCCCTCTTTAACTTCACTGCTTCTGTGCTTCCTGCCTCTTCTTGTAACTCTTCACTCTCCACCTCTTCTCCTGGATCTTTGCCCTCCACTTCATCCACTGGTTCCTCAGTTTCTGTCTCTGCCGATGGGTCCTCATCTCCCAGCTCCTTCGCTGGTTCTGTGCCTCCTCCTCCTCCTTGTTCTTTAATTTCATTGCATTCTATTTGCGCCACTGCTTCCTCATTCTCCACCTTATTTAAAAGTTCTTCTCCTTCTCTCTCCACTAACTCTTCAGCCCCTGTTTCAACTTCCTCCACCAGTTCTTTGTTTACTGTTTCGTCTTTTTGTCCCTCACTCTTTTCCTCTCCTCCCAGTTCACCTCCTTCCTCCAGCACTGCTCCCTGATCTCTAGCTGCATCATCTGGGTTCACACTTCTCTCTTCCTGCAACGACTGCTGGGTTTTTGTCCCTTCCTCTTCCTCCTCCTGATTTCCTTCTCCCATATTCACCGACTCCACGCATTCCGGACCTATATTTTCATCTGCTTCCTCCTCAGGCTCTTCTTTCACTTTTTCCTCCTCCACTAACTCTCCATCTCCTGCCTCATCATCGTCTGGTTCATCACTCTCTCCCTCCTTCCCTGTATCCACCCCGGAACTTTCACTTCTTGTACTCGTCGTTGTTTCCTCCTTTTCCTGTTCCTCGTCTCTTCCCTCTTCGCCTTTCTCCTCTTTTGTCACTTCACCATCATCTACTCGGTCACTCATTTTTCTCTCCTCTTCATCCATAATATTAATCATCGGTACTTTTCCCTCATTCGAATCGGTATTTAGTTCATCCCCATTGTGTTTCTCAGCCATCTGCTCCTCACCAACACTTACACTGTTTGCCAGGATTTCCCCACTCAACCCTCCCTGCTCATTCGGTACCCCTTCCCCCTCGCTACTTGCTTCCTCTGATGTCAACCCTTGCGTCCGGGTCAGACATCCAGAATCGGACAGTTCCTCTTCGTCCTCTTCTATGGTCGAGAGGCCCGAACTGGCGTCCTCCGAGGTGGTATTCTGGGTCCCGTTTGGTGTAATCGCCCGGAAGATTTCCTCGAAAAGATCAGACTTGGCCTGATCCTCCTCCATCGCATCTCCCTCTTCCTTGGGGCTGGAAGCAGTCTGGAGGTTCACTATGGAAGCCTCTGTTATGCTCTCTGGAGTGTCCTGGACATTATCGGGTGTGATAGAGTCGCTGTCAATGTCTGGCGTGGACAGGGCTCGAATTACCGTCACTCTGTCCCAGGAGTCTGTCCCCTCACTTCCTTCTTCTTCCTCATCCTCATCATCGTCTGCTTTTCTTTGTTCCTCTTCATCTTCCCTTTGATCAACGTCAGGTTCTGTATTATCACTATCTACGTCTCCCATCTTCTTCGCCTCCACTTCCTGTGTTTCTTTTCCCTCAGCATTTTCTCCTTCCTCTAGTTTTTCTCCACTTTGTTCATCATCATTTGTTCTTCCCTGATCATTTTCTCCCTTTTCTACAAATACAGCATCTTCATTTTCCCCTTCGTCTGCCTCGTCAACTGCTTCTTGAGTGACCATTCCAAGGCTTAATCTTGTTTTCGAGTCCATTTGTCTCAGTTTATGTTTAGAATTTGGGTCACCTTCCTCCACGCCAGCATCAGCTTCTATCGACGTGCCATTTTCTTTTTCAGAACCCGATACATCTGTGCTTACATCAGATGAAGTTTTATTACCGTCATTCATTCCTTTTGGGTTCATAAGATTTGCTTCATGATCTAGTAAGTCTGTGTCATGGTCTGCTTGCTCTGATATCTGTTCTGTTCCGTCTTTCTCCTGTTCCGTGTTCTTTGAGTCAGATGTGTCACTCAATGAGCTTTGTTCTTCACTGTCCACAAAGCCACTTTCAAGCAACACTTCCCTTCCACTTGCAATGAAACCTTGTATCTCTTCTTGTTCCATTTTTTCTTTCCATGACTCATTATCTTCTTTCAATACTCTTTTCCCTTTCTCCGTCTCCTCTGCCTCTGTTATGATAATCTCGCTCATTTCCCCAAACTCATCGCTGCTACTGACCGTCGTATCCTCATCTCTAATTCCTTCACTGACCAAACTTGCTTCTTCTATTCTCTCATCTTCTATAACACCCACTACCTCGTCTTCAAGTAGCTCTCCATTCTCGGTTACCATCCCCTCTTCTCCGACTCCCTCACTAACACTGAATGCTTCATTTGCTTCGTGATGCAGCGACTCTCCCATTCCGGTTCCCGCTTCACTACGCACTTCGTCTTCAATGTCTGTTCTTCTGCTTTCCTTCTCCTCAAGCTCAGTTGCAGCACTAGCCAACGACCTCACGTTGTCAGTAATTTCACTGTTCTCGCCTCCTTCGAGAATCTGTGAAGAGGAGACGAATGAATCTGAGTCGTAGTTATATTCACTTTCGATGTTGATGGAATCTGCCAATGACAAATCTCCAGTCGGTATCGGTGAACTGCGATTGGTTGAAATGGTACTAGCTATTGGAAGATCTGGCTTATTATTACTCTCATTATCAATATTATTAGCACTAACGTTATTGGGAATAGTATTGCTATTTTCATTATTATTTCTATTATCAAAAGTATTCGTATGTTGCTCATTTTCTGTAGTAATATCTCCCAGTTTACTGTTTAAGTCACTTTCACAAGGTCCATTAAACGTTTCTGTGCCTTTATTATTGTCTCCGTTAACATCTTCCAGGGAGGCGGAAGCAGAGGCATTGCAAGGTGGATAAGGACCGACAATCTCTTCAGCTCCCTCTATCAGCTCCTGTGACGTGGGAGAGTCTGGAGGGTTTACAGAGACTCTTGGAGGACTTGGAAGGTTGGAACTGTTGGGTATACGGGACACGGGGTCACTGCTTAACCTGGGAGGGGGAGGAATGTGTGAAATTGCGATGGGTGAGGTCGGGTTGATGGGTGCTAGAGGAGGTTTGGGCGAGGTTGGGACTCTGGGTGTGAGCTGGAGGATATCAGAAGTTGAAGAGTCTGACTGCCAGGGGGAAGCTAACGGATTAATTGCTTGTCTGACCCGCCTCACCTCCGGACTGTTGGCAATGTCGGAATCACTGGTGGTGTTGACGTCATTCGCAGAGCTTCCACTCTCCTCCCGTGCTACAGCTTTTGCAAGTCTAGCTTCGCCTTCGAGGACATCTGTAATGTGCGTCCCAGTGAGGGCGAGGGCAGTGGCAGGAGTGTTGTTGTTGGTGGAGGCACGAGGGCGGGAGCGTGAGGTGGCTCTGCGCTGCTCTAGTTTGGCAGTGAGGTGCGGAGGCAACTGTGGCCGCTGGTCTGTTGTATCATGCAGCACCTCAGGTTTTATAGGCACATAGAAGGCGTGGTTAGAGGCGCGTGTGGCAGAAGAACGACTGTCATCCTCCTCCAGGCTGTCATAGTACACAGAATCACCATCACTGCCCTGGGAGCCTGGCCGCCGCTGGTGTGGTTTAGTAGATATCGGCTGCAGTTGTTCTGTCTGGGAGGATGAATCCATCAGTGTTGATGGCAAGACTTTTTTCTGTAGCGTTTTGACAGACGTGTGTTTAGATACCCACTCTTTACGCTGTGACCGCCTCCCCTGTTGCTGGTGGCTTGTGGGCCTAGAGGAGCCAGGGAAGGAGCCCAGCAGAGGATTCCCATTCAGTACTGCTTGTGTTTCATCCTCAATGAATTGTTTCATTTTCTGTGCCCACTTTTGTGGTGGCTCCTCAGAGGTGTGTATTGTGCTCACGGAGTTAGTTGGACTTGTGGCTTCCATCCTGGGTATATTTGGCCCTGGCGGCACCACCATCACACCCCGGGCATCCCGTAGACTGCCCAGTGTGGCAATGGTTTCATACACAACTGGTGAACTAACGAAACGGAAGTCCCTGAGGTCAGGCATGGAACTGCGGCGGTCTAGGCGTGGCCGTGGCACCACCATGATGTGGGAGTCGGGCGGTGCGGCAGGGCAGGGACGTGGGTCTGGTGGGTCTAGCTCATCAGAGGAAATGCTGAAGGTGTCATTCAGCAGTTGTGTTGTGCCCATCCTGAAGGCGGCTCCTCCACCACTCCGAATCCTGCCCTGCCGCCGAGACTCCAACTCACCGGGGGGCAGCACTGGATATGGCTTTTGGTTTTCGCGGATGATATCAGAGGAGGATCCAGGTGGGAAGGGCCTAGTGGGCGGTGCTGGGCTACGGCGTGGAAGTGGGCGGGCAGGGGGCTGGCGGGTCTGGGCACGCAGTAGACGGTCACACACAGCTGGTTCCTCCTCCACTGCTCTGCGGTGCCTAGGACGTGGACTCATCAACTCATGAGCTCTGAGGAGACAAATGATCTTAATATAAAGTGATGCAGGACGAATATGACGAACGATTATACCCAATTAAGCCCTGGAGGCCCCCGTTTCCTGTCATCATCATCATCATCAACATTTTTTTCCCTCCTAAACACAAGGTGAGGTAGGGTCCAGACACAAGGAAAGAAACAGTATCTTCTTAAAATCGTCAATCGGTGGTCAGAATAAGGCAACAGGATATAAATGGGTCTGCAAGAGATATACTGAGTAAGGACATGACCCATTTTGACGTGGGGGTTTTCTTGTAGATATTTTTCGAAATCCAAGCGTTTGTATCCCAACTGGACATTTTGTTTTGTTTATTTATTTATTTATTTATTAATTTGTTTATTTATTTTATTTATTATCTATCTATTTATTTATTGTAATTTCTGGTCATTAGAATCAATAAAACTCGACATAAACACTTCACTGCAAGATATCTCCCTTAAGCTGAATAAAATCGTCTGAGAGAGAGAGAGAGAGAGAGAGAGAGAGAGAGAGAGAGCATCCACAGCCTCACCTCACATCCAGGTCTTGATCCTCTCTGCTCAGCGCATTCATAGCCTCATCAAGGTCCGGCGCCGACTTGCTGGCTCTCATAATACCCTCTCCTTTCTCCTCTGCTTCACTTCCCCTCACGACGGAGGAGGAGGAGGAGGAGACCGAGCCCTTGGACCGCTCCGCCCTTGTCCCCCTGTGCTGACGGAGGGGCTCTCTCAGGAAACGCGCCATCAGATCGTCTTTTTCTTTCTTCCTCTGGGTTAGGATTTTTTGGCGTCTGCGTCTCTCCTCTACTTCGGCTAACAGCATCTGTTGCTTCCTGGCCCTGGTGGATAGATAGATGGACAGCAGATAGATAAACAGATGGCAGATGGAATGACATAAAGATCGATAAATAAAGATAGACAGGTACATCAAGAGTAAACTTAGGTTATCCTGTTCCTTTTTCCTCTGAGTTCGGATTTTCTTGCGTCCGCGTCTCTCACCTACTTAGGCTAAATGCATCTGCTGCTACAAGGCCTGGATCGATAGTTTGATGGATGGAAGACAGTAAATGGACAGACACAGACATGCTAACAGAGAGCCATACTCAGAGGCGTAGCCAAGGGGTGGGGGAGGGGGGGGCAATATGCTAACAATCATACTCAGTCACGCGGCCAAGGGGGAGGACTGGGGGAACATCCCCCAGTCGGACCCTTGGCTCCGTCACCTACACCCCCATTTGAAAATTCGAGTTATTTGACCTGTGCACACTGTGTGATGATGACCCTACCCCTCCTATCTGTGAAGACTTGGCTATACCACTGGTCATACTCAAGGAGATTAAACGGTCACAGATTTCATAATGGAATACAAGTGACAAATGAGAGGAGGCTAGGTGAGAAGGGATAGGAAGAATCTGAGGCCGTAGGATGGATAGGGGGCAGGGTGAGGGCAAAGCAGGGTGGGAAGGGGGCAAGACAGTGATGGGAAGGCTTAGAGGGTGAGGAGGGGGAAGTTTTTTTTTTTTTTTTTTTAACGTGTCCGACTCTGGGCAAAGGCTTCAGAGCCTATTTCCAAGTCCCAGTACTCCTCCTTGGGGCCCAGTAGTCCTCCTACATCTCCACATGTCACCACTTCGGCACTAACACCCATCATCCATATTGAATACATGCTAGGGCTGTCTCATACAGGATTGGTGTACTGGTATTAAAGGGGGTACTTTTATGACATGTCGGCCAACCATCTGGAAGATAAGAAAAGTCTGCTTTTTATGAAATTCAAATCCTTAAACTGTTCCCTGCCCAAGGCGGGATTCGAACCTGGGTCCGGTAGGGCTGCAGGCCACTTCTCTATCAATTGTGCCACCGCCTCCCCCGAGAACAAAGACAGAATCAGGAGGGTGGGGAACTATCATCAGACACTTTTTCTTGTATTTATCACAAATATTCACTCTTGTTTGGCTATGAAACATTTGGCAGCAATAAGAAAGAAAACAAGTGTCTAAAAAAACAGTCATGCATACAACTTAGGGCAAAGATAGTTTGTACATATGATACCTGAAATACAAGAACCAACAGCCGTATACTTCAAACTTAAGTCGTGATGAGGAAAGCAAGCCTGTAATTACTGACGGTCATTACTGTGGCAAATGACAAAGACAGAATATTTATTTTCTCCCTGTTTCACTGCTGACTACACTCGGCGATGTAAAATGCGGGTTAATTGAAGTTAATTATCATATGTGTTTCCTGTGCTCCCATCATATATTAAAAGCTTTCCCCTCCAATTTGTGATTTAAACATACAATTAAGGGAGACAAAAAGACGCAAAACTCACTCTTGACGCTGGCGATTCTCCCGAGACAGCGACCGAACTCTCCTCCAGTAGTCGCGAGTGGAGGCATCCCTGGCGGTGGCTTTGGTGGCGGTGGTGGTTGTGGTGGAGGAGGAAGGAGCACGCTGTTGTGGCCTCCAGCGTGGGGTGTGGGATGGATATGGACCCCCATCAGCGCCTCCTTGTCCATGGCTGCTGGTTGTGTGGGTTAAGGATAGGTGGCAGTGGTAGGATAGATGGTGGCAGCAGTGAGATTGATGGTGGCAGTGGTGGGATAGATGTTGGCCACAGTGGGATTGATGGTGGCAGTGGTGGGATTAATGGTGACAGCGGTGGAATAGATGATGGCAGTGGTGGGATTAACGTCATGAGATGGTAGAAGTTAAAGTCTTTACATGGCTCATCAGGTTGTCGAAATAACACAATGAATATTAGTGTGAGAGGGTGAAGATGATCATGATGGTGCGGGGTGGTGAAGGTGATGACAGTGATAGTACGAGATGGCAAAACTGGTAATGGATAATGATGGTGTGGAGTGATAGTGGTTATGGTGATAGATGATGGCGATGTACAGAAGATAAGAGCGAGTTACAGTGATGCAGGGAAGAGTATGAGGCAGACGGTGTGAGCTGGTGACATTTAACGATGGTGATGACATGAGAAAATGAAGGGGGATAATGACAACAGATGGTGATGTAGGGAAGATAAAAAGTCACTGGTAATGATGACAGATGACACATACAATTGACAACGTCTATTAGTCATGGATGTGATGTGTGGCTGTTGGATTTAGTTTACTTATAAAATACTGATAAAACACAGAACGTCTTTCTTGTAAGAACACTAACCAACGAATACACAAAGAAAAAATAAAAGAAAGTTGATCTGCAAACAAGGCACTCTTAGCTCTCTAGATAGCATAAACAATGGCACAAAACAGCAATGGAAGAGTCGATAGGAGAGAGACTAACTAAAGTTTTCATGGCCATATACGACAAGCTATAAGCAGGCTTTCTCTGGGAGGGGAGGGAGGACAAGGAAGGACAGGTAAGCAGGACACACCCCAGGACCCCTAGCACACGCAAGCGGCAACAGTAGGCGCAGGACAACAATTACGTTCTTCAGTACGATGATGTTGTTTAGGCTTCATTTTTACTGCTGCTGGACAATCTTTTTTGCTTTAGAAGATGCATTACGAAGCGGAAGAGGTTAATAAAAGCGATATCTGACACCCGCCAGTTCTAAAAGTCTCTACTAAGCTGAATGGAAGTGTCTGAAGGTAGCAAAAAGAAAGTAAAATAATAAAAAAAAGCCATTAAAGTGAACGAGTTAAACTTTTTGGCGTACGACATACCAAACCATTTGAGACTTCGGCATGGCTCCATCCCAGTCTCCTCAGTAGAACCGTCAATACTGTACTTTATATTAATAAATTTTCAATCTTAAGTAATGTGATAATTAAGTTATACTGATTCTGAAAGCTCATATTTTATCCAGGGGTAGATGCAGATGGTGCCGAAGTATTTTTTTTTTTTCCCCTAAAGGCACTGGTTCTCTTTGGCGCTGGAGACCCTGAGCAACTCTTCCTTGCCATTCTGTTTCCTTCCATGGCACGTTCATTATTACTTTTATGTTATTTATGCAGACCACGTCCTCAGTAGCATGCCATAGATAACATAGGAGAATACTAAAGGGTTAAAATAAAGTTGGCGAAGAAAATGTGCAACGAAGTCTCCTTTGTCAAGGAGAACACTGTTCACTTAAAAAAAAAATGTATTTGTGTTGATAGATGAGACTTTGTAACACCCTTTACTCCGCAAATTTATTTTTGCATGCTACACCGTTACATCTTGTACTCACTTTTTACAAATTATGATGATACAAATATATATGTATTTGTATAACTAACTAACTAACTAACTAACTATATATATATATATATATATATATATATATATATATATATATATATATATATATATATATATATATATACATAGAGGATATATATATATCCTCAGGATCAGACATACCAACATAACTTTTAATGAGAACTTTCGTCTATGATATGAATATGCCAGAGTCACGTTTTCTGAATTTTCTTGAAAAGATTTTAGTCTTTTTCAAATTTTGATGCCACTTTTGTCCTGCTACACTTTTGAATGGTAACCATAAATCATTGGTAACTGGCAATTCATCACTGTACAGTGCACTGGGTGGTGTCCTGAATGGCTTGACAGGCTCTGGTCTGTGCATGTGATAACTGTGATATAACTGATGTGATCCCGAAAACGATATGGTGCAATAGGCAAAAGAACTAAGGAAGAGCTGCTGTGAAGTCCATAGCTTCAGTGAGAACCCAGCTCCACCTAAACATGACCAACAGGGCTACCAGGCATTTACGCGCTCACTTGCTTGGCTGATCGAGTTGCCGTAAAGACTTCTGCCAAGCCTCCGCTGTCTCCCTGGCGATGTCAAAGGTGTGATAGAATAGAGGACCCCAGTGACTCCCCACCTCCTGGCAGTTCATTTTCTTGTGCAATTACATTTTCTACCACTGGAAAGATAAATGAAAACTCTTTGATAGAAAAAAAAGAAAAGGTGCTAAAGATTTCGTCGTATAAGACGCAGGTTATCATTTTTTTAAATCTTACTACTGGATACACCAACAGAAGCGCTTTAAAAAGGTGTTAAACAAATGTATGAGATGCAGTTACATATTTTTTCCACTACGAGAAATCCCAACAAAGACACACACACACACACACACACAAAGACGCAAGTACCAATAAATACTAAATAATTACATGCTAGAAATTGTCATATGAGATTCAATTACTTTTTTTTTTTTAACCACGGGAAACCCCACTGGGCACGCACACACACACACACACACACACACACACACACACACACACACACAATGGATAAAAACAACAGTGAAAAATGCATCAAGAATATCAAAACAACAGCCCAAAGCAAAGACGAGTTCATGGGTAAGATTTCTGTCCTTATTTAAACTTTTGTGCCATGGTAAAAAAAAAAAAAAAAATCATTGGTGTTTCTTCATTCCTCAAGGCCAATCTATTTTTGCGTGGTATTTGAGGCAGGGTGAGGAAGGGTGAGGAGGAAGCAGGGAGGGGAAGGGAAGATGAGGGAGGGAGAGGCAGGGTGACGAGGAAGTAGAGGGACGAGGAGAGGGATGGGGAGGCAGGGTGAGGAAGGGCAGGGAGGGGAGGAGAGATGATGGAATTAGAGGCAGGGTGAGGAAGAAGCACAGGGAGGGTGATACAGGGAGGGCTGAGAAAAGGTAGCAGGGAGGGAGAGGGAGAGGCAGGGAGAAAGGAAGACTGATTGATGTGAGAAGGGGAGGGAGCAAGGGGAGAAGAAGAGGTAGGGAAGGAGAGGGAAGATGGAGAGAGAGGTAAGGTGAGGAGGAAGGTATGGAGGGGGAGGGAAGACCAGGAAGATGGAGGAAGGGAGGGGATAGAAGGGGAAAGTTAAGAAGAGGAGGAAGATGGGAGGAAGGAATGGCAGGGGGAGGCAAGGAAGATGAGGGAGGGAAGAGGCAGGGTGGAAGGAAGAAGAGCAGGGTGAAGAGAGAAGGAAGGCACGGGTGATTGGGGACGAAAGGGTGAGGAGAGGGGAGCAGGGTGGAGAGGAGGGAGAGAGTGGTTAGAAAAGAGAAGAAGGGGGAGAAGAAAAAAGTACTGAGGGGAGGAAGGAGAAGGGGAGAGGAGAGGAGAGTGGGAGAGGGGAGGGGGAGGGGAAAGAAGGATGAAAAAGGAGGGAGGGGTAGAAATAATTAGGTAACCAAGGAAGGAGAGGGGAGAGGAGGGAGGGGAGAGGGGGAGAAGCAAAGAGGGGAGGAAGATGGGAGGGGGAGGAACCAGATCGAAGTGTAAAGAGTTAAATCGCTGGGGAGAGAAAAAAATCCTTCCATTCTCTGTCCCCCTTGTTAATCCCCTCTCCTCCCCTCATCTCCCCTCCTCCCTTTCCCTTCCTCTCCCCTCATCTTTCCTCCCCTCCGCTCCCTTTACTACCTTCCCTCTCCTTCTCTTCCTTTCCCGTCCTTGACTCCCCACCTCTCTCTCTCTCTCTCTCTCTCTCTCTTTTCCTTTTCTCCCCAATCTCACAGTCCTTCCCCTATCCATTCTTCCATTCCCTCCCCATCCCTCCCTTCTCCCCTTTCCTCTCCATCCCTCTTCCTCTCATTCACCTCTTCCTCTCTCTCTCTCTTCCTCTGTCCCCCTCCCTCCCTTTACTCTCCCTCTTTTTCTCTCTCCTTTCCTCCCCTCCACCTCTCTTCTCTTTCCTCCTCCTCCCTTCTTCACCCCATCCTTCAGTTTCTCACACTATTTACTCCCCATCTTCTCACCATCTCTCTCCCCTCCCCTCCCCTTTCCTCCCCTCACACCCCTCCTCCCCTTCCCTCCCCTCCCCAATCTAGTAATCGATATCAGCTGGCGACTTTCCCCTCACCTTTTCTCTTCCCCTCCCCTCCCCTGTCCTCCCCTCCCCTCCCCTCCCCTCCCCCACCTAACCTTTCCTTTAATTCAACATTGCCCTTATCGCAGTCTCCCCCATCACCCCCACCCTCACCCCACCCTCACCCCCACCCCCACCCTCACCCCCACCCTCACCCCCACCCTCACCCTAACCCCCACCCTCACCCCTACCCTCACCCCCACCCTCACCCCTACCCTCACCCCCACCCTCACCCCCACCCCCACCCCCACCCTCACCCCAACCCCCACCCCCACCCCCACCCCCACCCCCACCCCCACCCCCACCCCCACCCTCACCCCCACCCCCACCCTCACCCCCACCCTCATCATTCGCTACTTCGATTGGATATTTTCTCATTACTAGGTCAAGGTCGTGCCAATTTGCGTGCGTGAGTGCGTGTTTTTGCGTGCGTGAGTGCGTGTGAGTGTGCTTTAAGCGTGCATGTTTGGGTGTATATATAGCCAGGGTGTATAAATATGGATGTGTGTGTGTGTGTGTGTGTGTGTGTGTGTGTGTGTGTGTGTGTGTGTGTGTGTGTGTGTGTGTGTGTGTGTGTGTGTGTGTGTACAAAATATTGAGTGTGATTATCGAACTATGTATGTAAGTATGCTATGTGTGTGTATGTGTGTGTACTTTGGTATGCATGACCGATGACATGTGCGTGTGTCTAAGTATGCATGCCTCTATGTGCACATGTGTATACTGACGTGTGTGTGTGTTTTGTGTTCACGTACATGACTGGAGGGTGGTATGTGCGTGTTTCAATTACGTGTGTGTGTGTCTGTGTGTACATAGGATACATATAAAATTTAGGAGAGAGAGAGAGAGAGAGAGAGAGAGATATACTGATCAAAACATCGGAGAGGTTAGCGTTATCAACCCACTACCACAACTACCACCATCGCTACCACAACTACCATCATCACTACCACAACTACCACCCACCATCACTACCACAACTACCATCATCGCTACCACAACTACCACCATCACTACCACAACTACCACCATCACTGCCACAACTACCATCATCACTACCACCATCACTACCACAACTACCACCATCACTACCACAACTACCCCATCGCTACCACAACTACCACCATCACCACCACAACTACCACCATCACCACCACAACAACCACCATCGCTACCAC
This sequence comes from Coenobita brevimanus, assembly GCF_032717465.1. Lineage (NCBI taxonomy): Eukaryota > Metazoa > Arthropoda > Malacostraca > Decapoda > Coenobitidae > Coenobita > Coenobita brevimanus. The sequence goes on along the minus strand of NC_137006.1, from coordinate 42,737,871 downwards.
AACTATCATCATCGCTACCACAACTACCCCATCGCTACCACAACTACCACCATTGCTACCACAACTACCATCATCGCTACCACAACTACCACTATCACTACCACAACTACCACCATCACTACCACAACTACCACCATCACTGCCACCACCACCACCATCACAACCACAACTACCACCATCACTACCACAACTATCACCATCGCCACCACAACTACCACCATCGCTACCACAACTACCACCATCCCTACCACAACTACCACCATCACCATCATAACTACCACCATCACTACCACAACTACCACCATCACTACCGTACTACCACCATTACTACCACAACTACCACCATCACCACCACAACTACCACCATCACCACCACAACTACCACCATCACTACCACAACTACCACCATCGCTACCACAACTACCACCATCGCTACCACACCACCACCATCACTACCACAACTACCACCATCATTGCCACAACTACCATCATCACTACCACCATCACTACCACAACTACCACCACCACCAACTACCGTAATTCCCTACCACAACTACCACCATCACTACCACAACTACCCCATCGCTACCACAACTACCACCATCACTACCACAACTATCATAATTCCCTACCACAACTACCACCATCAATACCACAACCACCACCATCACTACCACAACTACCACCCTCACCACCACAACTACCACCATCACCACCACAGCTACCACCATCGCTACCACAACTACCACCATCACTACCACAACCACTACCATCACTACCACAACTACCACCATCACTACCACAACTACCATCATCATCACGACCACAACTACCACCACCATTTCCACAACTACCACCATCGCTACCACAACTACCACCATCATTACCACCACCACCACCATCGCTACCACAACTACCACCCTCACCACCACAACTACCACCACCATTTCCACAACTACCACCATCGCTACCACAACTACCACCATCATTACCACAACTACCACCATCGCTACCACAACTACCACCATCGCTACCACAACTACCACCATCACTACCTATATTTTCGTCTCACACTAACATCGCCATAGATCACTGTTTTTTTTTTTTTTTTTTAATTCTTCAAAAATTCTC